>NC_090837.1:29353076-29671538 GCF_028021215.1 Eschrichtius robustus
TGCTTCTGCCAATGACCCCGAGACCCCTATCTCTGACAGATGGCAAGGTGGTCTGGACCCCACAGGTAGGCACAATGCCCCTGCTCGGCTTGAAGCAGCTTCAGAAGACGGACCATCGACCCTTTGACCCTTAAAAGATTTTAAGGGTCCAAACTCCTTGAGGGGGCCAGTGTTAGAGCAGGCAGTTGGCCAGATCAGAGCAGAGAAAGGAGGCATGGGAGTCTGACAGGAAACCATACATCTTGTGACCACAGGGGTCCTAGAGGCAAACAAGAAAGGCAGGAACCTCCAGCGTCCGAAAGTAACCTTCTGCTCATTATGCCCTCATTACAACAGAATTAACACTGTGACCGGGGCAGTACCCATCCTGCACCTGAAGCCACGACAGACCTGAAAAGACCAAAGAGGACCAAAACTCCCCCGTCCTCGGGGAGGCGGAGAAGGGAAATAAGATCGAGAGAAGTCTCCCGAGTCCCACCCTGTAATGAATATTCTTCCCAGCTGTTTCCGCGCCCCATATAACCAACTCGCGGTAAGAAACTCAGGGCAGCTGCTCACCCGAGCAGCCCGCCCTCCCTCCCGATAGCGTGCGGTCGCTCAGTAAACCCTCGCTTCGCCTCCGCGGCCTCCGTGTGGGGCTCTGAATTCTGTGAGGAAACAAGAACCTACCCTACGGTGACACGGCCAGGCGGGCAGAAGTTGACCCGTGAACTCAGTTCCCGCTTCTCCGTTCTTTGGTCGCTGAATAAAGCCTGTGCTGTGTGGATCTCAGCTACGGTCACGTTCGCCTACTCGAACCCGAACCGGAAAAGAACCCTCCCTCCCTCCAGGCAGAGCCCACACGACTTAACCGGCCACAGTAACTCACACATTTTCCCTCGTTTCCCGCTACTCCACCTCGTCTGGGAGAACAAGTTCCTCTCACTGCTGAGGGACTGTCGGCCGCGCAGCTTCACCTGCTGTGGGCCCGGTTCCTGACGGCCGCCCTGGCTCCTCCAGAGCCTAGGACGGTGCCTGCCACGGACAAGGCCCCACTGAATAGGCTCTCAAGCAAGTATGTGACGAGGGACCTACCGAGACAGGTGTCCGAAGGGTCGAAGACGGCCTCCGCCCTGAGGGAAAGGGCCACCCGGCTGAAACCCAGCGGCCTCGCCGGGGCCGACACGCGCTTTAGCCCGTGCTCTAGCCCGTGGAGCGCCAAGGCTAGCGCCCCAGCCCAAGCCCCGCCCTCCTCCCTCTGAGCTCCTCCCCTCAAGCCCCGCCCCACCTTCTCAGCTCCTCCCCTCAGGCCCCACCTCCGCCCTGACCCTGAACGCTGCGGAGGCGGGGCCGCGGCCCTGCCCGAGGGCACGCCGCCGTGCGGCTGACGTCAGCGCGCCGGGGCGGGGCGGGGCGCGAGCAGACGCAGAAGAGCCTGGGGTGGCTGGCGAGCCGTCCCGTGGCCTCAGCTCCGAGAGCGCCCGGCCGTCTACGGCCGCTTGCCCGTCAGCGCCCGGCCCGAGGGACGCGCCGGCGGCCATGGCGCACCGGTGCCTGCTGCTGTGGGGCCGGGGCGCCTGCCGGACCCGCGGGCTGCCCCCGATGCTCGTGCCTGGCGGCCGCGCGGGCCCCACCGAGCGGCTCTGCCTGCGGAAGGTGAGTCCGGCGCCCCCGGCCCGCTTCCGGCCGACGACCCGCTTCCGGCCCGGCTCCGGGAGTCAAGGTCACGGGCCCTGCTCTCGGCGTGGGTCCCCGGCCCGGGTAGAGACGGGCCTCGGAGCGGCGGGGCTGCCCTGGGCCCGGGAGGCCTGCGGAGCGGAGCGCGTCGGGAGCCGGCGGCGAGCGCTCGGGGGTGGGGCTGTCGCCGTCCGGCGGACACGACGCCTAACAACCGGGATCGTTAACGGTGTCCCCCCCAGAGGGGCGCCGCTCTGCCGCCGTCAGGCCCGGGCTCCCAGAGCGGATGTCGGCTGTGCGCGCGGCGGACCCGCCTCGCGCAGGTTGACCACGACCGCGCACGGAGCCCCGGGGGTGGTGGGCGAGCCCTGGGGTCAGTCGCCAGATGCCCTGGAGGAAGTGTTCTCAGTCTTTACACGGAAAGGGCAGTGATAGCACCTGCATTCCTGATGTTTTCTCCTCGAAGCCCCCTTGCCAGCCAGGGTTATTCGGCTTCGTCTCTTACTCAGAATGGCCGTGCACTAGGCCTTTTTTCCGTTTCTTGCATTACATCCATTTCCCCGTCTTAACCTTGCTCGAATTCCTCTTTTGTCCCTTGTGAATATTGGACTCAGACATGTAATAAGCAGGTAGGGATCTGCCTTGTGAGTTTGTAGGGCTTTTTGTCAGGAATCTTATCTAAAAGGCCTTTCTTTCGAGTGGCACTATAGTTTCCGTGAATCTTCGATGCTGAGGTGTAAGGAAGTCTCCTGCTTGTGGAAGTCGGTGCCACATATTCCCTGGTACTGCCCTGAAGATCTAGGTGGGGACGCCAGGGCATTACTCTGCTACCTGCAAGGGACGCTGAGAGGACAGATTTTCCTCTACGTTTGTCCATCTGTTAAAAATCTGTTCTCACAGTGAGGTTCCTGGGGAAAAGATTTTGATGTGTGGTCTCAGGTATAATCCTCAAAGGATTGAAACCGATGCTTCACAACTAAAAAGTACTCACATCGTCAGACGTAAAACCTAATTCTCTAAATTGGGGTCCTCTGTACTTAAATTTTGCAAATTCATAATCTTTTATATGTATTGTTCTTTGAATGGGCTTAGATTAGATAGAGGAAAAATATTTAATTGATGGTTCTTTTGTAGAAAATAATCTCATCATTAAATACAGTCATGGGGGTTATTGCTAGAGGTATTCCAGGTCAATGCAATTTGAAAAGAGAGCCTAAAGGGGGCTGATTATTCAGCAAGCTAATAATGTTTATGAAGTACATACCGTGTACCCATTTCTGTACTTTATTGTGATACAAAGACTTGCTTAATATGGTGTTAATAAAGAACCCTTGCTCTCAAGTAGCTTTCAGAATGATTGGAAATGATCATGTAAATCTGGGTATTGCCACACAATTTTAAAAGTGTTTTTCCATATATTATCACATTTGACCCTCACAGTAGTATCCCTGGGCATTCGTTGTTTTCTCCCACTGCAGGTGCATGACTGTGAGTCCCCTAATATCATGAGATATGTTGAAGATCATCATGCAAAAAATCAGATTTCCAGCTTCACCAAAATTAAAAGTTTTGATACTGTTTGCCTGGTGAACTGTGAGTCTTTCAAATCCCAGGCTAGGTGTCACTTCCCTGTGACATGGCTAGGTCACTTAAACATGTAACCACTTCCTTCTCTGTGCCACCTCTGTACCTTTCTACTTAAGGTTTTGTATTGTTGCACGTGCGGTGCCGTCCTGTAATTGATTTGTTCCCAGGACTCTTCCTTACTCTTCTGAGTTTCTTCGAGGCAGCGCTGGTTCTGGTCCCCCTGTGGGCTCCCCACTGCTTGGCAACACCTGGCCTGGAGCAGATATTCAGTGACTTCTTGCCCTGTCCAGCGTGGATAACAGGTCATTTCAATCCACACCCGTAATGGATTTGGCATTGGAATATATTTATTGACATATGGCACACTCTTATCCATTATCAGTGGTTATTTCTTAGGCCAAGTGTTCCCAGCCGTCAGGGAGGGCCCAACATAACAGAAGCTCCAAGTTCTCTCAGACCAGCATTGCTGTCTACCAAGAACAGTATCAGTGTTTCTGTCCTACTTTGCTATTAATTGTGCATTAATTTGGAATTAAATCAGCTCATTCTTTTTTGGTTTTTAGTTGATTATTTAATCCAGATATCATAAAATCCACCGTTTTCAAGTGTACTGTTCCATGGTTTTTAGTATATTCGTAAGTTTGTGCAACCATTACCACTATCTAATTCCAGAACATTTTCATCACTCAAATAGAAGCCCTATAACCAGTAGCAGTCATGCCCCATTTCTCCCCAACCATTCCTCCAGCCCCAGGCAACTACTAATCTACAGTCTCTGTGGATTTGCCTATTTTGGACATTTCATATAAATGGAGTCATGTAATATGTGACTTTTTGTGTCTGGTTTCTTTAACTTAGCATAATGTTTTCAAGGTTTCATGGTAGCGTGTATCAGTACTTCATTCCTTTTTTATGGCTGAATAAAATTCCATTGTGTGCATATACCACATTTTGTCTGTTCATCATCAGTTGATGGACATTTGGGTTGTTTCCACTTTTTGGCTGTTATGAATAATGCTACTATGAACATTCATGTACAAGGTTTTGTGTGGACATATGTTTTCAATTTTCTTGAGTAGGAATGGATTTGCTGGATCACGTGGTAACTGAACTCTACGTTTAACATTTTGAGAATGCCAAACTTTCCCAAAGTGGCTGTACCCATCACCCCAGCAGTGCACAAGAGTTCCAGTTTCTGCAGATCCTCACCAACACTTGTTATTGTCTCTCTTTTTTATTATGGCCACACTTGTGGATGTGAAGTGATTTTATATGGTTTTGTGGTATTTTGTTTTTCTCATCAGACCATAAAGGAGGCAAGTGAGGATGGATACTAATGCAGATGAACTTCACTTTAAACATTCTCACCTGTATGTAAAAGCGTGTCCTAAAAAATGGTGGTGAATTTTCATTTTTCAAAAGGATAGGATTACTTGAACTTTTCCACTGCCAAATTTGGATATAGCCCCTCAGTGGACCTTGCCGTTGATTGCTTTTAATTGTGCACCTAAATATTTAATAAGGAGCTTGTTCAGTTTGTTTACATTATATTCTGACTTATATAGGCAGTATTTACAAACAATTTTTAGCAGCATGTTATTTAAAGCAGAGATATACCTGTAAAGGGACTTGTCAGGATGGCAGTATATCAAATACCTTTAGCAAATGTTACTAGTACAAGGGCTATCAGTGACATTGGACCATAACTTTCTTGTCTTTGAACACAGATAAATTTAGTATTGTGTTCACAAGCGGCATTGTTCTGTAATTTCAGGTAAATGACCTTGTAGTTTGATAGACCCTGCAAGTGAGGCAGCAGATGTTCCATGTCAGAGTTTGCCTTTTGAATGCTACAAATTAAGTAAACAATGCCAGAGTGAACGTGTTGGTAGAGAATCGTAATTGGGCTGCAGCTCTTAATTAGGTATGATTTGAAGTACTCTCGTTTTCTGGGCGAAGTGTGTATCTCCTAGTTCTTGCTGCACTAGAACGGCCCAGGGCTGGACAACCCTAGTCCTCCCTCGGTGGGGGAGCCATTCTGTTCTAGTCTGTAACTGCCTGTTGAAGGGAGAAGCATTTCATCCACTTGGTGGTATTAGGAAATGAAGCTCTTTTCATTCTTACCTTGATGTAACCTTCATGCTTTTATTTATATGTTGTGTTGCAGCTTTATCAATATGCTACAACTCAAGCAAAAACCAGCAGAAGTTCTCTTCTGACAGATGTGATTGCTGCTTATCAAAGATTCTGTTCTCGGCCTCCAAAAGGTAAACATTTAGATGTGACTGTGACGGTAGACAGTCTTGTGACAGAGACTCGCTGTCAGCGGGCGTTGACAGGGCAGGTGCAGAGGCGTTGTTTCGGTTGATTCCTAAGTCATGTCTCATCTTATAACCCACCCCACCTCCTCCTGTGTGATTGCAGCGATGACAGCGTGTCACCTTCAAATGTGGCACCTTTGTCGGTAATGAGGTGGGCAGGCCAGTGAGGCCTTTCCCTATGACTCCTCGGGGTTGTGAGCTGTATTATCTAGACTTTGATTTACTCCCTACACAAGCAATGTTATACTTCTAGCTTGTGCTTTTTAGTGATGAATCAGCTGCTTTAAAAACAAAGAGCGGGCTTCCCTGGTGGTGCAGTGGTTGAGAATCTGCCTGCCAATGCAGGGGACACGGGTTGGAGCCCTGGTCTGGGAAGATCCCACATGCCGCGGAGCAACTGGGCTCGTGAGCCACAACTACTGAGCCTGCGCGTCTGGAGCCTGTGCTCCGCAGCAAGAGAGGCCGCGATAGTGAGAGGCCCACGCACCACAATGAAGAATGGCCCCCGCTCACCGCAGCTAGAGAAAGCCCTCGCACAGAAACAAAGACCCAACACAGCTAAAAATAAATAAATAAATAAATTTATTTATTTTAAATAAATAAATAAAAATAAAAACAAAGAGCACGTACACAAAACTTGATGAATTTTAGTTTGAGGATATGTATTTTTTTTCCTTTTCTAACAGGATTTGAAAAATACTTTCCCAATGGGAAAAATGGAAAAAAAGCTAGTGAACCTAAAGAAGTTATGGGAGAAAAAAAAGGTACCTTTTCAAAAGATTATGTTTGAACTTACTGTTTTCCCCTAATATATGATGTTGCTGATAGTTTTCACTGAACAAAGAAAATCTTAAGTCAGTTCTGAAACTGTAGTCTAGGAGCACATATAAAATTCTGTTTCGTTTTATCTTAATTTTCTGCTCATATTTCTTGTCATTTTTCAAATTGAATTAATTGAAGTTTACCTTAGAGATATTGGCTGGTCAGTATCAGTCATATCTAACTGCATATTTGGTAAGTACATTTGGCACATGTTATCAATACATGCAATTTACTTGACATGTATTGTGAGTGCAGTGTTTTTCAAGTTGTTCCTCGGAGGCTTATCGTCCCTTAGCGACTCAGAGAGGTTTTGTCAGAGCCGGTGGCTTGGGGGCCTGTGTGGGTCCCAGGCCCTGTTCCCCTTTCACGTGTGATAGCATTTAGCACAGTGCCCAGCACGTGCTGGCATTCAGCTGGCATCGTTTCCTTCTAGGGAAATATAAGGAAAAATAAAACACAGCCTTTGTTTTTAAGTGAACTTGGGTCTCGTTGGAGGGACAAATACATGCTAAGAGAATGTGGAGCATGAAAGCCAGGCCAGAGCCGAGGAAGGAGCAGTGCTGTGTGGGCTGATGGAGCGCTGGTGACCGGGCGACTTCCTGTTGACCTTGGTTTGGGACTGATTAATGGTGATTGGTCCACTTTTTAAATATAACCTATTGGGTACCTTTTGCATATATGTTACTTTGTCCCAGAGTACATGGGACATCGTTCAACAACTTTAGAAATGTGCCTCCTCTTTATTTCCCAGGCCTGGGCCTCTTAGCGGTGGGCTTGCCTCTCTGAGACCCTGCCTCACTTAAGATAGGGGTGCAGGAGCTCCCTGTGTGCATCTCGGAGGGGTGAGCACAGCAGGAAGCCCAGGCCATGAAGCCCTGCAGGTGACTGGGTGCTGAAGCCTCCTGGCCTGCACAGTGAGGGGGTGGCTTCCCAGGAGTTGAAGATGTCAGAACAGTATTTGTGGGTCTTTGAAAGGATGGAGAAGTGGGGGAAAGGGAAGGTATTAGTGACTGTATTAGTTTCCTAGGGCTGCCAGAACAAAGTTCCACAACTGGGTGTCAGAAGCAACAGTATGTCTCAGTTCTGGAGGCTGGATGTCCAAGATCAGTGTATCGGCAGGCGGCAGGGTTGGTTTCTCCTGAGGGTCGTGAGGGAAAGGTCTGTTCCAGGCCTTCTCCTTGGCTTGTAGACAGCCATCTTCTGCCTGGGTCTCTTCATGTCTCCTTTTTTCTGTGCATGTCTGTGTCCAAATGTCCCCTTTTTATAAGAACATTAATCATATTGGATTAGGACTCACCCATGTGACCTCATTTCAACTTGTGTATTTTGGTGAAGACCCTAAGATCACTGGGGAGTAGGACTCCAGCAAATGAGTTTGGAGGACACAGTTCAACTCATGACAGTGACTAATTTCAGATTCTTACCAACAGATTTTATGGGGATGAGGTGGGTTTGTTGGTGGTGGTGGTGGTGGTTTTGTTTTTGGCCAGTTATCAAAATCATGTCTTTCCTGCAGAAGAAACTGTTAAGTGTTCACTTCAGGGCTTGGGGCAGGGCGGGGGCACCTACTTTTTACCTTCAGGTGGGAACTCAGGAACGCACTCATGTGCACTCAGATCCCAGCTCTGTCACTTGCTCACTGTCACTGAGCACTGCACCAGGTGATCAGCAGGCATGTCAGCCCCTTTCTTATCTGTAAGATGGGCGGAGTCGTGTGTCTGCTGGTCCTTGGGTAAGTGTGCAGCTCGTGAGACCATGTGTGTGAAGCTCCAGGAGCCTCCCTGAGGGCTACCCCTCTCTCTCTTAGTCTCAGGCTTCCTCATAGCACTTTGTTTAGTAACTGATCAGTTGCCATGTGTTTTGCAATAAAACTTCATTAAACTGTATTAATGAAAACATTGCTGAGAGATAGGAAATCCTGCTGTGCCGCTGTACACACTCTCTGTCTGTGAACAGAACCGAAGCCAGCGGCTGCCCCGCGTCCTTCTGGAGGAGGAGTTGGTGGTGGTGGAAAACGAGGTGGGAAGAAAGATGATTCTCACTGGTGGTCCAGGTTCCAGAAGGTTTGATTCCACACTGTGTGGTTGACGTTGGGGCTCTGGGGTGGCATTCATGGCATTGGAAGGGATTTGCATCCAGCACAGCGTAGACCGTGTTGTTACATTGCACGCTTCACAGAAATGTCTCCTTCCTTGCCCAGGGTGACGTTCCGTGGGATGACAAGGAATTCAGGATGTACTTTCTCTGGACCGCCCTGTTTTGGGGAGGAGTCCTGTTTTACTTCCTGTTCAAGAGCTCCGGAAGAGAAATCACATGGAAGGACTTTGTCAATAACTATCTTTCCAAAGGAGTAGTAAGTATTGTGTGGGCCCGCAGGCTGCAGGGGTTCAAAGGGTGGGGTTCAGATGAGGCCAATAAAGTGATAAACAGCCACCAAGTTAGCCAGGCTTGTTCGTCATCAAGTCCCGTGTTGGATTTTTCTAATGCTGGAAAGTACTGCAACCAAGGAACCTGTTTGTTTTGACCCAGCAGTCCCAAATTTACCACGAACTCCTTTTATTTCTTTTCATGCTAGAGCCTCGCTTTGGAGCCACGGCTCCTGACTGTTGCTCTGGCGTCCCCGTCTGCTCCCATCATTCCTCTTTTGCCCTCGGGTGCCTCTCCTCCCTGCACCTTTTCCAGCCTCTCCCAGCTCCTTTACACCTTCACTGCTTGTAATCTCCTGTGGGCCTGGAAGTGGGTGAATAGGTGATTCAGTGTTTACAGTGAGAGCCATGGGCTCTGAGTGAAGGCCTGGGCATGAGCTCTGTGCTGCCGGGCTGGGTCTTTGCCCAGTGAGACCCGGTTTCAGCTCATTTAAGATGCTGTGGATTGTAAGGCACATGTTATTTTACATGTTACTAAGAAAGATTGAGTGAGCCGCCAGTGAAACTGTGTAATACCATCAGTTGTCAACATGCATCCCAATGTCTGAGAGGTTAAAATATGAAAAATGCCCATCTTAGACTTGATGAAGTAAAGTGGTAGTAAGAGAACGAGGATTAGGCCTGCTCTGTAACCTTGGGGAAATGATTTAAGCTCTCAATACTGGATTTTTCTTCAATGAAATGAGTAAAATAAAGATGTTAATACTTAAGAAATATAAAGAATCTAAAATTATTTTTAAAGGTCGTACAGTAAGGTGAGGATGGACAAAATGGAAACGATTATCTACTCAGATTTTTGAAGCAAGTGAGGCTCTCACCTGTGTGATTCCCAGGTGTCGTGAGGAGCCTGCTTTCTAAGAAGTGACTCCTATCCTTCGAGTGTGGGGACAGGTCCTGGCTTTGTAGCCACATCTCCTCCTGACCTGCTGGTTCTCTGCACTCAGTCTACCGTTGCCCCAGCAGCTTTATGGGGGGTAGAGTTCTATAGTCCTTTCCAGATGGTGAGCCCCTATTCCGGTTCCTCCTGGAACCTTCCAGGGCTCCCTCACTTCGCATATTGGGCTCGTACCTTCCAGACTTCCTGCCAGAGCAGACTTGACAGCGGCAGGAAACAGGCCCCCCCAAAAGTGCTCCACTCCGCAGCAGCCAGAGCCCTCAGGGTGAGGTGTACAAGCGATCTTCAGGACCCTGTGTAGTTAGAAGCTTGCAGGAAAATCAATTAAACCATTTTATACCGTAGAGGGGCAGAAATTTAAAAGTCTTACAATAGCAAGTGAGGACAGTAGTGTTTTGGAGAGCGATTTTGCCCTGCAGCCTAGCCGGACTGTGTTTATCTATAGGTACGTATCCCAGGGAAGTTCTTGAAGATATGTCCAGATGGTATACACAGGAATGTTCACAGCAGCATTGTTTGTGATGGGGGAGCGTTTGAAACAGCCTGAATGTCTGTGAACAGGAGAATGGACCAATACCTTGGGGTGTACTTATAAAATGGGGTACCCTGCAGAACTGACATGTCAGCAAGGAGAACCTTACAAATACAAGGACAGAAGAAAAAGTTGTAGAAAAGTACATGCCAGATGAGACCATTTTTAAAGTTTAAAAACAGGCAGAAGTGAGTGTCTGTTTAGGGTTGGGTCTCTGTGGCCTGGGACCAGGCCCTGCTTTGGGGTGGCCAGCACCCGCTGCAGAGAGCGGCCACATCTGGGTGACTGGGGGCTTCAGCAGTGTTTGTGATGTTTTCTTTCTCAAGCAGGAGGGGGCAACACGGGGAATCCTTACGTTATCTTCTTTCTTTACTTTATATTCTTTTGTGTGTCTGAAATGTAGGCATTTCAGATGAGCTTAAAAGAATATCTCAAGTCTTTGTGTAAATTTATGTTTGAATATTTAACTTCTTAAAATTCCAGGTAGACAGACTGGAAGTCGTCAACAAGCGTTTTGTTCGAGTGACTTTTACACCAGGAAAAACTCCTGTTGATGGGGTAAATGATTTTATTAATTGATGTGAATTAGCTGTAAATTAACTTTTCAGATGTAAAACTGAAAAGCAAGCATTCCCTCACGTTGCGGTAGCCATGTATGCTGGCCGCGTCAGAGCTGGGCAGCGCAGCAGCCAGGATCCTCACTAACAGTGAGGATGTGAACGTTGTGTCCGTAACGTGTGCAGGGACTGGGCAGTGGTTTTGGTTTTGGTTTGGTTTGGTGATCACGTTGGCTGTTCATTTAGGAACCAGTGAGTGAAATCTAGTTTTCAGTATTCCAGTATCTATGATTTTTCAAGACTGAGAAAACAGTTGTTTGGTTAAGAAAAAAAATGTTAAAAATCTGAATTGCTTATGTCTTAAGACACCTTTTGTCAAATCAGTTTAAGAAGCATTCTGGTCATATCTCTCTCAACTGTTTTGTGATGTTATATTATTTTAATTTCCATTTCTGTTCTTATTTTAAAAAAAACATTTGTATTTCTTGTCCAACCAGTTTGAACTGTGTTCCAGAGACCCCAGAGTGGGTTGAGGGGATTATGGGGGGGAGGGGGCAGATGAGGTTTCCAGGTGATTCCCAGCCCTCCTGGGCCCAACCCCCAGGCCCACTCCTAGCCCCTGGGCATCCTGCGATCTTACAGCTCCTCTAGGGCCAGCCCTCTTCCAGGCTGCATCCCTTCTATCTAAGGATGCCTTCGCTTCACCATTTCGTCGTCATCCTGCCTGGATGGGGCCACATTTAAGGAAAAAGAGAACTGATGGTGACCGTGTCTCTGATAACATATCAATAAATATAAGAATATCTGTAACGTCATAGGACTTTGGTATTTCAGTCACTGTTAGGAAAGTTGTTTGAATTGTCTTAATCCCCACCCCCCATTCTCTTTATCTTATGATGAAATGTTCATTAATAACCATGATACTTTTTTTTTTCTCAGAACTATTCCTCAGACTTTTAGTGCTGGGAATTAAATTGGCACTCCCTTTCAAGAGGACAGTTTGGCAGTGTGTGTATCAGCAGTTTTGAAAGTACGCATACACCCAGTAATTTTGCTTCAGTGATAATCCTAGGGAAATAATTAGGGATGCATGTAAAGGTGTCTGTGCAAGGATGTCCTCCAAAACATTGTTTATAGGGCAAAAAATTAGAACCATATAAACAGGCCCGTTAGGCCCCTGGTCAGCAGTAGCGGCTCCTCACGTCCCTCTTTAATCGCCTGCTGGGGCTCGGCTCTCAGTAGGGCCTGCTCCTCCCTGGGGAGCAGTTTTTACACTTAGTACTGGCATGCACAAGCATTTTCATATTGAAATTCGTACCATCTTATTATAAATTACTTTGTATCACTCCTTTATATTACAGTTAAGGTTTTATGTTGATTTCTTTTCAAAATTGTGCATATTTCAAGATTGTAAAAGGGGTATTATGAAACCTTGAAAAAACAACATCAAAATTGCTAATAGTGTTTATCTCTGGATATTGAGGTCATGGATGCTTTTTATTTTCATTATGTTTGTGTTTCTTTAGTTTTTTACAGAGAATATGTATTGCCTGTTTAATAAAGACTATTTCAAGCTTTCGGAAATGGGTCTAAGATTTTCAGTGTCCAACTGCTTATGGCATAGCGATATTAATTGCTGTGCTGTGCTGTATAAGCACAGGCTTTGGAGTCTGACACACTTGGCCTCAGATAAGCTCTGCTCTTTACTAGCTCTATGGCCTAACCCCTCGAAGCCTCAGTTTCTTTATCTTTAAAATGGGAGTGACACTAATGCTCTTAGGGCTTAGCTCTCAAATGAGATTGTGTAGGTCAGTGGTGGTTGTCAAACCTCAGTGTGCATAGGAATCACCTGCGGAGCTGGGACCCACCCCAGAGGGTCTCACCTAGGTCTTGTCCCTGGAATCTCCGTGCTGCTGGGCCTTGGTCCGCCCGACTCTCTGATGTGAGGCATCATTTAGCTTGTTGCCCCGTTGGTGGTGGGAGCCAAGTTGGGGAGTGTTCTGTCATTGACACATTTGGGGCCTATAACCACAGGAATCGTGTAGCTTTGTCTGTGAACAACTTACCGAGAACTATTGTTATATAATATTATACAACTTACTCGCCGTCTTTTGTTTTTAGACACATGGAGAGAAACACCAGAGTGACGGCCCCCACTCAGTAACCCTGGTGGTGGAAGGGTTGCGGGGACGTGTTGCTCTTGTCTGTGTACACGTCTCAAGTGTCTGAGGTTTACGTGTTTTTTAGGTGTTTGCAGGTTAGAGGAGGAATAAAGTCTTTCGGGGCTGTGCAGTGCAGCTGATACTTGCCGGGTGCTGGGAACAGGGGCCAGTGTGTGGGGAAGCTCCAGAGGTGGGAGTGGTTGTGTCGGAGAGCCAGTGTGGCCTGCTGGTTATTGTCGCTGGCCCTGGAGCCAGCCTGCCTGGGCTGGCTTCCTAGATGTGTAACCGTGGGCGGTGAGGTCACCCCTGTAGTTTTGTCCTCTGTCATACGGGGGCAGTAAACGCCAGCACGGTGGGGAACCCTGTGCTGGCGGGGAGCATCGCCATTGCCTCCAGCCCTTCGGGTGTCCCTCCCTAGGGTCCCAGGAACTCCCAGGTCCAGTGACTGGAGGGGATTTCTGCCCCATTGGGTGGAGCTGCCTCCTAGCGGTCGGTGATAGCACCTCCTTCTGAGGACCCAGGGTGTCGTTGTGCATCTGGGGCTGGGAACCGTCCCAACACTGAGAAGTGCCATCACTGCCGCAGGCTGGTGTTTAGTTTGGGACCAGGCAGCTAAGAAGTTCCTGGGAAGTGGACAAGAGGAAAAGGACGCTTGTTTGTTTATGAAAAGGGTTGTCTTTTCAAAGAGAGTTTTCATCTTTCAAGTTTACAATTTTAGGACCGTGGAGGAATGCTGCTATAGAAATGCTTACTGGCTGAGGCTTGTCAAGGGTTCTCACTGAGTGAAGCTTAGTCACTGCATTGTTAAGACAAGTCTTGTGTTATTGTTGGGTTTTTTAATTTGTAAATTTGCAGTATTTCTGAAAAATTCTTGGAAAGTTGAATCCTTTGTAAATTGAATCCTTTGTTTCCTCTTCATTCCCCTAACAAAATTAGGATATTTTGTTTTTCTGTCCTTACAGCAATATGTCTGGTTCAATATTGGCAGTGTGGACACCTTTGAGCGGAATCTGGAAACTTTACAGCAGGAATTGGGCATAGAAGGGGAGAATCGGGTCCCTGTGGTCTACATTGCTGAGAGTGACGGGTAAGAAGCGTGTCTGTGAACACAGGAGGCTGCCTGTGCTCCCTGGGCTCACTGTGTGTTCTGTCACCAGGGGGCATCGCATCACACTTTATATTCTCAACAGGCCTCTCAGTTTGGCCAGAGTTCTTTTCAACCATTAGTAACTTACTAGTTTGCTGGAGACTGGTTGATTTTCTACATGTTAATATTTATCTTGATTAAGCAGTGGTTTGGGGTTAATGTCCAATGCACCGTTCTTGAGTAGGATTTTAGCATAAAGAGCCCCTTTGTGTTAAAGAGTGGCATTCCCACCTTTTAACTATCCTTTACATTTGTATTTCACAGAGTTTCCAGGATTTTTAAGTAATGCTTCTTCCTCTCTGGTCAGAGCTTCTTCTTCACTTTAAAGGTTATTTGTCTTTAGAAAGGCTACTTCAGGTCTGAGTCTTTCAGGAACAGCTTGTTGATTTCAGGAGTTGCTTGTCTTTGGGTTTATTTGGGAATACATGGCCTTTGAGTGCTCACCCATGGACGCCCTGGTAGATCTCCTGGTGGTGACCCCATTTGCATTAAATGCAGAACGCATACCTTGATTTAGTTACCAGTTTGAGAGTGAAAGTAGAAATAAAGCTTAATTTTTTTGTACATGTAAGAGAGCAGAGAAAGGGGTAGCTAGCATGTTATTGAGCTGATGGTCTTACTCGGCTTCAGGGACTCTCTTGAGTCTTGGTGTATGTAGATCTGCAATCTACCTGCAGTATTATTAATAGATCCAGCTAGCTGCCGAGATTATTTCACACGTGATGCAATATATCCCTTGGTCCCCGAAGTTATCATATAATTACTTAACTTTGTAGGCTGGTCCTGAAACATTACACAAAGTTTTGTTGCACCATTCCTTAAACCTTTATTGTCAGTGTGTTTATTTTTTTTCTCCAGAAATAAACCAAAGGTAAATTGTTCATGGTTTAAATGCTGTAGCAGCATTAAAAATTTTATAATAGATGAAAAATTAGAAAGCTAATCCTGGTTTTATTCTTGTTTTGTTTTGTTTTTTACATAAACCATGTATCAGGTTTTGACCTAAATTTCTTAGGGTAAGTTAAACTAAATTGCATTCTGTTACCCAGTATAAGTATATGTCTGTGCCCGTAGTTGTGTGGAAATTGACTTTATTAAGACAAACAGAAAGCAAAAGGCTGTAGGTCATCCCTGAGCCGCTCCCCCCAGGGCAGGCACGGGTTGGAGGGCACGCCTGCCCCTGGGTCTCTGAGCCTGCACGAGCCGCCCAGAGACAGCTTTCACCACTGTTGCCTTCGCAAGGATTGAATATTTGGAAGACATCTCTTCAGAATAAGTTGATGCATTCCAATAAGAGAACTGGAATTTCTACCCAGGCTAACACCAGAATCATGTTAAAATTGTTAAATGAGCAATTTGAACGAAATTTCTTTGAAATTTTGATGTAGTGATAGTAAATCACAGGTCTGTCCTGTGCATAAATGGTGGTTCTTGAGGTAGGAATAAAGCACCACTGGACAGCGTACGTGTTAGGAACAGGTTTTTCTTTGGTCTTTCTGAGATTCTCCTTCAGTGATACTGACACACTAAGAGTCTCCTTGTGCCTCAGATGTACCCGGATAGCCCGGTGTTGCACAGGCAGAAACCGTGTGCAGTTACGGGGTGGCGGGTCCCTCACAGGGCAGCCGAGCCAGGGCCGCCCGCCTGAGCGCTGCGCTGTCGTGTGGCCCCCAGCTCCTTCCTGCTGAGCATGCTGCCCACCGTGCTCATCATCACCTTCCTGCTCTACACCATCCGGAGGGGGCCGGCCGGCATCGGCCGCACGGGCCGGGGCATGGGCGGACTCTTCAGTGTCGGAGAAACCACTGCCAAGGTCCTAAAGGACGAGATAGATGTGAAGTTCAAAGATGTGGCGGGCTGCGAGGAGGCCAAGCTAGAGATAATGGAATTTGTGAATTTCCTGAAAAACCCAAAGCAGTACCAAGACCTAGGAGCAAAAATCCCAAAGGTAAAATGAACTTTCAGAAGACGGTTTTCAGCTCATTAACCCAAAAATCTTCTGAAGTATTTCTTGATCTCTGAAGTTACAATATTATGAAGTTTGATTACTTATAAAGTAGCTCTTTTTCTCTCCTTCCTCCATCTTAACTTACTAGTCTCCGTTTAACTTGCGCGTCTCTTCAGGTCGGCTGTCCTGCGTGGATGTGTCTTCTTGCAGGTAGCGTGCGTTCCCGAGAAAATGTGTGTCCTCTCCCCTTGGTTTGCTGCCTTCTCCCTCCAGGGCCACTTAGACACCCCCCTCTCAGCAGCCCCGAGCACACTGCCTCTGCTGTGACCTCGCTGTCCCTCCCTCAGCACCATGAGCAGGCCTGGCCTGGAACTCAGGTTCGTGGCCCAGGACTCCATGGAGGACAGACCTCCCCCCGCCCACTGCATGCCACGGGTAGCCTTGCCCATCTTTGTGTCCCCAGGGCCAGGCTCAGGCGTTAAGTAAATGAAGAGAAAATGTTTAACTAATTCTTTTTAAAACCCGTTAATAAAGTTTACTTTAAAGGAGTCCTTTGTAAAGGGAATCATCATTTCCTTGATTTCATGTCCTGCCTGCCTCCATGGATAAAAAGTCACATTTTATAGTTCTGTAATTTGCCATACTTGCATACCTGTTCACATCATATTTAGGCATCTCCACGACTTAAGTAATTACAGTGTTTGAGCAAACATAGTATTCTTTTTAAGTTCATCATTGGTTATTAGATTTTTACTTCATTTGTGAAATTTTACAGCAAAGAAAATAAGCAAAATGTAAGTGGGAAGTGTGATATTTGTGTCTCCTTGAATTATTGAAGTAAACCTCAGGCGGTTTATTAGTAGATTCCCAGCTTAAGTCACCCTTTATATACTGTTAGGTCTAAAGAGAAACACTAAAAGTCTTAAAAAGTAAGAGAAGTATTTCAAATTTCACATTCTTACCAAGTTTTTTAAAACAGTATAGTCTCTAATAGTCTTTTCCTTTCTCTTCTCACTAATATAATTACTTTCTCTATGTTTCTCTAATATAATTTCTAATATATTTCTCTATATTTCTCATATAATTTTCTTTCTCTTCTTACTAATATAATGTTACTAATATTCTTACTAATATAATTACTATCATTGTTCACATGTTTAAGAAATATTTAGTGTATATCACTAAAATTTGTAGACAGATTTATACCTTGGAATTATTTATGGATATGCAATTTATTTTTCTGAAATTCTGGTCAAATATACTTTCTCTTTTTTGTATCTGA
Source organism: Eschrichtius robustus (assembly GCF_028021215.1). NCBI lineage: Eukaryota > Metazoa > Chordata > Mammalia > Artiodactyla > Eschrichtiidae > Eschrichtius > Eschrichtius robustus. The sequence goes on from NC_090837.1 coordinate 29,370,412, forward strand.
AGGGTGCCATTCTCACCGGTCCTCCAGGCACTGGGAAGACACTGCTGGCGAAGGCCACAGCCGGAGAAGCCAACGTCCCTTTCATCACCGTTAGTGGATCTGAGTTCTTGGAGATGTTTGTCGGTGTGGGTCCAGCTAGAGTAAGTCTCACCTCACACTGTATTAACTCAGCAGGTCAGAAGGTGGGCGACAGCTGGCTGGGCTCGGGAGGGTCATGCCTCTGCTGTGTGTACACGTCGCTGGGTGTTTGAGTAAGTGTCTGCTGTTACTGCCTGCCTCGGGCGTGAAGGGGGCCCGGGGTGGTTGGACTTATAAACTGAATACAAACTTTACAACTCTACCTGTTACCTTTTAGTAGGACAAAGATATGTAGCGTCAGTTTGTTGGTGTTCGTGCTTCTTACACAACAATAACTGATGAGCTTTTAGAAATAATATTTGCTCACCTTACATAAGTTTCCCACCGTTTGCCATGTGACTTCTTTGCTGCTTGTAACTTTTTAAATTTGTACTGTACAGTGTGTGACACAGGATGGCCTTCCTGGGGGACAGGAAGCTTGATGTCTGTGTTTTATTGGGAGGATAACACTCACTTGTCAAGTGACTCCAGTGCTTACATTTTCATCCAGGTCCGTGACTTATTTGCCCTCGCTCGGAAGAATGCCCCTTGCATCCTCTTCATCGATGAAATAGATGCTGTGGGAAGGAAGAGAGGAAGGGGCAACTTCGGGGGGCAGAGTGAGCAGGAGAATACCCTCAACCAGCTGCTGGTGGAAATGGATGGTGAATATTCAAGTCTTTTGTGTTTTGAACTGCGCTAATTGTTCTTCATGTTTCTAAAATGAGAGTCCTGTGCTGATACAGAGAGCAAAGAGGGTTTGCTAAAATAAACAGCCCTATCGAAAGGCTCTTTTATTCCAGTACAGGTAATAGCAAAATAGTCTTGCCTGGCAGCCTGCCGTAACTTAATATTGGTGTTAAGATGGCATTTGTACCTGGTGCCAAATAAGAGAAAAACTGGTGAAATGCTTCACTAAAGAATCATAATCTCATTCTCAAACCATTTAAGATTCTGAAGGATCAGGAAAACCCATGCGTTAGCAAGTGCAAATTTGGCAGATTTTGAGCGGGTCTGCGTTCCTGGGCTGGGCATGGGAGCCAGTCTGAGAAGGTGGGGCTGATCCTCGGCTCTGCGGACCCCCGTGCACAGCAGAGCCCACCCTGGAGGAACGGGCCAGGCTCCTTCAGCGCCAGGGTCCTGGGGGTGACGGCTCTGTGGCCACGGCATTGCCGTTTGAGAAATGGCCAGTCAGACGAGCAGGCTGAGTCTGCAGAAGAGGTTGGAGGTGGGGTGGTGCCTGCCTTCAGATACGCAGTGAGTGGTCCCTGTGGCCCAGGGAGTTCAGACACTTCCTTTGCAAATTTAACCTTACTGCTTTTTAAAACTTGGTAAAGTTGACAACGTAATCTACATTTCTAGTTACATAAATTAAAATCTTTGGTAATTTGTCTTTAGTAGTTGATCCTTAAATCTTTAAGTCTTATACTATATATGACTTAATCATTAAGGACAAGATGAATAGTAAGAAAAATCATTAAGTTTGTGACTTAAAAAATCACTAGATAATAAATAGAAAACTAAAGTGGTGTGTCTCGTGCTCATACGTTCTGGACAGGCACGCTGTCACCTTCTTCCTCACGGCATTTAACAATGGTGATGCCTTTGTTCTATTTCCAGGCTTTAACACAACGACGAACGTGGTCATTTTGGCGGGCACCAACCGACCAGATATCCTGGACCCCGCGCTGATGAGGCCAGGGCGCTTCGACAGGCAGATCTTTATCGGTGAGATGGTTTTCCCTGGATTCAGGCCAGTTCTTGTGAGGAGGGGTACAACTGTTTCACTATGGTTTTTTTTTCCTTAAAAATAATTTTTCAAGGACCGCCGGACATAAAAGGAAGAGCCTCTATTTTCAAAGTTCACCTCCGACCACTGAAACTGGACAGCACCCTGGAAAAGGAGAAGCTGGCAAGAAGACTCGCATCCTTGACCCCGGGGTTTTCAGGTAGGTGAGCACGACCTGCTGTTGTGTCTACAGGATGTGACCCTTCCTTTCTTGTTCCCTCTCTCCCTTCTTCCGAACTTAACATGAAATAGAAGGGACCATCTATCTACAGCCTGAGAAGGTTATATACACGGGCACAGGCACCTTCAATGTCCCAGGGGCCTGACTTTTTAATATTTTTTGTTGAGCACATACATTGTGTTATGGCCTATTTGTGTCCCTATATACTTTCTCTGTAAAGGTAATTTACAGAGACCTAAGGATCTAGAAAGCTTTTGGCAAGCTTCTCATGTTTAACTTCCGTTGTTTAACTGAATGCATTAGGTCATTTTAATGCCTATGTATTTCATTATATTTCAGCAGATTGCCCAATATCCACTTAAGTCACTTTCCCAACAGAGATGGTGGAACTAAGTTGATGGGCATTTTAAAGCGCTGTCTTAGTTTGCTGTCATTGCACAGTCTCTAAAGGTGGAGGGCTGCCTGTGGGCATCTGTCTGCTGCTGATACTTGCAGCGCGCAATTCAGGGGCCAGATTGTGCCAGGCAGGACTGAGCGCTACAGCCTGCTGCTGGTGGACGGTTGGCCCGGGTTCCCTTCTTCACAATGTGTGACCAGTGAGCTCAGGTGTATTTGGTGGGTGAGCCGTTGTGTGTGTCCCTTTCACAGGAGCCGATGTTGCCAACGTCTGCAATGAAGCTGCTTTGATCGCTGCGAGACACCTTTCAGATTCCATAAATCAGAAACATTTCGAACAAGCAATTGAACGAGTAATTGGCGGTAAGGCATCTGGTGGGACCCACGACCAAGGGCGGATGGCATGAGTTTGAGGCCGGGGCGTGTATCTGCCCAGGCCTGGGGCTCGCCGGCACCCTGTCGGATGGGTCTGAGACGCCACCCTCATGCTGCACGGGCGGCAAGCAGGGAGGTGTCCTCCCCTGAATTATAGCATCATAGCAATCTAGTTTTTCTAAAACACTCACAACCTCCCTGTTTCCAAAAATTTCATCGCATGAGTTAAATGTGCTCTAAGCTAGATATAGGTGATGGATGAACAGCTGTAACAACCGTTTGACTGGGAAATGCTCACCTGTCAAGCAGGGTTGGCCAGTAATGTGTTTTCCTTGCTTTCTAGAGAGCTTATAGTTAATACCGTTAAAAAGATAACTAGCAGTTCGAGAACTTGGGCATTCAGAGGAGGGAATGGCACTGCAGCCAGGCAGGCTCCACAGAAGAGCGGGGTTTAAACTGGGCTCAGGAGGAGGAGGGGATGTGTTGTGAACGCGGGTGAGCAGAGGAGCAGGTCATGGCCTGTGCCTCAGGGAGGGAGGTGAGTTGCTCAGACTCCAGTTCCTGTGGGAAGGAAGACAAAGTGGAGAGAGGTGTTGAAGCCTAGATTTTAGCAAGCCTTGAATGTTAAGAGCTTTTTTAATGTTGTTTTGCGGCCAGTATTGTACTAACACGAGTTTTCCTGAGCCACTGAGTAACGGGATAGTCAGTGATAGTTCAGGAAGATGCATCTTTGAAGGAGAGGCGCGTCTGGAGGCAGAGCCCCTACTGGTCCTTAACGTGCGGTAGCGGACGTGAGCGTGGGAGCCCCATGGCCACAGGTGGGAAGGGCGTCCTCGGGGCCGCTGGTTTGGCGGGAAGTGAGCCGGGGCGGGATGTCCCCGTGGGGTCCTGCGCACGGCCGTGGTTCCCGTGGTGCGGGGTGGGTGAGGGCACGGGCCACGCAACCGACAGCCGAGGGGGAAACGGCTGTCAGCAGTTTCCGAAGCTTGTTTTGTGCCACAGGCCTGGCAGGCTCATTAGCAGGTGAGACAAGGAGTAGGTGCCACTGCAGGGGGGCCGGGAGGGGCCGGGCGTTGGTTGGCGGGGGGAGTTGTAGCGGGCCGAGTGAGTGACTGGACCGTTTGAGATTCGTTAGGGAAAAGAAAAAGTCTAAGATGACAGAGTTGTGAGTGGAGTTAAAATACCTCACTGTAAACACAGGAGAAGACTCTTTGTGTTCTTTTAGGTCAGGGGGAAGCGGGGGAGGGGAGCGTGTTTAGTAGGAAAGTGAGTTTGTGAAAGCGGCCAGGGCGGCGGGTGGGGCAGAGCCCTTGCCCTGAGGGGCACGGGCGTGCCGTTCACGCTCAGCCGCTAGGGCCAGCACGCGCCCTGTGACGGGATCGCGAGCGGAGGAGAGGAAATCCTGTGACAAGCTGGGGGTTCTTGTGTTTTGGGGGCATGAGAACTGCGTGTCTGTGTCTGGAGCACAGGGCTGTCCACCTGCCCTCTCCCCAGCCACTGGCGGCTCTGCGGCGTGTGCTTGTCCTGGGCTGAGTCCTCGGGAACACAGTTTGCCCTCTTTTCTTTTTCAATCTCCCAGACTCCTTAACGTGTTACCAGTTGAGAAATTCTCAGATGAGTACCTGGAACACGAGAAAGCTGGTGTCACGTGTGAGCTTTGTATCAGTACAGACTACAGCCCAGAGGTGCGGGCGAGCTCCGCGTCCGCCTCCATCCAGGCTGGAGCGGGGGTCCTTCAGTTCTGGCAACACGCGGGCCGGCTCGGGGGCACCTTCTCAGGGCTGCTCTGCGGCTGCACTGCTGGGGGTGCCGGGCTGCTGCCTCGGTCTGTGTCCCTGAGCAGGCATCCCAGGCCCTCTCACGGGCCTGGCTCTCCTCCCACCCTCATGTGCCTGCCACCTCGGCCGGGTCCTTGTCTCCCCCTACTTGGTGATTCCCAATGCCTAGACTAGCCAGTGAGCTCTTTCCAGATGTCTTCGTTTTCTGTGAATTTTATGTGTCAAATTGACCCTAATGCTGAATTTTACTTTGCATTTCTGTTTATTTCTCAAAACAAGATATGTGACTCGAGTGGGAGAGCAGGAGAAAGTGGGCCTGGGGTGGGGTAGTGAATGCGTTTTGCGGTGGTTGTATATTTTGAAGTTGATGCTTTGCTTCGTTCTGCCCCTGATTGGGAATCTTCCATGGTCACAGGCAGCTTGGTCTCTGAGTCACGATTTAGATGAGACGCTGTGTGGTATCGTGTAAATCTCCTTTGATGTCGGTGTCACTAAAGCAGTGGGTTTTGTTTTCTGTTCTGCATGTCAGGCTTAGAGAAAAAAACTCAGGTTCTGCAGCCCGAGGAGAAGAAGACGGTGGCATACCACGAGGCTGGCCACGCAGTTGCCGGCTGGTATCTGGAGCACGCGGACCCCCTCCTGAAGGTGAGGCAGTTGGCGTGGAACAGACGGTGGCCACACGGGGCCACGTGGCAGGAACATCTGCTGATGGTGTTGGGGTGAAGGGGTCACACAGATGAGTTATAAAGTTTGGAAAGAAAAGTGTGCAGAAGCTGGAGGGGTTCACTCTGGAAAAGCAGTTGCTACTGTGGGTCAGGCTTGGGCGTCTGGGGCTCTCTTGCCCAGAGGGTTTCCCTGACTCCACAGAGAAAATGAAGGGCAAGCCACACACCTTGGAAATACTTGCAGTACGTGTATATGACAGAGGACGGACGTGTACCTGGAATACATAAAGGACTCTTAAAATTCAGTGGTAGGGAAACAAGCAACCCTGTAAAATAATAGGCAAGATATATGCGCATGTACTTCCCAAGAGAAGGAATAGGAATGGGCGCCAGGCACGTGAAGATACTGGATGCCCTAAGTCACCGGGAGGTGTGGGTGGAACCCTGCCGAAGCTCCACGTGTCCCGAGGTCAGTCCAGTTGGCCCCCATGCCTGCGGACGGGCACCTGACCCGGGGCAGCCACTGTGGAAACCAGTTAGGCAGTTTCTCATAAAGGTGACAAATGCTTCCAATACAACCAAACGGTCCCACTCCTGTGTGTTTACCCAAGAGAAATAAAAACATGTCCATGGAATACTTTTACTGCTTCATCTGTAATAGCAATAAACCGGAAAGAGCCCCCAAAGTCCCTCAAGAAGGAGTGGATGTTTGGTGTGTTTTTACCCAGTGATTGCTCTGTGGCAGTGGAGCCGAGTGCACTGTTAACACAGCCGGCAGTGGGGGTGGGTCTCGGGGACAGTGACACAGACCAGATGCGGTGAAGTCCATACTGTATGAGGCCATTTACTGCAGTTCTAGAAATTGCAACTCATCTGTGGGGGCGGGGGAGGGGACTTCGGGGAGAAGAGGAAGATGTTTTGTATCTTGGTTGTGGGAGAGGCTGTTTGTCGGAACTCACTGAACTGTAACCTGTAACTGGGCGCATTGATTGTAAAAATTAAAGGAATCTACTCAATTGCAACAAGAGGACTAGAAAACGAAGGCTGCTGGCCCCTCTGTCTGCCTCCTGGAAAGCGGGGTAGGCGGGGCCGGCGGTCAAGTCTGGAGGGGTCGCCACTCAGCAGCAGCCCTGTTGTCAGGACTGAACACTTCCAGTTGAGCTTTATAAGAGACAAGAAATACTTTATAGACCTTTCGGGTGAGGTTACCCTAAGAGAAAATGCTCTCCTGGACGGGCCCTCCCACCCAACTCCTCAAGCCGAGTCTGTGGTGCTTTCCTCGCCAGTGAGTCTCCCTGTGGCTCCACATCAGCCTCCAGTGGCCGCGTCCGTCCTCAGCGCGCCGTGTGTTCTCCTCGTCAGGTGTCCATCATCCCTCGGGGCAAAGGGCTGGGCTACGCGCAGTACTTACCCAAGGAGCAGTACCTCTACACCAAAGAGCAGCTCCTGGACAGGATGTGCATGACTCTGGGCGGCCGCGTGTCAGAGGAGATCTTCTTCGGGAGAATCACAACCGGTGCTCAGGACGACTTGCGAAAAGTGACTCAGAGTGCGTATGCTCAGGTGAGTGTGGGCGGGGTCATCTTGCATCCTCCCCTGCACCAACAGCTCTGGAACAGCACTGCTGTTTGACTGGTCTAGGCTTTCCAGGCAAGGGTTACTTCTTAAGAGAAATCCATTTTAAAACGATCAAAACTTAGGAAAAGAAACCCTTGTTTTGAGAGTTCGGTTTTTCAAGTTTATTACTAAGAGTGTATAAAGCACATCAGTAGAGTTTACGTTCAGTTACAAGCCTATGGGATCCCGCATGGACTCCCCAGTGCCTGTCCCTTCTGGTCCTTTCTGCTGGGAGCAGCCATTCCCCTGTTTCCTTTAAGTTTATCCCGGCCGCCTCCATCCCCAGACAAGGTCATTTTGCTGTCGTGGAACTTGATGTCAGTGACTTTCTTTGGGAACTCCTTTTATTCATATGTCAGCTCTTCTGGGCCTGTTACTTTCCCATACCTTTCATTTTTCTTGGGACTTCCCTGGTGGTCCAGTGGTTAAGACTCCAAGCTTCCAATGCAGGGGACGCGGGTTATATCCCTGGTCAGGGAACTAAGATCGCATGTGCCGCGCAGCACTGCCAAAAAAAACCCAAAAAAACCAATAATTTTTCTTAGGGCATTTGTTTGTTGGGGTTGTTTGCTCTTGTGTTCTTTCTAGTTTAATCTCCATTTAAAAAAATAATTGTAATGTTTTCTTTTTTTATTTCCTGCGTTCTAGCACCTCATCTAAATTTTCTGATTCTGACTTAATATTATTCTTTCTTATTTTCCTTCACCTTCCTGATTTCGGTTAGCCTTTTCTGAAGTTGTGGGTTACAGTTTTCATCTGTTTTATGGACGTCTCTCCATCCCACTTCCCTTATCTGTGTAGACATTATTCTCCTTACTTTCTTCTCATAACAACTTTGTAAGGGATTTTTCTGTTGCCCACTTTTACATGAAGTTTGTTTTCCTGATCTCTTAGGAAGGAGGTGGATTAAGACAGTTTTTCTAGTTTTACGGTTTTAGAGTTTCCTTTCCTGCTGTTTTCATAAACTTTTAAAAAACGTGACTTCCTACTTTCTGATCTGTTCCTGCTCCCGTCTTTTATCTGCACCTTCTCTTTTCTGGTCAGTTTGGATTTTATTTCCACAGCTTCTTAATGTGGGGTTTTTGTGTGGTTAGTTAGTGTGGGGGTCTCATGGGGTACAGGCCAGGCCCCGTGGACTCAGGGAGAATGCAGACGCCCCTTGCAGGTTCCTGGAGCCCGGGCGACGCGGGAGGAGCCTCTGGGCGGCCTGGGTGGTTCCTCCCGTCTGTCGGATGCTCCTTGCCTGTCCTCCCCTCCCCTCGTGCAGAGCGATTTCAAGCAGGTCTCGTCACCGTTGGGGTTTGTCCCTGCCCGTTTGCCACCTGCCTTGTAGATGTTGCCTGTGGGTCTCTGGTCTTGTCCTACCAACCTCCATCTACGCAGAACACCCTGGTCTACTTGGCCGACTCAAGGCCGCCGTGTCGTTGTTGCAGGTTAACGAGTAGTACTGCAGTGAGGTGTGTGGATTTCATGTCAATGGATTTGCTGCCATTTTATAAAAACCTGTGAGCAGAAATGGATGCCCACCACTAGTCACGCATTCTTTTTCAGATTGTTCAGTTCGGCATGAATGAAAAGGTCGGGCAAATCTCCTTTGACCTCCCCCGTCAGGGGGACATGGTGTTGGAAAAGCCTTACAGCGAAGCCACGGCCAGACTGATAGATGACGAAGTACGAATACTTATCAACGATGCTTACAAGAGGACAGTCGCTCTTCTCACGGAAAAGAAAGCAGATGTGGAGAAGGTGGGTGCTGGGTGCACCAATGATTCTCTGCACGGTTTTGCAGAAAGAGTTGAGACTGATGGCTTGACTGGTTGGTTGGTTTGTAGACGCCGACATCCCCTGTGCCTGTTAATCCCAGGCTCCTTCCTCCATCCTGTTGCTGTGTCCGCTGTCTCTGCGGGGCTGGGGGGATGTGGGAGGAGCAGCAGCGGGCACGATCCCGGCTGCTGGTTCTTAGGAATGTGAGCGCGGGATTAACGAAGTCTGTTCACAACACCAGACACAGTTGAACCTGCACTCACCCACCAAGTGCTTCCAGATGCAGAGCCCGGTGGCCTGATCGGGATTGACCACTGCTCTTCACCTCCAGAGTAAAGAGGTAGTGGAACGGCAAATGAAAGAATTAGCCAAACTAGATATGTAGGACCTTTGCTTAATTATGACCTTCCGTGAACAAACATTCTTTGTATCTTCCGCTGTTGTGCCTCATTTGATAGCACTTTCAAAAGGGAGGGAGCCTTTCTAATTCAGTCGATTTCTTGCATCCAGTAAACTCTTAATTATTCAGAATCCGTGCAACCAGAGAATTTTCTGTTTTTCAAATATTCCACACTCTCATGACAAAAGCACAGGTGAAAAGTCTTCTATAAAGGATTGATAGAGAAAAAAGCTATTCTAAGATGATGCTGTCCGATTGGCAGATCTTCAGAGAAGCCCACTGTGAGCTGTGCCCGGCAGAGCCCAAGGTGCCTTTTCACAGAGCACGGGGTAGGTGGGAGGGGGCCTGCAGCAGGGGCTCTGAGGGGAGAGGGTAGAGGGCAGAGAAGGCTGACATCCACCCTGACAGCTCATCAGGCTACAGAGTGAACATGGGGAGGAGAGGAGGACTCGCTGTGTGGGGCCCTAGTGAGCAAGGAGGGGGTGCAGACGGCAGGACAGGGTGTCTGGGGCCTCCAGAGCTCTGCGGGAAACACAGCTCTGGAGCTAGAGGCGCCCTTCATGGAGATCTCATCCGGCCCCTGTGTTTTATAGTCAGGAGTACTGAAAGAATCCGGAGTGGAAATGCTTAAAAACTCATCATTTAAAGGAGGGAGCGGCGGGGACTTCCCTGGTGGGCCAGTGGTTAAGACTCCGCGCTCCCATTGCAGGGGGCCTGGGTTTGATCCCTGATCGGGGAACTAGATCTCGCATGCCGCAACTAAGAGTCCGCACGTTACAACTAAGACCCGGCGCAGCCAAAATAAATTAATTTAAAAAAATAAATCTTTTAAAAAAAAAATACCAAAACTTAAAAAAAATAAAGGAGAGTGGCAGCAGGGTGCCACCTCCAGGGGTACAGTCAGAGGCCAGTGCAGAGGCAGCCGTGGGTGTGTTTTAACTTCCTGAGGTGGTGCCGTGGTGGCAGCAGAAGTAGAAAGGCAGTGGTAACAGCGGGTCTAACGTGACCCTGTTCCCTGTCCTCCTGACACCGTCCCTCACCTCGCCACTCGTAGCTGGCAGGGGTCCCTTTTTCTGTGGCTGTGTGTCATGTCAGTCTTGTGGTTCAGCCACACAGAGACCAGAACTTCGAGATGCATATTTTCACGTTAATCTCCTGCTTCATATTGTGTCTCTGCCTCATTTGTCTTTATTTTTGTCAACCACCTTTTAAAATTTCCCTGTTTCCACCCTTTCCCCCACCCCCACCCCCAGTCACTTGCATCACTCTCACACTTCCTTGCAGTATTTCTTTCTGCTCCGTAAGCCAGAGGGAGCTCCTCCCCTCTTTGGAAGCAGGTGGGGCCCAGGGACACTGCGTCTGGCTCTCCTCCCCAAGGATGTCTTTCTGCGGTGTCAGGGACAGAGCTCCCCCACTAAGTCCAGGGCACAGTCACGGGCCACGTGGATGCACCACACTGTGCAGCTGCGCCCTTCGTGGGGACACGTGTTTTTCCAGGATTTTTGCACATCTTATTCTAAAGTGACATGACCGTGAATATCTCTTTTCAGTGGTCCTAAACCGTTTTTTGGAAGGGGGTTGACTGTAAATAGGAGGTAATGAGATTGGAGAGACGTTGCTGGGTGACTGTTTAACCGCAGGTGTTCGCATTGCAGGTTGCTCTGCTCCTGTTAGAGAAAGAAGTGTTAGACAAGAACGACATGGTGGAACTCCTGGGCCCCAGACCGTTTGCGGAAAAGTCTACGTATGAGGAATTTGTGGAAGGCACCGGCAGCCTGGACGAGGACACCTCGCTGCCTGAGGGCCTGAAGGACTGGAACAGGGAGCGGGAGGGCTCAGAGGAGCCCTCAGGCGAGAAGGCCGCCAGCCAGGTCCAGGGCGCTGGCCCCGCGTAGCCCGAGCTGCGCCTTCAGAGCCGCGCTCGGCCTCACGACACAGTGGGAAGTGGGGTGCTTCGTCCACGGCCTCGGAAGTCGCCCGGGTTGCGGGGGAGGGCACGTGCCCCAGCCTCGGGCTCTCCCGGTCTCTGTCCCCATCGGGTGGGGGCCCTCTCGCTGTCACCTGCTCTTCACTCCCGCCTCCCTTCAGAGTCTCCCTCTGTGATGGGCTATGAAATTAGGAATATTTTCATTTGATTTAATATTTTAAAGATGGAATCCGGGTCACAAGTTGCTGTTTTGTGATGGAATGGTTTTCTACAGAGAGCTGTAACATTTAAAAATATGAATGTATTGTGTAAATACGGCTTTATGTCAAAAATAAAGTGTAAACACTGCACTTTTTTCCTCCTGAACATACAGTGTCGCTGATTATGCTTGGGCTACTTCTTCTCAGAAAACGTAACGGGAAGGGATTGAATGACGTCACTGTTAAGGGTCTCAGGTTTGCGGTTCTCTTCAGCTCCCACGAGACGCTCAGGAAGTCTAGATTTGTTCATCCTGGAGGATGAACTCAGGGTGTGAAGTGTGTTGGCCCGAGTGAGTCAGTGAGCCCGTGACGGCACATCCTCACTCGGCCAACCACGACCGGGCCTTGGTCCCATGTGTGGGTCTGCAGCGGATGTATAACCACCGCTGGACTGCGGGCTGGCAGGCTGGACTGCCACGGGGCTGGGAAGCCCTGCGCCCTCCGCGAGGTCACTGTTACTGTTAGAAGGGAGTGATGTGCTGCTGTGGTTCCAGAAAAGCCAGAGTCCACAGTGCCGCAGACCTAGGTCAGAGCCCACCAGAAGGTGGCCCGAAGAAGATGTAGGTCTTCAAATGCCATTATCTGGACTTGGAGGCACCACACATTTCTGCATTTTTAATACTTTTTAGCTGTCTCCTTTAGTGTTATTCCAACTTGCTTGTGTGTTCTTGACGCAGATGTGTTGTGGGACGTGACTTGTCAGGCTTCAGGCACAGAATCGGCTGGCGTCCTGGAGGAGCACTGGACCGATGGGGTGGCAGGTGGCCCAGGTGGCCCCCGCCCCCCTGCCCATCCTGGGACCACTCTTCCACACTCCAGCTCGCCAGGCCACAGAAGCACTAACGGCATCACAGCATCCCGGGAGCTGGGGCTGCACGGGTACCAATCACAGCCTCCCTTCACTTCCTCACGGGATGCTCTGGGCGCTTGTTGAGTAAGGCTGTTACGTGAGGAGGACAGCCCTGCAGGGAGGGGGCCAGCGTGCGCCGCCCCTGCTGAGCCTCCTGGGTGGTGCCAGTCGTGAGTCAGGCCTGATGGCGCTCGGGTGGTGACCCACATCTCCCCTGCGCTGTATGAGGTCCTGCATGGCTGGCGGCCAGTGGGGCCCAGAGTGGCCGCTGTGGCCTCAGTGCGGCACCCGCGCAGCATGAGTGTGTCGGGGCCTGACTCGGGTTTGGCCTCCAGCAGGCGCTCAAGGCACCCGTCTCTCCTCCAAGGCCCGTCAGACCTAGTGAGGGTCCAGCGTAGATGGGGGCGGTGAGAGATTTTCACCGTAGTCTCACAAAATGGTTAGATTTTTGCAAAAACGGGATCTCACCTCGGTTCAAGCCATGTTGCGTGTTTTGTGGGTCATTTTGTCCAAGGCGCAGCGGACACAGAATTACAGAGGGCCACCATGGGGCAGGGGCTCAGCTCAGCAGTTCCTCAGGGACCCATGAGGGGTGGGGAGGCTGGGCAGGGGGTCCAGCACTAGCATTAAAATGCTTCCACCCGCAGTGACACGCTCGTGTTCCCTGGGCTGAAGCAGCTGGGCTCACAGTGCCCTCCAGGGGGAAGAAGCCAGAACCTGGGAAGCGAGCCCGCTCGCCCCGTGGAGGCTGAGCCTAAAAGGCGTCTTAGGGAGCAGACACCGTGAGGTGGGGGGGCGGGGGATCCTGTGCCCTGTGCCAGGGCCTGCCTGCTGGCCCTGCACCCCCAGAAGGAAGCACAGCAGCTCCCAGAGCCACCAGCCGGCACCCCACCCACCTTGAGCTTGTGTGTCCCCAGCTTTGGCTGGAAGCCTGAGGGTCATTTTCTGTGGCTCCTCCAAATCTCAGCCAGGTTGTTAGGGGAGGCTGGGTGGACTAGCCTAGGGCTGGACGCAGGAAAGATTCGTGGGGGCGTAAGTGCTGGGGACGTACAAACGGGGACAAGGGCTTTTATTTGGGGGTGTGCTGCTTTCCATAGGAGCCACCAATTAAAGAATCTCAGGGCTGCCCGAGAGCCTCCAACGGAAGTGAAGCCCCTGCCTGCGTGGAGTGGGCTGTCAGGGCTGCACCCCAGGAAGGGGCGGGTGCTGTCGGGGAAGCAGAGGCGGGAGAGACAGGGACACTTAGGGTTTATTGTGACCAGGTTGTTCCCGAGTTCAGAGCTGCACGTCCAGTACGAGGCAGCACCTTGTGGCTCCAGGTGTCATCACAGGATGAAACACACCGTTTCTAACCCCCTAATTCCCAGACATGGTTGAACACTTAAGAGAAGGTGAGGTTTATTTATTTAGCCCTTTATTTATGGCCCATGAGTTCTTTCAAGTCCTCTCTGGTCTGATGTTTGGGTAGGGATGCCGGTCCCCGCTCTTCTGATGTCCTTCATCCCGGATGACGGACAGGACAGTCTCGCTGCCTCTGCGAGGGGCCCGTCCCCACACACTCAGACCAGGGCTCCCCTTGGCGGCCAGGAGACTCACCAGGATTGGAGGAAGGACCTCTGAGCCGCGGCGTCCAAGGCAGGGACGCGCCTCTATTCGTTGACCTCCTCCTCGTCGTCCTCAAAAGCTTCCTCGCCCTCGTCGGCTGTGGCGTCCTGGTACTGCTGGTACTCAGACACCAGGTCGTTCATGTTGCTTTCGGCCTCAGTGAACTCCATCTCGTCCATGCCCTCACCCGTGAACCAGTGCAGGAAGGCCTTGCGCCGGAACATGGCTGAGAACTGCTCCGAGATGCGCTTGAACAGCTCCTGGATGGCCGTGCTGTTGCCGATGAAGGTGGCGGCCATCTTCAGGCCGCGCGGCGGGATGTCGCACACGGCCACCTTCACGTTGTTGGGGATCCACTCCACGAAGTAGCTGCTGTTCTTGTTCTGGATGGCCAGCATCTGCTCATCCACCTCCTTCATGGACATGGGGCCCCGGAACACGGCGGCCACGGTCAGGTAGCGGCCGTGGCGGGGGTCACAGGCCGCCATCATATTCTTGGCATCGAACATCTGCTGGGTGAGCTCGGGCACCGTCAGCGCCCGGTACTGCTGGCTGCCACGGGCGGTGAGCGGGGCAAAGCCGGGCATGAAGAAGTGCAGGCGCGGGAAGGGCACCATGTTCACGGCCAGCTTGCGCAAGTCAGCGTTGAGCTGGCCGGGGAAGCGCAGGGAGGTGGTGACCCCGCTCATGGTGGCCGACACCAGGTGGTTGAGGTCCCCGTAGGTGGGCGTGGTCAGTTTCAGGGTGCGGAAGCAGATGTCGTACAGGGCCTCGTTGTCGATGCAGTAGGTCTCGTCCGTGTTCTCCACCAGCTGGTGCACGGAGAGGGTGGCGTTGTAGGGCTCCACCACCGTGTCCGACACCTTGGGCGAGGGCATCACGCTGAAGGTGTTCATGATGCGGTCGGGGTACTCCTCGCGGATCTTGCTGATGAGGAGAGTGCCCATCCCAGAACCGGTGCCGCCGCCCAGCGAGTGGGTCAGCTGGAAGCCCTGCAGGCAGTCGCAGTGCTCGCACTCCTTCCGCACCACGTCCAGGACCGAGTCCACCAGCTCAGCGCCCTCCGTGTAGTGGCCTTTGGCCCAGTTGTTCCCGGCACCAGTCTGTCCTGGAGTCAAGCAAGAGAGGGGACACGTTTCAGACAGGGCTATGGGGCGGGGGGAGCTGCGAGGGGCCGTTAGTACGTTTAAAATGTGTTAGGAAACGATTAGATAATAGAGCGAGGGGTGGGCCCCGGTCCCCCAGCACTGCAGGAGCGCGGGAGGGCAGGCAGCTGCTTCAGACAAGGGAAATCCACCAGTTTTAAGATGTACACGTGTTCTGACC
Organism: Eschrichtius robustus; assembly: GCF_028021215.1. NCBI lineage: Eukaryota > Metazoa > Chordata > Mammalia > Artiodactyla > Eschrichtiidae > Eschrichtius > Eschrichtius robustus. The sequence goes on from NC_090837.1 coordinate 29,385,462, forward strand.
TGGTAATTCCATTCTTGTTTTTAAGTAGATAATTCTCCCACAAGGTAAAAGACAAAGAGAACAGAAAGTATACATTAAAAAACAAATTGCTTTCCCCTCTCCTTTGGGCTCTCTGAATTTTGTACTATGCACAAATACTTTCTTTTCGAAACAGTAATACTTTCTCACGTTAACGGGGCTCCTCGTTCATCATCCAGAATTACGGTTGCAAAAGTTTCTGAGCACCCACTATTTTGCACCTGTAATTAAACACCCAGCACAGGAAGTCATTCCTGCCCTCAAATTGCTTCCAGTCAGTCGTGGTAAGATTAACATATGTGAAAGTCTTTGTATTTTTTCCAAGGAGTTCAAGTAACTAGAAAGAGACCTTCTCATTAGTCTGTTTTGGGGTTTTTGTTTGTTTGTTTTAAGCAACAGTGCATTTTCCCCAACATGCTTATTTCTACTTTACTTTATGGAAAAAATTTTTAATCTGAAAGGTTGGTTGCTCAATTTAAAATCCTAATTTTCAGTTCACTTCGTTATAAAATGGAAGCTCCATCAGTAGACAAAGCATTTTTTCCAAGCTGTATACACAGGCCTGTGTTTGTTTGAATGGATGCACTTAAAAAGATCTGGCAAAGAGGACCGGGAGGAACTTATTTTCATTTTTGCTTTTCTGGACACTGCACATTTCCTGTAATGCAGTGCTCTTCAGACACCACTGCTCTGTAGCCCTGAAAATATTTAGAAACTACATACCCCAACATTAAGCTGACATCTAACGTCTTCATAAATTCAAATAGTTGCAAATGATATTTTAATTTCCGAGGTACTATAAACACTCCCTTTTGAAAACAAACATGTTACATCATTCTATTAAATGTATCCTGCAGAGTCCATGTAAAGATCAGGAATAGGGACTTCCCTGGCGGTCCAGTGGTTAGGGCTTGGCAGATTCACTGCCGTAGCCAGGGTTTGATCCCTGGTCGGGGAACTAAGATCCCACAAGCTGCATAGCGTGGCCAAAAAAACAAAAAAAAAAAACAAAAAAACAAAACAGGAATAAATCCTAAGTTGAAATTGAATTTTTTAAAAAAATTCCTATGATCACAAGGTGTTTAAAATGTCAATAACTGTATTCTTTTCAATTAGTTCATTTATCCAAGTGTGAACATCAGATATTGCCAGAATGAGACAAGGTTTGGCATCCTTTTTTTTCTTTTTTTTTTTGGCCGCACCACACCACATGTAGGATCTTCCCTGACCGGGGACCGAACCCGTGCCCACTGTAGTGGAAGTGCAGTCTTAACCACTGGACCACCAGGGAAGTACTTGGCATCCATTTTATTCCTTTTTCTTTGTTTTTACATATATAAATACTGAGAAGTCTTGTTCACATAAATATGTAAATGGAATCAATTGTATTCTAACAATGTCATTGAATTATTTGATCTTCAGAGTAAATGCCAAAAATCAAATAGTGATCTATCATCACAGTGTATTTTTAGGGACTTCCCTGGCTATCCCACATGCCACGTGGCACGGCCAAAAAGAAAAAAAAAGTATTTTTAATCATCTTTCAGCCCAAAACTCAATTTTGTGGAAAGCAGAATTGGAAACACCTGACTTGCATCAATCACACTTTCCTTCTGTTGGTCCAAAAGGCTTTGCACCAAGACTTACCTAATGCTCTTTCATTGAAAGACTCTTTGTGTGGTCCAGTATACATAGAAAGGGTTGGAAAATTTGAAATCTTAATTCCAACACAACTTTGCAAATATGGTTTTTAACGAAATGTTTTAAATATATTTTTGTCAAAATTTTTAGGTTGCAGATTTAGCTTATTCAGGTTGTAAAAACTATTGGCCACGTAACCTAACTGGCAAAGGCAGCCCTCATTATCAGAGCGATTCTGTAGATTGGACTTACTTTCTGTCAGAAAAACACGACTTTAATTTTCAACTCAAATCAATACGTTAATATGCATTTTAAGGAATATTAGAGAAACCACTGAGAACTGAATTCTAGAGCACACTGTAAGGTAAATGACAAAAAGCAGTAAAATCAAAGTAAATGATGCAGAGATTTAAAGATAAATTAAAAAGACAGGGCTCCCCTGGTGGCGCAGTGGTTGAGAATCTACCTGCCAGTGCAGGGGACATGGGTTCGAGCCCTGGTCTGGAAAGATCCCACATGCCGCGGAGCAACTGGGCCCGTGAGCCACAACTACTGAGCCTGCGCGTCTGGAGCCTGTGCTCTGCAACAAGAGAGGCCGCGATAGTGAGAGGCCCGCGCACCGCGATGAAGAGTGGCCCCCGCTCGCCGCAACTAGAGAAAGCCCTCGCACAGAAACGAAGACCCAACACAGCCAAGAATAAATAAATTAATTAATTAATTTAAAAAAAAAAAAGACAAGGCATTGCCATTTCTCATTAACTGGTAATTAGGCAGTGTAAGGTGCGGCTAAAATGGTCAGCTGTTGAGGAAGCAAGGAAGGCTATTTAAAGACATTGTATTTCTTCAGTTTGGGTATATCAAATTTGGTTTTGAAAAGAATCATGTATTATAAAAAATTTAAAAATAAATCCATCATCCCCCTTATCAAACTTTCCCTACACGTCGAACAAAAGAGACCACGGTGGTCCCACTGCTGAAGGTGGAGCGGGCAGGGGATTCGGCTGCGTCAGGTGGACTCAGAAAGCAAGAGGAGCAGAGGGGCCAAGGCGCTGCTGGCACATGCTGTGCAGACCTCTCCCCCCTTACGCCAAAGACATTCCCTTGATTTCTGTCTACCCCACTGGTGGCAACAATTCACCACCACCCCCGTGCACCGATGGGGGAAACTGAGCTGTGGCAGTGACACAGCCGGGGCTGTCCCTGGAGACCCGCCTAGCACCACAGCAGAAGGAAGGCTCTGGGCACTTGGGGGCGGGGCCTGCTCTCGGACACCCCTGGATTCTGCAGTTACCCCGGGGGGCGGCCTCACACATTGGGAAGGAGTCTTAGCTCAAATGTCTTTGGATCTTGCACAGCATTTATCAGTGCTAAGCCCTGTGGTGTAAAGTGCAAGTCTGTAAAAGAAGAACCACCGAAATTCTGTGATTATTCAGTAAGTTTAAGATGTACTGACTATTAGTGATTCATATCTTATACCAAGGGAATCCCTTCGGAAGCATCTAAAGAAGTCCTACAAATCCATAAGGACAACGACAGCCTTTAGGAAGATGGGCAAAGGATATAAGCACAGATCGCAGGGAGGGAAGTGCAAATAACAAACCCATGGCATACTCCTCACGAGGGAAATGCAAACTAAATAAGGAGATTCTATTACCCTCCATGAAGCTGACAGAACTCAAAAGCTTGGTAACACCGTGCTGACGGGGGTCTGGGGCAAGGCCCCCCCACACACACTGGAGCCACTGGGGGCATGAGGAGGACGGGCCTCCACAGGGGGCAAGTCAGCGACAAGGATCCAAGTTGGTCCCATTGACTCAGCGAGTCTACCCAAAACGCGCAGAATGACATGTGGACAGAGATTCACCAGGGAGCAGTTTGTAACAGTGAAAAGGTCAAGAGCTAAATATCTATGAGCAGAGGACTGGTGACGTCAGCGAGGCCATCGAGCCGGGGGCAGAGATGGACAGACTCCAGAGGGGCAGCCTTGAGTCCTGCCACGGCCCCTTGGGGCGTTTCCCGCCCCCAGGAGGTAACTGCATTCTCGCTCACGAACACAGACTCCCTTTACGGTGAAACCTGGCTGGCCGCCTTCTCGTATGAGGCTGGAAAACCATCACATCCTTCCTAGGCCCCCACGACTCTCGCACCTCCCCACCAAGCCAGCACGCGCCGGGCCAGCCTCCCACCTGGAGCTTGGTGAAGAGCAGATGCACCTTCAGCCGCCCCGAGGGACTAAGAATGATTTCACTAAACAGCGTGGAAACCAATCACCGGAGGGCAGTGGGGACACCGGGCGACAGGCAGCCACAGCCAGTGAAGCCCCTTGGCCTTGACCCTCCCCTCCCTCCAGCTCACATCATCCACTTGGCTTCCTCGGTGTTTACAGCGTGATCAGCCATGAGGTTTTCTCGGCCATCGACAAAAGAAGGAAGCTGGAGGCTTCTGAAAATATTTTGCCACTGTCTCATAGCAACAGGCGTTCCCAGTTAAATATTTGGGGGTCAGGAGTTGAACATCTTCTGCAATAGAGGTTGGGACATTAACCAGTGGCTCCAAATTGTAGAACACGAAGCTGCAACAGATCCCAGGGGCCTCAGAGCCCACCCCTGGTTCACCTCCAGCTCACACGGGGTGTGGGGTAAAGCTTAGGGCTACGTGCTCCCGGACTCCCCTCCAGCCCTGAATCCGGAAGAGAAAGTTACACGTACAGAGAGGCCTAAGGTCAACCTTCCTGGTGCTTCGCTTTGTCCCACAAAACTCTCTCCCACTAATAGGCATGACTGCTATGCAACGAGCAGTTTGTTAAGAAAAAACTGGGGTTTTCTAAAGCATATTCATGTTTAAAACTCAAATGCAGAGAACTTCCACTTTTAAAATTAGTTACTTCAAGTCAGTGTTTTTTTTTAAACTATTTCAAACTATATCTGAAAATGGAATGACACTGTTTTTTTTAATTCACCAACTCTGAAGGCAATGGGGGTGAACCGTCTCCATTCACAGGCAACTCGGCCTCTTTTATTAACTGGAGAATGACTTAAAAACAATTGTTGAGCCTAACAGCACACCACAGTGCGTTCAGACATTCTGGGTCCTCTCCATGCCCCATGGCAAACATGTTATTTTCTTAGTTAAAAATAGTCTCAACTTTTAAAAATTACTATTAAAGCTATTTCATATCAGTACCATCTTCGTTCCTCTAATTTGGTAGAATATCTCTATTAAGGCTGTGAGCACTGCTGTCTGATACAACTTTCTGCAGTGATGGGACTGTTGTATCTTTGCACTGTCCAATATGGTAGCCACTAGCCACACTTGGCTATTGAGCACTGGGTGTGTCGACTACAACTGAGGAAGTAGACTGATTTTATTTAACTTTAATTAAATTTAAATAGCCACACGTAGCTAGTGGCTACCATATTGGATGGTAGGATCTTGAAGCATCTTTGCTTGAGAACAACTATGAAAAGTCTAGTTCAGCAAAAGGTAAAGAATATAAATGTCCCCATTTGTAGACTATAAAAATACTGCTAATTTAGATTTTTTGATGTAATGAAAGGGGCACCAGAGACCTTCGTCCTGGTCTATTTGAAATATCAAAGGTGACAAAAACCCTTGAACAAATTATCAGAAGCTTCGCCTGTCCCATTGCTTGTGTAGGTTGTCATTGTGATGGGGAAGGGGATGACACCAAGAGGACTCATAAACTTCGTGAACATGTACCCAGCTGAAGGTACCTCGCTGTACCTTTATGACAGGTCACTGCCTGATTCTAATACAAGGGAATCAATTCATGTACCAATAAAACCTTCCAAGATTCTGCCTCCTCTTGTACACTTTGAAGTAACCTTGACTCCCAAAACCATGGCTCCAAGGTGAAAGAGGCTGGTCACACTAACAGTGCCACTTCGTTTAATTTTATATAATTTTCTTGAGGAGTTTGCAGAGGAACAGGCGCTGCCATCATTTTCTGGTGGAGGAAGGGGGAAGGAAGATTTGCCCAAATCCGATAAAACTAATAAATTCATATGGCACCAACCTTCGGAAAGAAAGCAGAACAACTGTCTATAGATGATGGAAGAAGAAATATAAACACACTGAAGTTAAAAGATGAGCAACATAAAAACCAAAGACAAATTATTATTACCATATTAGGATAGTCATTTATAAGAGGGAAAAAGAAGTTAATGTCTAAAAATTTTCAAAATCAAGAACTATCACCAGTAAGCATTTCATTTAGAGAATCAAAGGTTACTTTTCCCCAAGAGGGTACTTTTCTTAAAGAGGCTGCCTATGATGGGGCTGGGGACTGCTGATTTCCATTCTAAGCTTTTCTACACCACGTGATGTTTTTAATCTTGCACCCAAATTAGCTGGATGTTTAAAAAATAAAAAAGAGGAAGAAGAAAGGAGGAAAGACGGAACCTACCGAAGATGAAGTTGTCAGGCTGGAAGAGCTGCCCGAAAGGCCCAGACCGCACGCTGTCCATGGTGCCCGGCTCCAAGTCCACCAGGGCAGCCCTGGGCACATACTTTTGAGCTGGAAGAGAACAGAGCCCACGCACAAGGGTCAGTCTCTGGTTCCTAAGGCAATGGACTTCCCGGGAGCAAGTCCCACCAGCACAGCCACCTGGGATGTACAGAGCGGGCTTTCTTAGAGTCACAGAATCTCAGCCCTGGGGGAGGAGAGCCCCAAAGTACACAGTCCACCGTGGACTTGTCCGGATGAGGAAGCCAGCCCGGCACAGGGCACAGGAAGTTCCTGGAAAAGGCAGGATGAGAAACGAGGTCTCCCGACCTCCTGCCGCCTGTATTTTCCAGTTCTTACCCGTGGGCAGTTCTACTTTTTAGCTCCACAGAAATTGTACTTGCTGCAGCGAGTGGCCGAGCTGCCGGGACACTTTGGCACCTCCCTCCCTCACACACACGTGAACCCACGAGCGAGTCTGAGCACCTGTTCCAGGTGCGTCCACGGCTGTTTCCCGGGAGACTGTCTCATTTATGGACAAGTGTGGCCGTGTGCCGTTTCATCTGTAAGCACACACTCACACCAACTGGGCAAGAAACTGTCCCCATGAGGGTGGGGTCACTAGGACTGCATTGGGAACTGCTCTACAACCCGTCCTGCTACGCACACACCCAGGCTGAAGAAAGAATGTCACCAGGCTAGGCCTGAGGGTGACCAGCAAGTGCCATGTATATTGCCCTCTTCTCAGTTCCATCCAGGAATCTCACCATCCATGTCCTGCTGTTCCAGACCTTTTTAAAACCCAGTAATTTATGTGTCCTGTTCTTCCCAGCTCTCGTGTGGACAAGCAGCAGTAACTCCAAAGACAGAGCGTGCTTATCTCTGGGGCCGGGGACACATGTGTATGGAAGGGCAGCTCCTGTCACTTCCTGGGTGTCCCTTCAATGTCTTAGTTTTGTGTTGTCTTGTGAAGGGCATGTATCACTTTTATAATAAACGTTGTTACAAAAATAAAGTATAATGTAACCACCATATAGATGTAGCTACCCAGGACAGGGGTGATACTATTCTCAAACTTGGATAAACCACAACCTGGAATTTTTACTAAACTCCACCAGACAATGACCCTCTCTGTCTGTAGTTGCAGATTCCAGGGGATGTAAAGTCTTTTTGGAGGTCTGCAAAGGGCCAGAAAAATCATTTGAGGAAGTGTTTTTCAAAGTTTTAGCCAAAAACCTTCATTAAGAAATAAAAATTTTAAAGATAAAATAAATTTTAATAAGAGCCGGACATGACCCACTAAGCTGATTTCACAGCAGCAACGGGTCCGCTTCAAGAGCTCAGACCCGCCAGGGAGGACGAGATGCTGTTTGAAATCAACCGACGTCGGATTTCCCGCCCCAGCGGGAGCGAGGGAGGAGTCGGGCGTCCCGCTACATCTGGGAGGATTTTTCCAGAGTGAACCACCCACGCGCCGGGCGGCCCCGCGGGTTGGGGAGGGGGAGCATGGCCGGGGTCCCACAGGGCGATGACGGGGTCCCAGAGAGGGATGGCCGGGGATCGGGGGGAAGGGCGGGGTCGCGCCGCGCCACTCACACGATGACTCATTGTAGTAGACGTTGATCCTCTCCAGTTGGAGCGTCGAGTCACCCACGTAGCCTCCAGCAGGGTCGATGCCATGTTCGTCGCTGATCACTTCCCAAAACTTGCAAAGGGCGGGGCGAAGGACAGACTGTCAGCCCGGGGCCCTGGCACCCGCGGCTCCCCTAGGGCCGGCCCGGCGGGCGGGCGGCGCGCGGGGAGCGGCCGCACAATTCCAGGCGCGCCTGAGCTGCCTGCGGGCGCTCCGGGGCCGCGGGGACGGGGAGCGGGGCCGGGTCCCGCGGTGACGTCCCCCTCGGCCGCACCGGTCCTCCCGCGCTGCCCCGGCCCGAGGGATTAGGGAGGGGCGGGCCGCCCACCCGCAGGGAGCCCGGCCCGGCCCGCGCCCACCTTGGTGCCGATCTGGTTCCCGCACTGGCCCGCTTGGATGTGCACGATCTCCCTCATGGCGCGAGCTCAGCGCTCGCTGCTCGGACAGCGCGGCGACTGCGGGCCCAGCCGCTCGGCGCCCTGGACTCGGCGCCAGCCGCCCCTCCCCGCCCCTCCCCCAGCCGCCCTGGCCAATGGCCGGGCCCTCCCCGCCCCCCCGGCCGCACCCCCTCCACCCCCGCCACCCGTGCGCCCTCCCCCATCTCCCTGGGCCAGGCCGGGTCTTCCCAGCTCCCGCCTCACACCCGCTCGCCCCCTCGCCCCCGCGGTCCTTGCGCCTTCCCCCTGCCCCCACCCCGGGCCCCCAGCGGTCGGTGCGCCTCCCTCCGCTCCTCCCCGCGGCCTGCGCGCCCTGGGCTCCCCACCCAGGGGCCGTTCTTCCCGGGCTGCCTCGACCCTGTGCGGTCCCAGAAGGGAGAACAGACCCGGGACAGTGGAGGGACCCCTGCTGGGGGGCCGGGCCGGGAAAGAGCCGGTCCTTGGGGCGCCCACCCGAGTGGGTCGGGGCGGAGACGCAGCGGGCGGTGGGCGGACGGGAAGGACAAGCTCGACCCCCACCCCTTCGCTGCCCCGCGCGGAGGGAAACTGGAGACCCCTCGCGGGTTCCCGGACCGCGGGCCTAGGGGTGCTCATGGTCCCCGCCCGCCACGGGTTCAAACCCAGCGGGTAGAGGGCTGTGGGACACGGGAGTGGAGTTTTTCGGGGCGACTCTGACCCCCGCCCCCCGACTCAGGCTCCGGCACGGGTTCTTACGTCTCCGCCCTACTGTATCTCCATCTCGAAATACAGGTGCCCTTCGGTTCTGAGCACTTGGAACAGTTTGTGATGGAGTTGATTAAAGTGAACACATGGCTGGACCTGAAAACGAACACACACACACACACACCCGCCCTGCACAGTTTACGCAGCCTCTCCATCCGGAATCTGGGAGGAAAGGCTCTTTGTTGGCCCCGGAAGGGGCAGGGGTCTGGGCTCTCTGCCTGGTTCCCTCACTTTCCCCATCACTGGGTCGGGGCCTCCCTTGCTGTTGGGAGGGGATGTGGACGCGGACCTCCTGCGTGTGAATAAGTGCGAAGCTGGAGGAGGGAGGAAACTTCAATCTTATGGAGCTCGTGTGTCTTCTCTCTCCGCTGGGGCCACGGAAAGTCAGGGGTTCCCTGTGGAATGAGCTAAGCCCTCCCCCGGCCCAGGAGACAGTTCTGCTGTGCAAAGCTTGGTTTCCTGTTCCTTTTACAAGGTACAGCCCGACCTTTCTGAACCCCCGCCCTCCCCTTCCCCAGTGTTTGCCCACAGCCCCTCCAGCAGGTAAACAGTCTTTAATCCTTAGCTGCTGGCATCAGGGTTCTGGGTCCCCCACCCTACCTTCTCAGTGGTCCTCAACCCCCAGGGGCTGTCACCCCAGCAGCCTGGGCCCCCGCTGCCAGCCTCCCAGGGGCACGGCTCCACCTGACACCCAGGAATCTCCAGGCCACTCCTGTGGGCAGCCCAGCTGGCCAGGCGGCTCACAGGTATTTCTGTGCCACAAATGCCTCCTGTGTGCCAGGCGAGAGTCGAGGTCACTTCTGGGCGTGAATTAGGCTCTCAGGAGCTGCGGTCCCCCTTCCAAGCGGTCCTCTATGGTGGAAAGGAATGACCACTTTGCAGTGAGTCAGGGTGACTTGGATTTCAGTCCCGACTCCGTTTCCAACTAGCTCCGTGCTACCTCAGATCCTCTGGGCTTGGGTTTGTGCTTCTGTAAAAGGAAAGGGTTGTCCTGGGGGATCTGAGCCCCTGGCATCTTCAGTCGGAGTGTGTGTGAGTTTCCCCGTGAACACTTCAGGTGAGGAGAGTGTGGAAACTGGGGGCTGTGCCCCACCCCACCCCAAGCCAAGTGGAAATGCCCCATGATGAGGAAGCAACCCTTCTGTCATTGGCACCACCAGTTTCCTTTTAGATGCGTGAAAACTCTGGGGAAATCCTAATGTGCGCGCGCATGTGTGTGTGTGTGTGTGTGTGTGTGTGTTTGTGTGTGGTTTGAAAGAAGTGGAGAACTTAAAATGTTTTCTTCTGGAGTTTTTCAAACGTTCCCAATTTCAGGGGTCAGTTTCTTTAACCTTAAGATCCCTGCCCTGTCCCCCTCACCCTCCCCCGCAATGCTGCTTCTCTGCCTTCCTGTAGGTCCCCATACCTCTCTTTACACACAGGGCACCTGGGGAAGCAGGTTAGGGGGCACAGCCCCGCCCATGCCCCCAGTCAGGACCCGAGACAACCCAGCACCCTTGCTTAGCCTGCGTGTTGCCGTAGCTCAATTTAATTATTGACTCCAAAGAAATGCTCCCTTTATCTGTGTGCTGGTGCTGAGTCTGGTGCAGGGAGTGGAGGGAGGGGCTGTGGTTCCTGGAAGAGCCTGGTCACTCAGTCCCTGCGGAATCAAGCCCCTGAGTAAAGAGAAGTGCCCACGTCGACAGCTTCAGTGCTTTGTTGAAATGGCCACCTCACCAAAGCTAGTCCTTGGGTGGAATTTGAGTCCAAGGTGTTCACTGGAGCCAGAGAATAGGTGTCGGCATGGCCTCAGGGACACCTGGATTTGATGGGGGGTAGGCTGATTTACTGGAGTTTCTGATGGACTCTCCCTGCTGACCAGCAGCCCAGCCTGTCCCCTGCACCATGAGGGGGGAGGGGGAGGTGACAAGGGCTCAGTGCTAGACAATTTTGTACAGAATCTGCATGCCACCCCTCCAAGTTTAGGTGTCACTGCCGCTGAGGCAGGTGGGAGTGAAAGGGTACCCTGCCCCTAACACAGACGGGGCCCAAGCAAGGGCACAGGCAGGCTAAAGACACAGCAGCTACAAATCAGGCTTGCGGAAACCGTTCCTGCGTCCCACACGGGAAGCATCTCCTGTGCACACCAACCCTCGGTCCATCTCTCCCCCCCGCCACTATGGCCATCCCTGGGCCACATTCCGTGTCACAGTGACTAGTGGGAGGAGCGGGCCCTGAAGCAAGCTCAGGGATGTCTGGGCAGGGAGTCCTGAGGTCCCGGTGGCCCCAAGTGGGAGGGGCGCCACCCAGGGCCCGGTCTGGACAGAGCCAGAGTTCTGGGTCCTCGTCTCCTGTCTGCTCGCTTTCCACCTTCCACAGCCCCTCGCCCTGCCCTGTTTCCTCCATGGTCACCACGTGGGGTAAGGACCTGGGGCCACTGCCCAGGTCTGGATATAGGTGGGAAAAAGCCCCCCAACCCCGGGGACAGGTCTCACTGCTCCCTGCCCGTGTCTGAAAGTCATGGTGATGGGGAGGTAGGTTCCATCCTGTCCTCTCCAAATCCTGAGGAGCCCCTGGAGAAAGACCCCAAGGGACCAGGTCAAGCTCTGGGACCAGGCTGGTGATAGCCACCTGTGGCTTTATGTGCAGCTAAAACCCTAGGTTTTGACAAGTGTAATGACATGGGACCATTGTGCTTCTATGTGATGTGACTCTTGGTGGACAAAGGACAGTGCTTGGGAAGGGAGTGGCTGTCCACCCGTGCTCGGCCAGGCAGGGGCATGTGCTGGGACTGGGAGTGGAGGCTGGGTGGTGCCGTGGAGCGGGGGCGGGGGCAGGGGGGGTGGAGGGTCTGGATTCCTGGGACGAGCGGGAAGGGGCCACCTAGTGCCAAGTGCCCAGTGCCGAGGCTCTGAGCTGACTCTTGGGCTTTTCCGCCATCTGCACCTTCAACAAAGCCGTTTTGAAGCTGTCAAAGCTCCCTCCCCGGAAGTTCTGCAAAGGGGAGCTCAGGTCCTGCTCATCTAGCAAGTGGGCCCTGGGCCCGTGTCTGTGGAGCCTAAATGTGGCTGGTGGGTCCACCTGAGGGTCCTGGTTACAAGTGGAGCCTGCAGACCTATTATATACTGGCCCCCGTCGTGCTGTCTAGGAAAGTATATTTTCCTGGGTTTTAATTCTTTGGAAAAGTCGTATTTCATATATAGTATTTAAACAAATATTTGACCAACCAGAACACCAGGCTCACAGGCCAAGTGGATGTGAGAGGGACACTTATTCCAGAGGCCCAGGGGCTGCGGCCCCGCCCAGTGCGAGGCCCCCGGAGGTCAGGGCCTGACTGCATCCCTCGCGTGATCACGGCCGGGCCAGAGACCCAGACCCTGTAACACAGGGTCACAGAGCACCTAATGCTTGGGGAGGTGTGTGGGTTAGACCATTCGGCCCTCTGCCTGATGAGCTGCCCTCTGCCTCATGGATTTCAGTTATTCCACTGAAAAATGAGACCTGCCTTTCCAGGCTCAGCATCTCAAACAGCAGCAACCGCCTCCGGTTTTACTTTAGGATGAAGAGCCTCCCTTTCTCAACAGGGAAGGTGGCCAGAGTGGGGGCCTCCGGGGGGCTGCCTTGCTGGATGAGCAAGTCACGGGGTGCAGGGCCTTTTATTTCTGTGTAAATCTGATTACAGAAGATCTGGGAAACTCGAAGAGAGTTCAGAATAAAGCCACAAAGATTGTTCAGGATTTTAAAAAGATGAAGGGAGGGGAAAGAACCGCGAGGGAGAGACAGCGGCCCTGATGGGATCCAAGTGCTGCGGTTGTTTTCATCTCCAACAGGCCTTTGGAGAACAGGTGTGGAGCGTGGATCATATCTAACCAATGTTATTTTAAGTGTGATAATGAGATGTCGGGGGTACAGGCAGCCTGCTTTCACGTGCTTCATAGGAAGGGTGGGCGTGTGTGCTCAGAGGGGAAGAAATGTGGCTGAGTGTTCACAAAGCCCAGCCCAGACAAGGTGTGGGTGTGCATTTTGCTTCGGGATTGTTCTTTCAACTCTCCCGTCGGTTTGGAAACTGCAAACGAAATGGTGGTGGTGGAGGATGAACTGAAGGATTTAGCCGGCCAGTGGGGAGCGCAGCCAGCCGGCAGCAGTCCCGGGGCTCTCTAGGTGATGGCGTGGTGATGGGCTTTGCTTCCTGACTGGGGACAGAGAGGGTCAGAGGAGTGTGGAGTGGCCGGAGGCCAGGATGGCAGCTCCCAGGGACAAGGAGGACGTCCCTGAAGGGCTTCCAAAGGCTGGAGGTCTTCAAAACCAGGGCAGGTTCCCTTGGTCCACAGGAGCCAAGAGTGTGTGGGAATGGTGTGTGAATCCCTATTCCTTCCATGATGGTCACCAGGCAGCTGGAGACACAGCTCCTTCGGGTCCAACCCAACCCACCAGCGTGAGCTGTGTGTCTGTCCTGTGCCAGCACCGTGCTGGCTGGGATGCAGTCAACAGCCAGGCTGCCCAACTAGTAGGATAACTGGACATCAAAGGAGGCCGGGCTCTTGCTCGCAGCTCTGCCCGCCCCACCTGCCTCTGTGTTGGGTTCATCCGGACGGTGGTGAACAGGTGACAGGTACCCCCCCACACACACACCCCACCTCGGCCGATCTTGTGCAGGGTTGGGAACAGAAGTACAACTCCGTTTTCTGTGCCTTTTCTAGACAAGAGTCCAGACAGGGTAGGATGTGTGATGGTAAACCCCTGGAGGGCCAGAGGAAGGCCGCACGGAGGGTGACTGCAGCCTGTTTTGTTCTACGTGCGCGCGGGAAGTGAATTGAAACTCTGACGAGATGCTCAACCCTGCCTCCTGGAAGCTCTAAATTCAGACAAGTCAGTCTCCTCATTTGCAGGTGAGTGAGTAGGACCAGACGGTCTTTAAATTCCCTGCCAGCTCTCACATCCTATGACTGATCAACACCCATCCTAAGTTACATCAGACAAAACCCAGCTCACCTAAAATGCAATCTGATAGTCCTGAGTCATCTGTTTTTAAGGAAGTAGTGAGCATGTATCCAGGAAGTGCACAATGAAGAAGAAATTCATGTATAAAGCTGAGTCTAGAAAATCAAATTTATAACAGATGTGATCGGATGATAACGGAATTGTTACCATGTTCTGTAGCAAAGAGGAACAATGTCTCACCCGTAACGAACCCAACGGCTTTCACCAGCCAAGCCTCACCCTCTGCATTCCTTATTTTCCAAAACGCGGAGTCAGCTCCATCCTGACCACCTTCTCTGTTCCCCGGCCCAGTGTAACTGTCTTCAGCTTCTTGTAAAAGGATGGACTCTGAACGGGGTGACAGAACCCTGGGATCTGGTCCCCTGTGACCCCCTGACAAGCTGTGTGACCACAGAGCCCGTTTCTCCCTCTGCAGCACGAGGGGGTCAAGGGCTCTGCAGCCAGGCGTCCAGAGCTTCCCCCCACCCCGGCCCCTTATCTCAGACACACAGGCAGGGTGTGCGGGGCTGGGGCGGAGGCAGCAGCCATCAGCGAGGAGGGTGGAGGGGACACAGTACTGGATGGGGTGGGGGTCCGGGGGCTGCCCAGTGAGACCAGCTCTGGAGGGTCCCCATCAGGGGCTGGGGAGGGGGAGGTGAGGAGACACACCTTCACCAGGGTTTTTCAAACCAGCTGAGGCCGAGCAGCTTTCAGGACTGGCCTTGGGTAGGTAATATTTTTAAAAATAGTCTTTATATTATTTTTCCATTAAAAACTAAAGATGGGGCTTCCCTGGTGGCACAGTGGTTAAGAATCCTCCTGCCCATGCAGGGGACACGGGTTCGAGCCCTGGTCCTGGAAGATCCCACACGCCGTGGAGCAACTAAGCCCATGCGCCACAACTACTGAGCCTGTGCTCTAGAGCCTTTGAGCCACAACTACTGAAGCCTGCGTGACTAGAGCCCGCGCATCGCAACAAAGAGTAACCCCTGCTCGCCGCAACTAGAGAAAGCCCGTGCGCAGCAACGAAGACCCAACACAGCCAAAAAAATAATAATAATAATAAATAAATAAATAATTAAAGAAAAAAACCAAAAAACTAAAGGATGAGTTTTGCAAGATATGAAGTCTTGGAGATCTGTACCCAACAATGTGGATGAACTGAACACCACTGAACTGGACACTTAAAAAGGACCACAATGGTGCATTTCAGGTGATGTGCTTTTTACCACAATTTTTAAAAAGGAGAGAAATAGACAAGCTTCAGAAAAGTTGGAAAAGACTGAAAACTAACAAAAGACAACATCCAACGCCCAAACACCATTAATTAATTAATAACATTCGGACACACTTCCTGCTGTCTTTTCTTAGCCCTGATGTCCCTCCCTCTAAGAGGAAGGCCTTTGCGGGGGACTGCAGGCCGGAGCCCATCCAGGTGGAGGTGGCCCGGGAGCCGCAGGATGGCACCCAGCTGTGGGGGGGGATGGGTGGTGCTCTCCCACTGGCTCTGCCCAGCATGCCTCTCCCTCCCATTTCATCCACATCCCCCGCAGGAGAACTGCAGTGTTCTCTGTCCCCTTCTCTGTGACTTCTGCTGTGTCCTCTCCTTGGGGACATTGGGGCACATAATTCACCACTAAGAAAGGTCAGTGCCGCAGGGAGTCTGAGGTCGGGCAGGTGGGCTTCATTTCGGCTCTGCCGCAGGGGGACGTGGGCTGTAACTGTAGCCCCGCAGGGTCGCTGGGCATACTGTGGGGGGTATGGAAAGTCTTCTTTCTCTCTTGGCGCCCCGCACAGAGCAGGCACTCGGCATGTGTGGTTGGTACCCCATAAACGCACCTCTCCGTCCCTGGTTGTAGAAGGCAACCTTGCTGGCTCGCTTGAGACCACTGGGCTCTAAAAAATTAAGGGTACATTAAGCAAAATAGAAATTGATCTAAGTGATTATGTGATTTGGAAGGTAGTTGTTTTTTTTTGTGTGTGTATGATGGAGAAATATATACTCAGCCACCTTTTATTTAAATATTTAAATATTTAAAATCAAATATTGACTTAGTTGATAGAACAAACAGTAAGTTCCACCTTTTAGTCAGGAAAGAGAGAAGAGGGCAGGAGGAGAAAAGGGGAGAGGGACACAGAGGGGGGCAGACGGAGCACTGTGCTGAAGGGGGTGAGAAGTACGGGGAAAATTGGCCGTGCGTTTCCCTGGGAACCGTCCCCGGGACCTTGCCTGGCCCTCAGACCCACTCACTGGCAGCAAAGCTGCTAAGGTCAGGGGCTGGGTCCCACCTACTCCCATCGTAGGATACTGTTTAAGTCTTCAATGATGATTCATTGATTTATTCCCTGTTTTCTTCAACAGTCCTTACTGCGTCCTGGACACCATTAGGTCCTGACTATAATCCTCGCGAGGTTTAGTAACGTCTGCAACAGATGAAAAATAACATTTATAATAATGTGACGTGCTGGAACAAATAGTGATCGCCATCATGCTTACTATTTTCATGTTAATATTAAGGAAGCAGGCTGCCCGTGAGTGTGTGAGAGTGCAGGCTTGTGGAAACAGCTGAAGGAGAATTCGACAGGACCTGTTTGCACAGGCAGAGCGGACCCCCAGGAAAACACGGGCAGGGCTGGCTGGATGGCCGGACCAACGAGTCCTGGCAAGATGTGGGATCCACCATCCAGGCTGGGAGCCTCGGGTACTGGCTTCTAGGCTGGAGGGCAGAGAAGCCACTGATGCAACCGGCCTTGGGGCAAAAACCCTGGACCTGCAGCTTGGAGCTGAGCTGTGCACCAGAGAGGTGGGGTTTCCTGGGACACCCGAGCCCCAGAGGACGCCCCGCCTGCACATCCAGAGGTTGATTGGTAGTTTCCAGTGCCTTGTGGGTGATGAATCCCACGAGCGTTGGTATACATGCCAGGGTACATTTTTTGTGATAAATATGTTATAGGCCAGAACTTGTGTCCACTGATTAGTTATCCTTGTCTTTGCTTTGCAATATCATTCGTGGAAAAGATTTAATTTTGCGTGTCCCTGCTCTAAACTCTGACCTTTGGTTCCAGTCACAGAACTCTGTTTCCCTGTGGTTTGGATGCTGCTGTGGGTCCCCGGCCCCAGCCTTCCTAGGAGCTGGAGCCTCTCCCTGGGCAGCCCCCACTTCTTGTTTCCTGCTCTCCTTGGCCACCGCCTCTCCCTGCTGTATCTTCTGCTTGGACCTTGGACCCCTGACAACAAGCTCTGTCTACCTTGGGGACTCCCCCTCCCCTTCCTGTAGAGACCCTCAGGTCACCTCCTCACCTCCCCCCGGCGCTTACAGCTCGCCTGCCCCTCCCCTGCACGTCTCTGGATCTTTTGGACCTGATCATCTTTTTTTCCAGCCCTTCTTTTCACCCACTGGGCTGTTGTGTAAGGAGAAGCTTCCAGGAAAGATATTTAAAGCTATGTTGCACTTTCACAACTAAGCGCACAAATGGGAATGTTTGTCTTTTTGCTACATAAACCTGTAGATTGGATTAAATTAAGTTAATCTGAATCATCGCCACCTGCAGGTGCAATGCTCTGATGGGCCCTTTTTCTGGTCCCAGATTCCAGTTGGATGTGAAGCACCGAGAAGGTGTGTCAGGGCTGAGCTCTCGTCTGCTCCCTGCCCCATGTCTGCACCAACCGCACACCATGCGCCCACCAACCTGCCAGGTGCCCAGGTACCCAGGCATTCCACGTGTAGAAGTCTTGCCTCCTGGGCTGGGTTATAAATTCCTCAGGTTGGAGACTAGACTTCCTGCGTGTTGCCTGTAATACTCAGCACATGACTTAACATGCAACTGCACTGAGTAAGTGATTGTGAAGGAAGAAAACAGGCACAGAATTCACAGCCTCGAAGGACTTTCCTTTTCTGAAAGGGGGGCCCAGAATATTACAATGGGAAATGAAGAAGAATTGTATAATGCCTCCTTAAACAAAGAGGTTTCCACCAGGGTTTTGTTCGAGTTAAATATAAATTCAGGTGGTGCTTTTAAAAGAGTCAGAATCATTCACAGCTGATTATGATCCTCCAGGTATTTGGCCGAATTGCTTTCCCACCTCTCCTGCTGGTTTGTGTCTGGTCCTGACTTCTCCCTGCAGGGGTGGTGGGCATGGAGGGCAGGTGGGGAGTGGTCCGGCGTGCCTTCCCTCTTCGGAGGCTCTGGGCTGGGCGGCTTTCTCTGCTGACAGTCTTGCTGGGAGGGTGCCTGAGATAAGGTACTGACGCGAAGCCGTGTGAATTCTTCTTCCTTCTTCCCCACAAGAGAGCCCTGGCTTTTTGGAGAGTCAGACGCAGCTCAGGCCGAGCCCCCCCTCCAGCTGTCTCAGCTGTTGCCAGGAATGCAGTGGGTGGCGGCAGCGCCTGCGCCCGCAGGCCCCTCTGGCCCCAGATTCAGAAAACATCCCTCCCCACCCACGCCCACGGCTCAGCTCACCCCGATTCTATAGCCCTTCCCTCCTAAATCTATGTGTGACCAACTCCCAGATACCTGCCACGTGGCTCGCTCATCCTTTCCAGGGAGAAACAGAGGGTCCCAGTGCCAGGAGGGGGCCTGGTCCTTCCGCGATGTGTTCACCCACCGTCCTCTCCAGGCAGGTACCCACCACACCTTCACAGGTGAGGAAACCAAGTAAACCGTCGAGCCTCACATTTCAACCCCAGCTTCTTTTATTTTTGAAATTCATTTGATTGGGGTAAGAACACTGAACATGAGGCCGACCCTCCCCCGGTTCTCAGGTGTGAGCTGTATGACTGTTGATTCAGGTACAACCAGCAGCCACCAGACGTCCTCACCTGACTTCACTGAACCCGTAACCACCGCCTAGACCCTGGCTTCCTGAGCAGGAGACAGGCCGGGGCTCTGCAGCTCTGCCTATATGACCTGTTTCAGCTGCAATGGGATTGACTAGAAACTGAGGAACAGGAGAACCGTTGTGTCGGATGCTCATTCCAGGGAGGGCTGGGGGGTCGCAAGACTTTTCTGTTGGGTGAGACTTCCCCCTCGCCGGCCCTGCCTTCCAATGCAGCTGCCCCGATGCCTTCACTGAGGCCCCCCCCCCCAAATCTGGCTTCTGCTCAACACAACAGCTGGAGAAGTGGCACCTCGAGGCCCCCGACTATTTTTATGTGGCCATCTGCCTCCTGGACAGGCCTGGCCGGCCTCAGCAGGCCCGAGGAATCCCACAGCAGGTGGTGACAGCTGGACAGCTGGGGACACCGGCCCTGCCCTTGACTGTTCTGGGGATGCTGGAAATGTGGCCTGAGGACACAGGAAAAAGGATGCCTTTACCTGTCGCAACTCAGGGCGACGTGGTGCCTGGCTTCCTCTCCATCTCTGGAGCCCTGAGGCCAGCCCTGCTCTGTCTGCCCTCACCGGAGTCTGGGTGGTGGGCTGGGAGGGGAGCCCCCAGGCGTACGGGTCGGAAGCTCTGGCCAGCTGCAGGCCTCACTGCACAGAAGGGAGAGCGCCGCACCCCAAGAAAGCACTGGGCTCCTGCTGGTGACGAGGCCCCGGGGTCCCTGCCGCAGACTGACTGAAAACTGCCAGAGCAAAATCCAGCTCCTTTGTAGAAACTACGATCATCAATCATCGGAGAAAGGAACCCG
The DNA here is from genome assembly GCF_028021215.1 of Eschrichtius robustus. Classification (NCBI taxonomy): domain Eukaryota; kingdom Metazoa; phylum Chordata; class Mammalia; order Artiodactyla; family Eschrichtiidae; genus Eschrichtius; species Eschrichtius robustus. The sequence goes on from NC_090837.1 coordinate 29,404,971, forward strand.
CATCCCCAGAGAGGAAGATGGCAGAAAGGAGAGAGGAAACGTCCAGAGTTTTCTTTTTGCACACAATTTATTCATCACACAGGAGCGGGAGCAGGAGATAGGAGGCCCGTGGGTGGATGCAGGTTGTTGTGGAGGAGCTCATTCAGAAACTCCCAGACTCTAAGCCATACTTCTTTTGAATGTAACCCGCTTCCAAGACCCCTGTCCGTTCCACATTCTCCTCCTGCTTAATCCCCCTTAGAACAGGCCAGGGAGCCCCTGGACGCAGTAAGGAAAGGGCGCTGAGTCAGAGAGAGGGCTGAGTCAAGGCATCAGGGCACTGAGTGAAAATTCCTTTTTTGGAAGCCGGGCCGCCCCTCTCCAGGAGGCCAAATCCCTGGGAAGTGATGCAGCCCTCGGTCAGTGAGAGGCAGGAGCCGCCCAGCGGAAGGTGCCGGAAAGCCATTTCCGTCCTCCTCCCTCGCTCGGGAAGGGCTTCCAGCCGAGCTCCTTGTAAGGGAAGCGCTCACAGCAGGGCCCGCGGAGCTGGTGGCAGCACCACCCACCTCCGCCAACCTCCCCACCCGCTGCATTTCCCCCAGAAGCCGAGCAGGAGGGGAAGGGGGGCCCTGAGATGCCTTTTTTATTTTGCTCTGTTTGAAAAAGAGGCTGTGCTCTGAGGAATGCGGCTGCAATTCCTTTACTTCTGCCCCTTCTGCCTGTGGTCCTGGGCTCCCGGCCCTGCTGCTGGGCGTTTGAAGCAGGGAATGGGTGGGAGTCAGGTCGGCGTAGCAGGGGTCCGAGGGGATCCGGGCTGTGATGGGGGCAGGGGCGGGGGAGCACGAGTCCGGGCCCAGGTGTCTGACTGTGGGCGGTTCTGTGCTTCTGGGACAAGCTGTGGTGTCTCCCTTTGTCCTGGGCTGTCAGCCAGGAAGGGGACAGGACTCCGTGGCAGCGTTTCTTAGGAGGAAAACCACAGATCCGAATGGCACCTGGCTCCTGTGGGTCTCCTAGTCTAGCAGCAGCCCCCGTTTCCCCCAGGGAGCCGTGCTGCCCCTTTCCGAGCCGTGTGGTCGGGGCTCGCCCTGCGTCCCTCGTGGCCTGGGGTCCCGCCTGACTCGGCCACACCCGCCCTGCATCAGGCCCCGGCTTGGAGCAGCTTTGTTTTAAGGAAAGGTTGCCAGTGCAGCTTGATCACCTCCAAAAATTCAGATCCACAGGCTTTCAGGTCACTGGGCTCATTCAGGACTGACATTAAAAAACCCCACAGTAACATCTGACCCTCCTGTCTCCTGACAGACTTAAAAGTGATTGCACGTGTTAGCAGAGCATCTCTGGCTGAGTTTTGCTTCTGTGAGTTTTGTGTGCTTTTCTGACATGAAGAAGACAGGAGGAAGAAGTGCAGTATCACAGCGACTCTCTTGACTGGTTTATTGTGGAGCCGCAGGCCTCGTGCTGCCCTCGTCCCCCTACCCCATCCCCACCTGGGGGGCCTCCACCGCCTGGCCCCTGGCAGTGCCCTCAGGCCCCTTTTCTTTCCTGAGCAGGGGACACGTGGTGGGAACACAGTGTCTTCGGAATGCGTCCCTGGAGAGGGACCTGCGGGGTTGAGGCCAGCGGAGACTCCACACCGTGCACCCCTATCCACTCGTGATCCCCCGGCGAGGGCGCGGGCCGGGCACCGCCCGCTCCTCTGTGTCAGCCAGCACTCGGAGCATGTAGGTGCCCGTGTGGACGAGACACTGGCCGGTCACTTGGGCGGTGTGAGACAGGAACCACAGCAGGCTCCTGCAAGAGACAGGGCGGTTGGGCGGCGGTCCGGGCCCGTGGGGCAGAGGACAGGGGTTCCCCACTCCCACCCCCACATGCGCTCAGGGCCACACAGCCCACATCCCAGCACTTTCCAGTCCCAGCTCCCAGGGCACAGCCTCCCAGCACTGAGATGCAGGCACCGGCTCCGGAGGTCTGGATGGGACCTGGGACTCTGCGTTTCCGGCAGCTCCCCTGCCACTGGCCTGGGACCACTCGTCCCCTGGCCTCTCCCGAATGTGGCCTGTCACCAAGTCACTGGAACATGCTGAGTGGGCGGCCCAGGCAGCACAGGCTCTGTCCTCCTTTGGCCTCTTGCTAACCCTGGCGGCCTTGCCAGGGCTGTGGAGCTTGTGGCTGAACTCAGTCGAGTCGGGGTGAAAGGAACCCCAGGCTGGAGGGGACTCAACACACCTGCCATTGCGACCCTGTGACCCAGTTCGCTTAGGGCGGACGGGACACTGCGACTCAACCCTGGGCATCTGAGCCCAAGGCTGACCTGGCATTCGTGTTGTTTCAGACTAAAAAATAGCTCTAACTCAAATTCTTATTCTCTACCAAGTCCAAAGCTGAGGAATTCCACGCATTTTAAGGTCCGTCCCTTCACAAGGAACCGGGGCTCGGCCGCACTGGTGGGGACTTCCACTCCTGGCGTCCCCGCGGGGCCTGGCCGGCAAAGCCTCATATCTGGGGGCCTCCTGCAGCTGCTCGCACCACCCTCAGATCCACCAGACGGTGAGAATCAGTGACAAGAAGGCTGGGTCGTCTCGGGAAAGATTTTGCTGAGGTGCGTTCACTTTCTTTACACTTATCTAAGTTGTTGTAACTCTCCCGACTCACTTGAAAAATCAAGCAATCAAGCTGTTCTCTCCCGTCTCAGCAAAAAGAGGAAGGTCACTGGGGAATGGGGGGGCGGTCCAGATTCCAGCAGCAGGACAGTATCTGTTGTCTGGGACCGGGCCTCGGTGACTCTGGGTGGGAAAGGAGGCCAAAGGAAGCCACCGTCTGCCCGCACGACCATGTACCGGGCGTGCAGCCCCGTCAGAAGGACCAGCCTCATTTCCAGAATGAGGAAAGCCTCGTTCCCCGCCCGCACTACCCTGCCCCGTGCTTCCCTCAGGGAAGCCGTCCTGGGACAGCAGAAGGAGGGGACCAGCACCCCAGAGAAACAGGCAGGCCCTGCCGGGGAGCTGTGCAGGGGACATCAGGTGTCACGTGGCACCTCTTAGGCGAACTTCAAATACCTCCTTCTCCTGTCACCCTCTCCCTGCATCCCCCCAACCCGAATCCCTTCTTTAGAGGCTCAGTGACAGATTAACTGAGGGCTGGAAGCAGGTGTATTTAGGGCCTATGCGATCAGAGAAGTTGGAAGCAAACTCCTCATTTTAAAGATGATGAAACTGAGGCTCAGAGAAGTTGAGTAACCTGTTAAAGGTCACACAGCTGGCTGCTCAGAAGCAAGGCTGGGCGGGAACCCCTGGTGCAGGGCTCACAGGCCGGGTGTCCAGAGTGTGCCTGGTGCACATAGAGAATTTGTTCAAACTGTTTTGGGGTACAGATCGGGACCCGTCTTCTCCAGGCCCGGCCTGTGGGGTAGGGGTGCCCTGGCAGTGCGTGGAGAGGGGCAAGGCCAGCGCCTCCTGCCCACCAGCTTCAAGTTCCGTAACACAGAACTACATGTGCAAGTCCTCATCCAGGTTTGGGGGCTAATCTGCACAAACCAGGTCAGAATCTCCTTGGCTCTGGTTTTAGCTGTCATTGCTGAGAAATAAGGTTTTTAAATGCACAGCTCTAGGTTTTAAAAGGAATTTGGTTCTTCTTTCTATTTATTATTTAGGTTTTCTTTCCATTTCGTATTTATTGGTCTTTGGAGAAAACTATGTATTTTGGCTCAAGTTTTTGTTTTCTGAGTAAGTCTGTGGCGTAAGAGCTTTTATGACAACATGAGTGAGAGTCAGGCCGGGGCTCGAGGGGCTGGGGACGGGCTGCCCGCCATGTCCAGACTCTCTGGTCCCCAAGTGTGTTACCTCAGCAGGGCCTTGAGGCCCGGGCACCGGATGTCGTAGGACACCGAGTACATCTCGTACATAGTGGCTTTCACGTTGAGGCAGCCGATGACATCCTTGGGGTTCAGCTTGTACAAGTCGAAGGTGACTCTCGCGATCCCCTGTCTCTTTGGCGGCTGGTGGGCTGGGATGTAGGTACCACCCTAGAGCCGTGGAGGAAGAAAGCCTGCAGCACTGGCCTCGCTGTGACCAACAAATCCTGTGCCTCTGGTTTTAGGCTGGTTTCAGCTGTCCTGTCAGCTTAAAATCTGTGACTAAGCCGCTAACTATTCAAGGAATGTTTTCAGCAGATCAGTGTGCTTATGTTGCCATGGGGTCCAAACCCATAAGAAAGTGCCCTCCTCCAAGCTGCTCTGTTCAGTGACTGGAGATGAGTGTGATTCAGCTTCAGCGTCCAGGGGTCAGTGGACAGTTGTGCCGGTGACTTGAGGTGGAAACGCACTCACCCTGGTCACCTAGGGCCACGCGGCCGCCTGCTGACGACTGTGCCACAGCCCACCTGACGGCCAGCGGGCACACTATTCCCGCCGTACGAGAGGCACCACGGAAAGTGCCAGAATCCACAGCTAAGCCAGGGCTGGTGGCGTGTGATAAATCATGGGCTCCCCTGATTTCTAGTTCCTGCCCTGGAAGAAGGTTGGCCTCTTGGGGACACTAATGGGACCTACTCTCGGTCTACCTGAGACCCTTGTGGTTGGGAGAGAAGGTCAGAGACCTCTGTAAATCCCAGGTTTATAAACAGTCTTCCCACAGAAGCTTTGAGAAGAAACAAGAGAGAACAAAGCTGTCCCAGGTACACATCCCAGGTATACGTCCCAGGCACACGTCCTGGTGGGTTTGCTGCAACATGGTCCTGCAGTGTCCAGGATCGAATAGAGGTACAACTTTCATGAACCTTAGGTGTTGGGAGTAGTTGAGGCTGTGAGTGTTAAATACTCTGACAAAAATCTACTAAGTTTGAATTTAAACCATAAATTCCTCTAAAAGCACCCAAACCCTTCTTCCTGGAGCCCCTCTTCTCTTCCCACCCCACCCCCACCCACTTGGACACATGATGGTTGCAGCCCATCGACTAATGCACCGAGGTCCTGCTGCCTCGGAGAGGGTGTGTCTGTCGTTTAGGAAACGTTAGTAAAAATTAAGATTACAGAATCAAGGGGTGAGTTCCACCTGAGCCCCTGACACAGCTCCTCTCTGACGCATGAAAGTTTTAATCTCACTCTCCCAACATCTTTGGTCTTGAGTCAAAATCGAGATGCCTACCCAAACTCGGGACCTAATGGGGGTGTGGTTTCCATCATCTGGACCCAGGAGGCCCCTGAAGATGCTCTGAGGACCTGCTCCCCACGGGACAGGCTCCAAGGCTTTGGATTGAGGAAGGGAGACCCCTGGCGGCTACTTCTTGGAAGTTCTGGCCAAGTCAAGTCAAGTAGCCTCACTGAGAAACCCCTACAAGTGGGGCAGGACTTACGATCCCTGAAGGAAGGAGGTCCAGACGCCTAAGACCCCGTGTGAGACTCACGTCAACCAGGCTGCTACCAGACAGAGAAGCCTCCTCTCACCCCGAGAACCACCATATCGGTGCCACTCTCGTCCACAGCCTCCTGTCACCACCCTGACCCCCAGCTCAGTGCCCACCACGCGGGGGCTTCAACCTGTCACATGGCGACTGACTCTCCCACTAAGTAAAAGAGGATTTCACTAGCAAAACAAACATAAAAGACCCTTCCCTTCTGAATTAGTTTCCTGGGGCTGCTGGGACCAACGGCCACAAGCTGAGTGGCTGAAAGCAACACAGACTGATGCTCTGACAGTTCTGGGGGTTGGAGGTCCTGAGTGAGCTGCAGGCTGTCCTGCTGGGGCTGCCGTCCCGGCTCCAGAGGCGCCTCTGTCCCTCGGCCCGTGGCCCGTCTTCCCGTCGCTCCTCTCTCTGCTTCCGCCCTCGCTGACCCTCCCGTGTCCCCCTTACAAGGACCCTGTGATGACATCGCCACACCAGGCAATCCAGGATCATCACCCCATGCCAAGTCCCCTTTGCCACGTAAAGTGACACGTTCCTGGGTTCTGGGGATGAGGACGTGGGTCATGGGGGCTGGAGAGAGAGACCAGCTGGGTCACAAGCATCAGTGAATAAACTCCGTCCACTGATGCTTCCTCCCCGGGTCTCTGTAAACTACACTCCAGCTTGCGTGGTTTGGGACTCAGCAGTCCCTAAAGCCTCAGGGGGGCAGCTTGAGGCCAGGTGCTCAGGAGAGAGCTCTGGGCAGCTGTCCGCCCAGCATCCAGCAGAGCTGGGGTCACTGGCTGCCCACAGGGGAGATGCCAGCTTCCCTGCCTGCTTCCCTCTCTGGATCCTGGTTTCCATAAAATGTTGGATTCTGAGGATTTCCCTTTCTTGAAGGTCAGTTAGGCATACAAAAAGATGTTTGAATATTTTGCTTTACATTTTTAGGTGTTTTATGGTGGGAATGTTTTCCAAGATATATAACCTGTAGTTTTTCAGAAATATAACCCTTTATTCTACCTCTTTGCTTGCCTAAATCACTGTGTTTACACCTACACACCCCTCCCTAATTTTACCAGTTGTGTCAGCTCGCCACCTCCTGAGGTCACAGACAGTGAGTGGTCACAGGTCATATCCACACACTCTAACCGGATCTGTAGCCCCTCACTGGCCAAAGCCTGACCCTCAGAATTACTGGCTCTAAATCACATAGTCCAGGTTCATAAAGATGCCAAGTTTCCTAGAAATAGTTGAAAGCATCCCTGGAGGGTAGGAGATCCAGTTATCAGGTGAACACAAAGGAAGTATTTGGAAAGTGGGCCGGTCAACCCCAAAGTGGGGACCACACTTCCATAGGTGAGAAGCCTTCCCAGAAGCTGCCCAGACAACACGCTTACCGGTGTCCACTTCTGTCCCTTCTCCAGGACCATGAGGTGCGTGTTGTCCCCCAGGGTCTGGAAGAACTCCTCCGTGTCCACCACAGTGCCGTCCTCCTCCAACACCAACGTGACCAGTCCGCTGGCGATAACCAGGGCATCCAGGGTCTAGGTCAGAACACACCAGCGTCACGGGGTGAAGTGAGAGACTCTGTTTGGACCCATCCATGGCATCAACTAAGTCATGGTTCCAGAAGTGTTGGCTGATTTTGAGGGTTTTAAATGGTAAAGATGTACCTTACCTGGTGTCTATGACTCAGCCTTTGCTTGGAAAAGAGAAATTAAAAAATCAAACGGACCTAACTTCTTCAGAGGTTTCAACGATGTGAGATAAGGGATTACACTGAATAATATTCAGTTTCTAAAATGTCCTGCTTATTTGGACAAATAAAAAGAACGACCCTGTATCTGTGATACTTAAAGAGCCCACATCTCTGTCGCTTCAGAGACGGCGTGTTGGATTCTCATTTCTCGTCTCCGATGAGAGTCTATGATTCTTCCTTATCTGGCGATCGAGGACGCTGTTTTACATTAAGGACAATTCGTCCCTGGCCTTTATAACCAAAACCAGATTTCTACAGTTGCTGCCTCCTATATTCCCCCTGTCAAAGAACCAAAGCCACATTATCAATTGATGGCTACTTTGAAGGTTTTCGTCTCTGTACCTAAGTCTTTTATGGGACAGGGACACAGCAATATTCCCTTTAATGTCAGAAGGCTCCCCCAGACCCTCTGAGGCCAGGACACAGACCCTCTGTCTTGCACTGGCTTGTTCCCGGGACCCATGTGGGCTGGTGGGGGTACCTTGGTGAGGAGCTCCTGCAGGCTGCTGGCGGTCACCCCTCGGCGGCTGCTCCTGTCGTGGCTGGAGACCCGGAAGGGGCGAGCGGGATGCATGAGGGGTGTGAGCAGCACCTTCTTCGTCTGCGACCCCATAAACGTCAGGGGCCTAGAAATGGAGGGAAGAGTAAAAACAAATTGATGTTACTTTAAAGAAGAGTCTTTAAAGAGAGGTTTGAAGTACACAGAAATAAGACAAGCTTAGTATTTGCACCTAAAAGAAAGGAAGCCAATGGTTGGGGATGATTAAAAATTGTGTACCTGACATCCAAGGAACAAACAAATACATAAAATTAAAAAATACAACCATCGTTATACCCATTTTTACCAGAACATTCAAAGCCCTTGCAGTAACTGTTTGAGAAGGAAAGGTAAGGTCATCAAAAGAGAAATAACAATTATATTCTGCAAACATGGGTTTTAGAGCTGAAAAATCTAAGAAAGTGATTTCTCCAGGCCATGTAGTAATTGAACAGAGTTAAAGAATTAGGCACACAAACAAATAGTTACATATTTGCACAATAAGACAAAGCCAGAAATTTAAAAGCCAGATAGTGTTCACTATAGCAATAAACCAATTTTTTGAAATTAGGATAAATGAGGAACAGCAGAACCCTGTAATCACTGCGGCTGGAAAAGCAACCACTTCAGATTGTATGTCATGTGGCACTTTGGAGTGAGTTCCACATTTATCAAAGAATTAATTTAACAATTCACCACAAAAAAAGAACTAACATAGGAAAAGAAAACAACGTAGCAAAACCAAATGAAGACAATTTTCTGAGGAAAAAAATCCCCAACCCTTGATTATTAAAGTTTTGTTACCTAGCAAATACTAAAAAGTAATAAAGTGAAGGGTAAATTAAAAACAGCCGATAAGTAGTAACTTTAGTAGTTTTTTTTAACATACACATATTTTGCTTTATATGTATTAACTCAATCCTCAAAAAACCTAGTTTTCTCAATTTACAGGTGAAGAAACTCAGACCAGAGAGCGGCCCCACAGGTCAGAGCTGGGATTCAGACCAGGCACCCGGTCTCTGCCTCAGAAAGGTGATCTAGATGCCACAGGCTAAGAAGGAATAAGAAAAGCCTGCATATCAGTGAAGAGGTGAAGATTTGACAACAATCAAAGAAATGCAGAACCACCTTTGACACCATGGGTGCTCTTAAACCCACAAGCAAGAAGTTGTCTAAATAAATCTGGAGGGGACCAGATGCGCCTTGCTGGTGGGGCTGGAAGGGGGTTTTCAGTCTCTGTGGTGACCAGTCTGGCACTGAGGGAGGAGCTCCACCCTGGACAGTGGATGTTTTTATGTCAGGAATGTATCTGTAGAGAAATTATTCACAATATAAACAGAAATCAGCAATGTCCCAGGTCCTGCTTTGTGCTGGCCATTGTGATAAATGTTGGACACTCAATCTCCTCAGACCCCGAGAGACTAGCACCTGTCATGGCACTGTCCCCCAACCCCGAACAGCGCTCAAATAGGTGGTGACTATTTGGACAAATCCTTGTTCAGTGACAATCAGGAGAATGAAATAAAGGTCTTTATTTTGGGGGACAACCTAGAAGATACAAAGTGAGGACATGACTGCTTTCTGACACTTATAGCAGTTTGTCTAGAGTAACTCTACGAAGGTTAAAATTCTAGGAACACCTGCCCTGTTTGCCAGTGTCGGCCACCTGCATATATATATATATATACTATATATACACACACACCTGCATCTATATACATATGCATATATATATATATATATATATATATATATATATATATATATATATATATATATATATATATATATATATATATATATATATCACACACAGTCATTTATTTATGGTTTATCTCTCCAACTAGACTGGACTTTCCTTATGGACAAAGGTGACAACCTGGACTTGCGACTGGCATCTGAAGTGCGGGGGGCGGGTGGGGGGCAGTCTTGTGGGGCTGAGCCCTCACCCTGTAGAATCTGACACCGTCTCTGGGTAGATGGTGTCAGAACTGAGTTCAGGGACTTCCCTGGTGGTCCAGTGGTAAAGAATCTGCCTTCCCTGGACACCCTGCCAGCGACTGAGAAATGCTTGGTGCTGTGTGGGAAGCCCCTCCCCCATCCTTACATGCTAGAATTGGTGTCACAACCTCTTTACCTAGATTGTCAGCAAGAATTCGGTGTGAAGCATATTTAGCCGGCATCAGGCTTGTGCCTCGTGACTGCAGGCATCCGAGCACCTGCCACAGCCAGCAACGTGCTGGCTTTTTATAAATTTATTTATTTATTTTTATTTTTGGCTGCATTGCGTCTTCGTTGCTGCACACGGGCTTTCTCTAGTTGCGGCGAGCGGGGGCTCCTCTTCATTGCAGTGCGCAGGCTTCTCATCGCGATGGCTTCTCTTGTTACGGAGCATGGTCTCTAGGTGTGTGGGCTTCAGTAGTTGTGGCGCACGGGCTCAGTAGTTGTGGCTCTCGGGCTCTAGAGCGCAGGCTCAGTAGTTGTGGCGCACGGGCTTAGTTGCTCCACGGCATGTGGGATCTTCCCAGACCAGGGCTCAAACCCGTGTCCCCTGTATTGGCAGGTGGATTCTTAACCACTGCGCCACCAAGGAAGCCCTGTGCTGGCTTTTTAAATATATTAACTAATTTCATCACAACCTTACAAGGAAAGTATTACCCCATTTCTCAGGTGAGAAAACTGAGGCTCAGAGTGGTTTCTCAAGGTCACCCAGTTAATAAGGAATCTCTCTGAACTTCAAGTCCCAAGCAGTAAACATTGGCCAGAGCCAGTGAAGAAGAGCTGCGGGCTGGGAGGACACCCCCAGCTCCTCTCCAGTGTCACCACCCAGCCTGTGGCCAGCGTGGCAGCTGCAAGGGGACTATGCCTGGCCAGTGGTCCCCACATGGCTCCCTCCCCAGAATTAGAGCGGCCCAGCGAGGGAGTCCGGGGCTGAACCAACCCAGCGGAGGGCCTGACACACGGCCTCCAGACCTCTGCCCCGGTTCCAGGGAGTTACACAGGCTCCTCATTACACAACATGACAACCAGGGCCCCACGTTCTGCTGGGCTGACGCTCAGAGCCCTCCCCGGCAGCCCGGTGGACAAGGCAGCGAGGATTATCCACACAATGCTTCACAGCTGGGACCTGGCTCTGTTCTTAACCTGATCGTAGCATCATCAGAAACTTGAGCTCGCGGTGAGGAGGAAAGAAGTGTACCAGCACACTGCCTGACCAGGCCAAAGGCGAGCATCGCAACTGAGTACCAGGGAGGCTCAGGGCATGGAGGGAGGGATCGTCAGAGTCGGGGTGGGGTGGGGGGGGAGGTTGCCCACTGGTGAAACCCTCCTCTGGTGTGGGGAGCCCAGGGCCTGCCAACAAGAGCCTCCCTCCCCCCAGAGCAGGGAGTCATTCCTTTGTCCCTGAGTAAAAGACAGGCTAGGGCCAACCAGAGAAGTGGGAGGGTGGGAGGACAAAGTTCACGTCTTGGAACCTGGACCCGGGCCCTGGGGGGGGCGGTCAATGGCACGCCCTGGGCTGAACAGCTCTGACCCAGTTAGTCGTGGTCTGTATCTCCTCATCGCCACCTTTGTGAGCCCCCAGGTGATCCACTGACCTAGCTCCGCCCACCACAAAGCCCTCATTGTCTTTTAACTTCTGACCAGTTTAAGTGCTGGCAGTCACTCCGGCGGCCTTCCCTCCTCGCTGCCCTGAGATAGCCGACCTCAATAAAGAAGGACATCCAGTTATTGCTGTTCTTACGCCGTATGTTTCCCAACAGAGAACTGGGTCACTGTTGGAGAAAAGGCTTAGGAGCCACATAAGAAGGCCCTGCAGGCGTGAGCCATTCTTTCCAAGGAACAGGATGAGTGATTTGATGTGCTGAATTATGTATAATCAAGACTATATTATAGATGATGTAAAAAGGGGTTAAATGATATCTTAGGTACACTAAACCTGCTTAACAAACACTACGCCTGCTTACCCTGCTCCAGCGAAAGGAACAGCAGGGACAACCAGGTACACGAACAAAGCAACATATTAATCCAGCTCAATTCTGGTCCTCTTAATGGGATCATTTATGTCACTGGCCACTAGCCCAAGGCTGAAAATGTGTTGCTATTCCCCCTGAATGCTGTACTACATCAAAGTTGTCACAGGAGCACTAAGAAGACTTAGAACACAGCTTTTGGCAACCCCTCATGTTGGCCGCCCTCTAATCCCTGGGAACGTGCAGGCAATCACACAAAACAGGAAGGGAAATGGCTCAGTACATGGAAAAAAAAAAAACAAGGAAACAGGCTCTTCAAGGAAATAGATTGTTTGGGGAAATCAAGACGATAAGAAAAGTCAGACTTCATAGAACATTCTGGAAAATTGTGAGGGTGTGTATCTCCCAGAAGTGAAGGAACAGGGAAGTCTCTGTATTTTTCCAGGAGGGAGTAAGGAGACCTCAACTCGTACAGTGGGAAATAAAGCAATAGGCACAGACTGACAGTGGACGTGAACCCCACTGCAGTGGAACAAAGCTGGCCCACAGGTCACAAGAAGGCATCTTTCTAGGCCACCCTCTGGACTGATGTTTGTTCTGAAAGCACTGGGGGAGAAAAGCAGGCCCGGGAACAGGCCGTCAGGTGGACAAGTAGGGCCCACGTGAAGAGATAAAGCTCAGACAGAGCTCTGTGCCCAAAGCTGGGTGACAAGGACAGTGCAGGGAAGGGAAGTGTGACCCCAGCCATGGGAATGCAGAGAAGGGGCAGGCCTTGGAAAGCATCCATCAGGCTTGGCGGGGCCTCCGAGAGCTGCAGGGACAGTGGCTGAGGGACAGTCTCGGGGGTGGTGGGGTCTCACTGCGGCAGGAAGCAGAGGAGTGTTGGCCCCTGCGAGGCTTCCTGCTCCCCAGCGGGCCCGGCTCATGACAAGCAACACATGGGACATGTGGGCCCCACTGGGAGCCCCATGGCGGGACTGTGGCAGCTCCCGGCTGTGCCTTGAGCCACCCAGCAAAATGCTTGGTTAGAAATCATATCCAATACATGACCGTGAAGTCTTTGAACACTTTGAATATTATTAAAATAAGAGTTTAGACCACGAAGGAGTAAGCATCAGTAACCTGGGAGATTGACTTGTAGAAAAGTCAATTCCTTGCTTGCATCACTAACAAGACTGGTCAAATTTGTACTGAAAGGGCAGCTATTCAAAACCTAGAGTTCCTTGTTCAAGGAAAGAGGTACTAAATAGCTACAAAAGCAGCTACTTTGCACAAAGTGTAAAGGAGATCAGCTCTGTAACAACCTCAGGGTCAGTGTGAATGTTATCAAAGCCAGAACACAAAGTCAGAGCAGGCTTCGTCTGTGGCAACACACACCCTGTGGACACCCTGGGTGTCCAGAGCTGAGCCAGGAGACCTTGGGCTGCAGCTGCTGGGTCTGCAGCCTGGACTCGGCTTTAAAGAAGGCAGAAGACAAAAGTTTTCTTTTCAGCAAGTGTTACAGATGGTGCAGAAGCAGGTGGGGTCCCAAGAATTAGAGCAGCTCAGTTCTGAAGCAGGAACCCAATGACAGTGAGTCCCCACAGGTGGTCCCTAGCTCCCAGAGCCCTGCACTCAGGGCTGTCTAAGCAGATCAGTCCTTCCCCATGTGCTCATCTGCCAACATTTCAGAAGCAAGTCTCTTCCACCTCACACAGAGAGGTTTTGGGTTTGGGATTGTGCTGTAGGGTCAGGTACAAAAGCAGGGGCAGCCTTAATTCTGCAGGCCTCGTCTCCTCCCGCTCCAGGCCACACCAGCCAGGGCCTAGGGCCCTCTCACAGTCCTTACAACTTGGCCCACCAGCTCAGTGCCGGGAGGACCTCGGAGAGGTCCATGGGAGAAAAGTTTGGAGGATGCACTACAAACTGTCAGCAGTTGCTACCCTTGGGAGTGGGACTGGGGGGCGAGTGAAGCTGGAGGTAGAGGAAGAAACCAAGGGCCTTCCCCTTAGGCCTAAACCACATCAGTGAAGATGCATGAAAACGTCTGTTTCTCACCTTCCTGGGGTCCTGTTTTTAAAGAGAAAGCCCGAGCGGCAGACAGCGCCCCCTTCCATCTTGGCGGCCCTCTCTAACCTTGGGCCTGGCACAGATCCCCCCTTAAGGACCCAGGTTCGGAAGCTTACAGATCATACTCCCCTCTCTCGCACCCACCCCATCCCTCCACCCCAGTCACCTCGGAAAACCTGCATTTTAAAGAACTCAAGGAGATCTTCAGAGAAGTAGGATCCCTCCCCCAAGTCTGTAAAGTTACTGCCACCCAATATCTTTAGGATTTTACAGACAAGGATTGGTTTGGGTTTCCTGGGTGTGAAGATGAACCCAAGAATGGAAAAAAAGTGATGCAGGGCCTGGGTCACGGGCGCGTGGACCGGGAGAGGAGGCGGCGGGGGTCCGCGGGCCCCTCTGCCCCTCTACCCCTCTCCGCCCCCCAGAGCGTCACCACTTCCCCGCAAACTCCTCCTTACAAACCTGGGGACTCAGCCAGCACAGTCAGGGAGGGTCCAGGCCCGGGCGCGCCCCGGTTAGCCCACCACGCTCGGAGCCGGAGCCCGCGCGGCCCTGAGGGGTCAGCTGGCCGCCTCGAGGCCGCCCAGCGTCTCCACAAACACCCCTCGTCTCGCCCCAGCTCCCGCCGCGGTCCGGGACCCCGAGAAGCCTGGCCGCGCGCGCGCCCAGGCCTCCCGGGACGGGCCCCGTCTGCACCCGCGGCGGTCGCGGCTAGAAATGCAGCCGCTCCGCACTCACCACGGCCACCTGTTCCGCGGACGGCCGCGCACCTCGGGAGCCACACCTGGCGCTGGCGGCCGGCCGGAGGCGGGGAAGGGATCGCGCGCGGGCTCCGGCTGGGCGCCTGGGCCCAGGGGCCGCGGGGGTGGGGGAGCGCAGGGAGAGCGGGGCGCACGAGGACAAGGGGCGCCGGGGGGTGAGAGGCGCAGGGGGCGCAGGAGGACCGGGGTGCAGGAGGACCGGGGCGCAGGGGGACGAAGGGGGCAGGGGGATGCGGGGCTCGCGGGGACAAGGGGAGCCGGGGGCGGAAGAGGCCGAGAGGGGGCGGGGAAACGAGGGCCCCGAGGGCGGCGGGGGCGCAGGCCCGCGGGGCACTAGCCTGAGGAGGGCTCCGGCGCAGTCCCGGGCCATCTCCATCGCTCGGGTCGCTGCGGGGCCGGCCTCCCCGGGCGCAGCCTCTTAAAGCGCCGCTACCGGCCCCGCCCGCGTCCACGCCCCTTGGGCTGCGGAGGCCGCGGAGGACGACAGTCGCCACGACCCGCAGCCCAGCCGCTCCGCGGGCCACAGGGGGTCGCCGGTCGGCCTGTCGGACGTTGGGGCAGTCGAGGACACCACCACGCTGGCAGCGTGGCCTCGGCTGTGGAAAGGCGGGTGTGGCCCCAGGATTCGGGGGACCGTGGGGCGGGATGCGCGCAGGTCCCCTAGGGCCGCGCCAGCCGCTGCCTTTGGGGCGAGGACCAGCCCTCAGGGCCGACCCGCCAGGCTGTCTCGCGGCCGGGACAGGGGGTAGAGGGGGTGAAGGACCCCGGGGACTTCACAGTCCTTTAGCTACAGGGACGGGACTTTCTCAGAGTAAGGAAGGCGAGAGAAACACCGAGCCAGGGCGAGAGGGTAACCCAGGTCCTGCTTGCATAGCCCCCCGGGATGGGAAGAGGCAATAGCGCCTGTTCAGACCCGAGAAGGGGCGGGGCTGTCAGGGATTCCATAGCTCTTAATTTCGAACTTGGAGCGGACTCTCTTGAACGGGTTAAGGAGTGGGGTGGTCTCCCAACCCCCGGCGCTTTAAAAGGGGTAAACCGGGATGAACGTGTCCAGCGCCGCCCTGTACGCAGGGTGACTGGCCCTCGCCTTGTCAGCCTGCTGCCCGTGCTGCTGCGAGGAGCCGGTTTCCAAAGAGCTGTGACCTGACCTCTGCCTCGGTCCCGGGACTCACTTGACCAGCACAGCAGGCCCTTCTGCCCGCGCTCCGCCTCCCTTTAGTCACAGAGACAAACACATGTCTTGCCCTGAGGGTCACTGGTGTCACGAGATGAGTGTGGAGCCAAAAGCAATTTCTTTCCAGAGTCCTGGACTCCACAGGGCCTGCGGAAACCCCAGCCCCAGGCAAGGGGGTTCCTGCCCAGGGCCCCCGGGCTGAACTGGGCCTTAGCTGCCCCTCCCCCGACCCCGTGCCATGGCCTGAATGTTTGTGTCCACCCCACACTCATATGTTGAAACCCTAATGCCCAGGGTGACAGCACTGGAAGGTGAGCTTTGGGAGGTGCTTAGATTGTGAGGCCAGAGCCCCCATGGATGGGATTAATGTCCTTATAAAAGAGGCTCCAGAGAGCTCCCTCACCCCTTCTGCCACATGAGGACACAGGGAGAGGATGGCCAGCCATGAACCAGGAGGAGGCGTCACTAGAACCCGGCCCTGCTGGCCCCTGATCTGGGACTTCCAGCCTCCAGAACCGTGGGCAGTAAATCTCGGCCATTCATAATAAGCCACCCTGTGTACAGCATTCTGTTAGAGCAGCCCCACCAGACTAGACACGCAGTTTGACAAATGAAAAAGTGGGTCCAGTCAATTCAACTCCCCTCTTTAAAAACTTTTTATTGTAAAAAAATTACAAATATAAAGACATATAGGGACTTCCCTGGTGGCGCAGTGGTTAAGAATCCACCTGCCAATGCAGGGAACACGGGTTTGATCCCTGGTCCGGGAAGATCCCACATGCCGTGGAGGAACTAAGCCCATGTGCCGCAACTACTGAGCCTGTGCTCTAGGGCCCACGTGCTACAACTACTGAGCCCATGTGTCACAACTACTGAAGCCCGAGTGCCTAGAGCCTGTGCTCCGCAACAAGAGAAGCCACCGCAATGAGAAGCCCGTGCACCACAACCAAGAGTAGCCGCCGCTCGCCGCAACTAGAGAAAGCCCGCGAGCAGCAACGAAGACCCAACACAGCCAAAAGTAAATAAATAAAAATAAATAAATTTTTTAAAAACCTTTAAAAAAAAAAAAAAGACATATAGAAAGAACATGCCATGAGCATCCTTATACCAAGTGCCTGGATTCAATCACCGTTAACATTTTGACATATTTGCTTGTTTTTTTTAATCTGTATTTTTATTTGAACCCCTTCACATCAAATCCTTCAACCTGCATCTCTGAAGAAACCAGAAGGTTGTCACACACACCATAGTGATGTCACGTCTCCTAATGAAATAAAAGCGACTGCTAGTCACACCTGACACTTGGTCTACAGTCGAGCTCTTCAACCCCAGTATGACACTTATAGTGAAAGATTGAAGTAGTCAACACTCACCAAACTGAACACACAGGAATGATGTGATTTATTGTATGTAAGCTACACCTCAGCACAAAATAATGTAAAAATATAAAATACATAAATAATGCTGCAAAAAAGAACAGTAAGACCAGTAGGCATCATATTTTTAAAATAATTTTAAAATATTTTTAATTGTGGTAAAACACATAACACAGAATTGACCATCTTAACCATTTTAAGGGTGCAGCTCAGTACTGTTAAGTATATTTACACTCGTGCCACAGATCCGCAGAACCTTTGCATCTTGCAAAATGGAATCTCCATACACTTTTTTTAATTAAAAAATTTTATTGAGGTAGAGTTGATCCATACCCTTTAAACAATAACCCTCATCACCCACTCCATGCAGCCCCTGGTCCCCCACCGTCTACTCCTGTCTCCATGAACTTGACTGCTCGTGTCCCTCACATAAGTGGGTGCCACAGTGTTTGTCCTCTTGTGTCTGGCTGGATTCACTGAGCAGAAGGTTCATCCACGTGGTAGCAGTGGTCAGGATTTCCTTCCTTTTTAAGGCTGAATAATACCCGACTGTGTGGATGGACCACATTCCGTTTATTCATCAGCCATCAATGGACACTTGGGTAGCTTCCCTCTCCTGGCCACTGTGAATAGTGCCACTGTGAACACCAGTGTACAGATATGACATCATGTTTTTTAAAAATAGAAAACCAGGGTGGCCCAGACATTTTCCTTCCTTTTCTGCACTGGCCTTACTGCCAACCAGAAATCTGTCAGAGCCAGTGCAGGACCAGGACACCCATGCCAGCATCGAGCCATGGCAGTGACCAGGGTGAGCAGAAGCTCAGGCTTTTCTCGAAGCTGAGAGACAGCAAAAGGCATCTGTGTGCCCAGGGATGAGACTCTGGACGGCTGGGAGTGGCGGCTCCAACCCTCTTGCCCCACGTGTCCACTCTGGCCCCATTTGGCTCCACATGTGGCCTCCCTGCCAGGGTTGTGGAGGGGGGACCTGCCACCAGCCGCCTGGTGGCAGTAAACAGCTCTTCCTCCGGCCACCGACCCGGTCGCCTGGGCGTCTGGCTGCTGCTCTGCCTGCTGTCCTGCCCACCGCCGCCCCCCGCCCCGTCCTTGGACCCCCGTCTCACAGCCTAGGCTTTGCATGAATACTCTCCAGCCAAGGCTGTCAACGGGCAGACTGGTGACACCACTGTGGCCGCACCGAGGTTTGCGAGCTCATACACAACATGGAGAGGACCAGACTGTGGCAGCACCACCGTCCGTGAGGTCTGTTTAGAGTCTGTGGGAGCGGTCACGTGCCTTTCCGCGTGCCCAGCACATGCCCACGGCGGAGACGGCTTGTGGGGCCCTGCCGACACGTCACAAATCCGTGCGTGACCGCAGAGCCCGCTCAAGTGCACTGCAGGGGGTTAGGCGGGAGCTGCCACCAGAAACACACGATTTCCCCAGATTCGCACAGCAAAGTGGGGCTGCAAGTGCCCTGCAGCCACAGCCCTGGGACGGCTCCCGTCTCTCGCGTCCTCCCACTGCCTTGGGATAAGATCCTGAGGTTAGATGCTCTGCACCTGTGGTGCTCAAGCTTCGCAGAGCTGTGGTCCTGCACAGAGAGAAGCTGCTTCCCTACTTGGCTGTACTGTTTTCATTGACTCTAGAACACGAGGTGTGAAGAAAATAATGTCCTACATGTGGTCGTACAATCCACCAGCTAGGACAGCTGGCAGTGTCCCAACAGAGGGAGCTTGGGCTGGCTGGTCAGGTGGGGCACAGGGGCCGCCAGATGGAGCCTGACGTCTAGAGGCCGCACTGGCTTGGTGGGGGGGGATGGATGCTGGTGCCCAGAAGGGAACCAGAGACACCTCACCTGGAGGCGGGGGCAGGACGAGACAGAGATCTGAGTCCTGATACCACCACACGGAAGCCTCCTTGGTTATTCACGGACCCACAGGTGAAAGCCAGAGCCGAGACTGAAGCTGAAGGGTCCCAGCGTGGGGGGTGGTCTCTGGAGGACGGTGTGCCTTCAGTGGGGGTCAACGAGGGGCCGGACACTGGTCGGGGTGCAGGGGAGACTCGAGGCCCCGAGGGGTGGCAGGGGCACCAAGTGGCCGCTGAGCCTCCCCACCTGCATGCAGCCTGCAGTCCTCGTGTGGGTATCAAAGGTGGGTCCTCATGCACGGCAGGCAGGAGACCCCCTAGTCCCAAAGGAGACCCCAGTCCTCACGTGTCTGAGCCCTTTACCTGTGCACCTCTCGGGACATCACCTGGCACCCCATTCAGATCAGATCAGAAAACTTCCTAAAGATAGTGAATGTATCAATCAGTAACCCAAGGGGAGGTGGAGGTGAGGCCTCTGGGGATTGGCTTGGGGAGGGAATTACCCCCTGGGAGGCCCCCTGGGCTCCACCAGGTGTGTGAGCGGGCCCAGTGCACCTGCCCTGTGAGCAGCAGGTGGCACAGGGGAGTCAGCGTGATGGGCTCTGAGGCCCCGCAGTGTCTGCAGAGGGGAGCAGGGCCGGTGGGCTTGCCGAGGGCTCTCCAGGGTGTGGTTTGGTGAAAGTGCCTGGGTCATTGCACAGGCCGAGCCCTGGAGTTTAGGTGCCAGAGACAGCAGGTGCTGGGGCCGCTCTAAATACTCTTTAATTATTGTTGACAGCAAATTAGGAACACGAGGGAGAAAGCTAAGTGTGGGCTGGAATTTCCTCTGTCCTAAGACTGACTTTCTCGATTTTTAAACTTCAGAAAAGACCCGTGGCCAGCCAGTGAATATCGTCATTAGAATTATTCTTATATGTAATTCCTCCTCCTAAAGAGGAAAAAAATAAGGCCCAGAAAATATTTTTCCTCTTTAAACTGATCACAAAAACAATAGCATTTTAGAGGTTTGGTTTTCTTCAGTCTGACCCACGTCTCAGATTTTAAATACTGATGTGATAATTACTGAAGTCGTTTTCATCACCCGCGGCAGGCAGATAGCAAGCATGTCACCTCTGGGCTGTCATATGCAAACCTCCCTAAAGAGCCTGTGGATTTTTGGGGTCGTTTGGGGAAACAGGAGACACACTTGTGGAGGGAAACAAGCAGAGAGTCATCATTTGGTTTATTGCATTCTGAAGTACCATGGGCGGAGGCGAGGGAGGTCGCTGAGAGCAACTCTGCTTTATCAGCAGTTCAAAAGCCTTATTACCTGAGATTTGCGTTCTGGAAAAAAAATTGCGATTGCAGTATCAATACATACGTCCTGTGAGATCCAGGTTTCGGCCCCGGTAGGAGGGCTGGACCAACCCACACAAGGTTACGTGAGATTACAGAGAGGAACCACTGGACACCAAAGTCACCAAGACGTGGGCTCAGCCAGACAGCCTGGACTCCAGCCTGATGGCTCCTTTGGGGATCAGGAACTCTTGCTCCAGGCTCCCAGGAAGGCCCCATCCTGGGGCAGCCCTGTCTGCTCCCCTCACCTCTCATCGTCCCGCCCGTAGTTAATCGTCTGTAGGGCCTGAGCTATGAGCACCGCCATTTCCCGTGTGCCCGCAGCAACCACCCTGCAAGACATGAGGTCTAGCGGCCCGCCTGCGGACAGAGGGACAGGGTGTCTGGGTTAGGGAGGGGGTGGCACGACCCCCAACAGCCCAGCACTCAGGCTGAGCCAGCCCAAAGGGTGGAGCCTCAGCCCCGCTCTGCCCCAACCTGGGTGCCATCCAGGCTGCAGGACCGGCACCTCCTGAGGCTGCGCTGGGAGAAAGCGGCTTAAGGTACAGCGTTCAGGGCCGAGGCTCAACCGATGTTAGGTCAGGACAGGGAGCAGTTCTCAAACTCTGCGCTGCACGGGGCTCCAGGGACCCAGGAGGCCTTGGTGGGGTTGGGGAGGGGGGTGCTGGGGGTGGCCTTTCTGATGGGCCCCTCGATGTGGCTGCTCTGTGCACCAGGTATCTGGGGCAGGATGAAGGCCCTCGACCTCCTGGAGGTGTGAACAGGCCTAAAGGCCTCACTGGAGACCTCAGTGCACATGCGTGCGTGTGTGTGTGTGTGTGTGTGCGCGCGCGCGTGGTCACATCCAGGACAAACATGTCTTTAACGGGGACGGGCCTGCCTGGCCTCGATGCCCAAGGCTGACCCCTCTTCACTTCACACCCTCCCGGAAGCTCAACTAGGGTCTCCCGAGGAGAAGGAGCAAAAACGGAGCAATCATGGGATGAAGGGCCCACCGCCAGCGCCAGCAGTTAAACGGAGCCCAGCGTTTCCGCAACAGGCTCTGGATTAAAGCTGGGGGAGGATGGGCTCCACAGAGGACCCCAATGACAGAAGAGGCTCCATGGGCGTCCCTGGGACAGGGACGCTGCAGGACTCGCCCCCGTGGGGTCGGTAACTGGGCACGGTGACTCTGAGGCAGAGGAACAGGTCACCTCTAGGATCCATCACCTAAATCCTCGTCATTGGATCAGGGAGCATGCTGCCTGCTCTGTGGTCTCAGTGGACTGGGGGGGGGGGGCGGGGGCGGGGAAGTGAGTGTTTAGAAAACACTCACAGCCACCCGTCCTGACCCTGGGTCTATTTTCACACCTGGAGGCAGGAAGGGGGAGGGGCCTTCTGGCCTGGCCCACTGCCCTCCCTACATGTCCCTGTTAGCAGAGGAGGGGGCCTGTCTGTCTGGGGCATCGCGGATCTGTCCTGGGGATGCACCCCTGGGGACGAGGGCGGGCTGAGGGCCCGAGCTCACCTGACGTGTCCATCACGACGCCGCCTGCTTCCCTGATGATGACAGTGGCTGCAGCCAGGTCCCAACAGTGCAGGCCAAACTGGTAGTAGGCATCGGCGGCGCCAGAGGCCAGGTGGCAGAGCGCCAAGGTGGAGCTGCCGATGACGCGGACCCTGGCGGAGATGGAGGAGGGGAAACACACTGAATGGCTCTGATCCAGTGCCCGCCCCCTCCACCGCGGGCACCCCCAGGAGCTAAACAAGAGCCCAGGGCCTCTTCCCAAAAGCTCGATTCTGAGCCCTGGGCCCAGAGCCGTGCCGTCCAATAGAACTTTCTGTGGTGATGGACCACTCGGCACCGAGAAGCCACCAGCCCAAGGCCGTGGCACTTGAAGTGTGGCTGGTGCAACTGAAGGACACAACTTTCACTCTGTGGACCTTCAACGATCTTAGATTTAAACCATCCGGGGTGGCCGCGGTCACAGCACAGACCCGGGGGAGACTGGGCTGGGGGGGCGTCACTGTCATCACGAAGGGCGCTGGGCTCTGGGCACACAAGGGGCTGAGATGGGCTCCCACAGGTCCCCTGCCACCCCACCCCCACGGGCTGCACGAGCTCCCGGCTGGGGACCGGGCTGGCTCGCGTGTCACTGCTCCTGCCCCGGGGAGCAGCCTGGGAGCTGTGCGTGGGGCCTGGGCGTCCCGTGGGTCCCGGGGAGGGGGAACATGCACCCATGGGTCCCAGTCCTGGGAGGGGAGCGCGTACCCATGGGCCCCAGCGCGGAGCAGCCTCTCCATGTTGCTCAGGAACAGCTTCAGGGTCGTGGGGTCTCGTCTGGGCCCGATTTCTGTCAGAACCAGGGCCTTGGAGAGATCTGTGTGGAGAGAATTTCTCCAAGTCAGAAACACCAAGGCTCAGTTCTCACTCAGCAGTCGGGGTTTTCCTCGAAGCGAACTGCAAACCCGCCTCCCGCTCTTGCTCGATTCAGTGTCCTCCCTGGGTGGCTGATGCTGCAGAGGTTTCCGGCCTGGGAAAGGAAGGACGTGCTGACTAGAGTCGAAGCCACACCCTGACCATCTCACCTCCCAGGCCCCAGAAAGTCCCAGATGCAGGGGTCGGGGGGTAGACCTCCCAGTTCTCTCTTTTCAGGGACACTTACCAGCAAGAACTCGGAAGGGTCTGGTGGCTCATGAAACTAGCATCATTCAGTCACAAATAAAAACAAAGTGACTCCAAACTGGGAACGCCCCATGTTTGGAGGAAAATCAATGCCTCATCAAATAAATCTGCCTTTAAAAGCCTTTCTCGGGACTTCCCTGGTGGTGCAGTGGTTAAGAATCCACCTGCCAATGCAGGGGACACAGGTTCGATCCCTGGTCAGGGAACTAAGATTCCACATGCTGCAGGGCAACTAAGCCTGTGCACCAAAACTATTGAGCCTGCGCCCTAGAGCCTGCAAGCCACAACTACTGAGCACGCGTGCCTAGAGCCCGTGCTCCGCAACAAGAGAGGCCCCCGCAATGAGAAGCCCGCGCACCGCAACGAAGAGTAGCCCCTGCTCGCCGCAACTAGAAAGAGCCCGCGCGGGCAGCAATGGAGACCCAACGCAGCCGAAACTAAATTTAAAAAATAATAATAATAAAAGCTTTTCGCTAGCTGCCGTGATGACAAAGATGGAAACGTCATCCCTGCCGAGGAAGAGACTGCTAGGCAACGTCTTTGGAAAGGGGTCCTCGGGAGTAACCCCCCAGCATCGGGGGTAGATGCTGTGGCCACCAGACACAGGAAAGTGGCTGCAGGTGGGCCGGGCCTGACTCACTGCGGGGGTCATAGCACTGTCCCTCTTGGCCACACACGCAATCACATCCAGATCTAGTGTCCTGTCTCGTCAGGCCTTGCTGTTCAGGCAGGATCAGCCACTCCCGTGTGTTCAGCTGAGAGAACAAAGCCCCTCCATGAAGTGGAGGAAAAACACGCCCATAGGTAACCTCACTCCCCGGGCCCAATCCCGCCTGACTCCTATAAAGTCACCTCCCACCAGGGACAGACCACTGGGAGGAGACACTGAGTCTGTACCATTTCCCCTTTTCTCACACTGGAGGCTCTCATTGTATACTGTAAAGACTTTCTGAGACCTGGCACCACAGCTGGGCCAGCGACCAGCCCTGCCGTGTGTCTGGTGGCGGCTCGGGCTCTACCCACACGAGGGGCACAGGGCGGCGGCTCCAGGATCTCCGGGGACAGGACCCAGTCTGCCCTCCAGAGCTCACC
Organism: Eschrichtius robustus; assembly: GCF_028021215.1. NCBI lineage: Eukaryota > Metazoa > Chordata > Mammalia > Artiodactyla > Eschrichtiidae > Eschrichtius > Eschrichtius robustus. Next base: position 29,428,918 of record NC_090837.1, read on the forward strand.
TCCCAACCCCACCCTCACTGGGCTGCAAGCTGAGAGGGCACCTTCCCATGGAAAAAAGACTTGTTTTGAAGAAAAAGACCTCAACAGGGCCAGGCGCAGTGGGTGACCTGCAGGAGGTCGTGAGGCCCAGACCTTGACTCAAGCTTGTCTGGTGATGATGCCAAAGAAAGGGTTTCTTCCCGTAGTTTTTCATCTGTGAGAAGACACCTCTGTGCCAGTGTCCCCCGCCCCCCAGCTGCAGTGTATCCACTCTTCCTCACGCTTGCTCAAGTGGTGTTTTTTCCTAAATGAAACCCAGACAATTAAGAAGTCATCTGAACTCTGCCACCTGAGGCAAAATACTTTCTATTGTTTTCTTTTGCCCAGATAATGAAACAAAGGTAAAAATGACAATCCCCTCTACTTAATATTGTCTTATATTATGATTAATTCTGACTAGCTCTCCACAATTACTATGACTTACTATGACTTTTATTACCTTTCAAACTATTTTTATCATAACAGTTTAGCTCTTAATCAAATACTAATATATATATAATTTAAAATATTCTGTGACTTCATGGGTGTGGGGGGGGGGCACGGGGACCTATTGCTTAATGAGTTCAGAGTTTCTATTTGCAGCGATAAACAATTTGGAAATAGAGGAAGTGGATGCACAAGATTGTGAATGTAATTAATGCCACTGAATTGTACACCTAAAAATGGTTAAAACGGCAATTATTATGTTATATGTATTTTACCACTATAAAAAAAATCAAATAGATTTTGAAGCAGGGCATCTCTGCATCCTCTTTCAATGAACAAATTTTAGGGTGAAAAAAATAGTCCGTGACTTCCAACAGTTTGAAAACCCTTTTTCTGGTTGAGGATCAGAGCACTGTTGTCTTGAGAGAGATTTTACAACTTAGAGGTGAGAGAAGCAAGTCCTCTGTCTGCCCTGAAATACATCCTCACAGGAAAGAGGTGACTGTGCCTTGAAGTGTGGGCATGGACGCAGGGCGTACAGCTCCCGTGATGGCCTCGGATTGGAGTGTGTGACACACGTGCTTGGGCTTCCAGGTCCTTGCAGACCATGAGCTCCTCACACGAAAAGTAGTATTAGCTGTACTTCACTGAAAACCCCAGAACTAGACAGAAAAAAGGTTGGGGGCTGTGAGGGAGAGGCAGAGAGTGACCAAAGGGAAGGGGTTACCCCAGAGCCACCCAAACACGGGGCGCCAGGAATGTAATGCCACTGAATTATTCACTTTACAACAGCTAATTTCATGTTACGCGACCTTCACCTCAATACATTATGTTCAAAAACAAATAAGTAATTGGAAAAAAAAAAAGTATTGTTCAGAATCCTGGAGAAGGCTGCCCTGGAAACCTATGTAACCTCTTCCAAATCCCCTCTGATAAAAAAAGAGCAGCTGGGAGAGCAAAACACAAACCACAGACAAAAGCCATCTACAAAAACCTACATCCACAAGGGCATATCCAGGCCCCAGAGGGCAAGTGGGCGGGCGAACCCCTGACAGCTACTACGACCTCTCGTAACCGACCTTCCAGGGACTCTCAGGGCAGGACCCACTGAGCAGAAACGCATGGGAGTGAACCCCAAATTCACTGGATGGGAATCTGGGGCAAAGGAGGGAGAAGATCCAGGTAACAGCGAGGGAGGGGCAGAGCCAACCGTCCAAGGAAGAGGCCAACTTTGCAGGCACTTCACAAACACAGCAGAAGAGGGAGCCCTAGAGCCACGAGACGATGGAAAGTGTTCACTCCCCCACCCCATCACACCACCGGCCTCCAGAGCTCTTTCAATTAGAAAGAATGTAAAAGAATTATGTTTGAATCCCATACACAATTATCATAAGAAAAAAGAGAATAGGGAGCAGAATAACATCTCTCTAGTCGATCAGAGATTTCCGGAAAGACCTGTCCACAAAACAGAAGTAGCTGCAAGTGAAAGAAACGGAGAATCCACGGAAGAAGAACATCACTCAAAAGTAGAGGGGAGAGAACCTAGGAAAGAATTAGGAAAGAAAACAGTTCAGAAAAGAAGGTCAAGCTAAAGGAACGAGAATAAATAAACACAATAGATTATGCTTTACAAGACATGGAAGGTGAAAAGGAGGAAATTTTTAAAAATTAAAAAATCGGTGGAAAAGGTGGAAAAGATTTAAGACAAAGTGACAGAGAGGTACGTACTGAAATGCTGGCTAGAAAGTGCCATTATGTCTGGGGTTTGTAGCAGGGAGTTGTTTGGGGTGGTGGGGGCAGGAAGCTTGGAGGAAGCAGGGTTGGCCGCGGGGGGCAGGGGGGCGACATCAGGCTGTGATGGGTCATGTGGGTTCACTGTACTTTTTCTGTCTCCTTTGTATGTGTTTGCAGTTCTGCAAGGTAGAATTTTGAGAAAAAGCTACCAAAGAAATTCTGGCCTCATCTAATCCTTTACCGCTATGCAGTGCGGTCTTTGCTTTGCTTTTGTGAGTTGAAGACATTGCAGAAAGGAGCACAGGAAAGAGAAGGCAAGGAAAGCAGGGAGATGAGTGGTGGTTGTTTCAGCGACCACTTCCTCCAGAAACGCATCCCAGAATTGATAGCTGGTTGATCTTGTGCGAAGATTCAGATTCCTTCTCTGATAACGACTCTCATTTTGGGCACCAGCGCCAGGCCGTCCCTGAGTGCCCTGCGGGTAGGACTTAATTTGATCCTCACAGCTGTCATCAGCGTCACCTCCCGCCCACGTGAACACTGAGGTTCCAGGGGCAGAGCTGACAAGTCACATGTGGAAGGTGTCAGAATCAGGCTTTGAAGCCAGGTCTGTACGACACCTAAGGACCTTGCTGCTGAGGACAGCCTTCCGTCACCTCCTGTAGAAACCTCGTCACCCGGCAGATAGAAGACAACCAGGGCTGAAAACATCACCCTGGACTTTATGAGTCAGAATTTTTAAAAAATCCCAAGTGAGCTTTCGGACATGAGCACCGACGGACTTGGGGTTCTGTGTTGCAGAGGTGGGTGGACGGCGTGTTTGAGCAAGGAGGCCCGTGGGCGGAGGGCCTGGGATGGGTGCGAGCGTGGGCACCGAGCCTCGAGTCACAGCAAATGAATGTGGAGCAAAGTTCACCAGGGCCTTTGACAACTCGCTCCCTCAGCCCCGAGTTACACAACTGGCTGGCAGGCCAGCTCCTGGCAGGCGCAGCTGTAATCAACGCTGCTGTCTACGCGGCCAAAGCAAACAGTCCCCGGGCAGGAGCCTGGGCTGGACGGTGGCAGAGGCCGGTCCGTGGTCCCGCCGGCCCCTCCCTCTGGAGCTCCTGCGACGTTACTTCCTGCCCCCTCCCCCCCAACACTCGTGAGGCCTGGGCCTCCTGCCTGACCTCCTGCGTCGCCCGTCCTTCACGGGGCGGTCATCTCCCTGGCAGATCCGCTGCTCACAGTCACCCCACCCAGGGATCCAGATGGCGCTGCTCTCACCGGACCTCAGCGGACCTGACTTGGGTTGGAAGGCCCGTCTCCTCACTGGCTGCTGGCAGCTCGGGGGCAGGGACACTCCTGACCCCTCTCACCACCTCTCAGGCCAACTAGGCACATACTGTCAACTCTGTATGTTACAGGCAGTCTGAGTGTAACAGCAGCCCTTTGTAAAAGCCACCGGTGTCCTTGGGTCCTGCTCCAGGAATGACAAGGATGGGGAGCATCTGTGGTGCATACAACACGGCTCACGGACACGGCTGCCCTGCGGCCGTCCGTGTTCTCACAGGGACTGAAGCCAATGGCAGTGGGTCCACATCCAGGGAGCCACAGCCCGCACCTGGGGAACCGGGTCACCAAGAGGCTCCGAGGGCCAGAGTATGCCTCTGACTCTGCCCTTGGCCTGGCCAGCTCGCCCAGGTCCACTGGGACCACGCGGGAACTAGTGGCCGGGTTCCTTCTCACATTAGGGATGAAAGGTGAGAGCAGAACAGAAAGGGCCCATTGAAGGCTCCTGGCCACATCCACATCCACACTGAGACACAGACTGGCCCGACGTCCAGCCCACCAGGGGCGTGCTGTCCCCAAAGAGACTGGACCTCGGTAGGAGATCCCCACCACTGCCGAGCGGAATGCGTGACACGAGCGGGGCCCACCTGTCTCTCCGGAGACGCGCAGTCGCTGGCCGTTGCAGAAGGCGCCCCGGCCCCTCCGGCCCGTGTACAGCCGCTCCTCGGTGCAGTGGTAAATCACCCCGAACTCCAGCTGTGGGGAGGGCAGGACAGAAAACAGACACAGGATGTGACACAGGGACCGAAGGCCATGCAGCTCTAGTTGTGACCACTAACACAAGGACCGTGGACAGAAATTAGCTTTCGAAAGGGAACTCAAAAAATCAGCATCTGGATTCAAACCTAGACCTGGACATGAAAGCAAATGTTCTTTTCTTAAATAACTATATTTAAAGATATATTTAAACAAATAAAACTATATTTTAAACTGACATCATAATCAAGCATTAGTAACTGAAAATTACTGAAAAAGCTTCCTTCTTCAAAAAGGCCTCTTTTGTTTTTTCTGGGAGGGGAAAAAAGGCTCTTGTGACTCTAATCAAACCCCACAAGAAACCCTCAAAATTGCTGACATGTGAAGAATTCAGAATGCATTTGGAGATCCAAGAGCATCACAGAGCCTGGGGCGGCCCAGGAAGAGACGTGATTCACTGGAGGGGCTGATCCCTCCCTCACCGCACACATCATCGGGCCGCGGCCTCAGTCCCCACAAGCCAGTGCCGAGAGGAGGGGAGCTGGGAAAAGGCCTCCCTACACCCGGAGCCCGTCTGCCTCTCCTCCCGGACTCCCTGCCGTCCTGGGCTAAGAACAGCATGCGTGCCTGGCCTGGGGGGCCGCCAACGGACAGAGAAAACGAGGAGAAGCCCCGCAAACGCCCGAGGGAAGTCTGGGCGGGCAGGAGAAGGGCTCACTTCTGGGAAGACCCTCCAGTCAGCACACACCCAGAGCCTGCGCCCCCTCCAGTCAGCACGTGACCGCCCCCCTTCCCAAGCCCAGGTCAGTCCCGGAACTGGCCGGCCTCTGAGACCCTGCGGCAGGCAACCAGGGCCTCCACGACGAGGCCAGAACACGTGTACCCAGCACACACCCCGGACCATCACAGGCCTCGGCCTGGCCAGTCAGAGACCCTGCCGCCAGGATGAACAGCCCCCGGCCCCCGAGCTTCCTGCTCCACTTGCTCATCTCAATGACCACATTTAACAGAGAAACAAGTGAGTAGCTGACTCCCTCACCAGATCTCAACATTAAGGCTCTTGCTTATCTTCACCTCAAAAATTAAGTTCTTTCTCACGGGTATGAGTCCTCTGCTGCCCCAGAATCTGCGCTAACCCTGAGGGTGCCCTGATGAGGGCTCCCTCCGCAAAGCCTGGCCCCCTGCCCTGTTCAAGTGTAACTGTAGTAACTGCAACGAAGGTAAGGCTTTCCCTAAGTGTAATCGCTGAAACTGGATAACAAAGCTTAAGCCTGGATCCAGCCTTTTCTGCAGGTCCCACGATACGACCCAGTTCCGAGGTCGATGGGAACCATGCAACAGCCATGTTCTCACCCAACAGCTAGAGGAGAATGAAGAACTAATAGAACACTGGGATTAGAAATGTCCTCCAAAAATAGGAGTTTCTTTTGTGTGTGACTCGATCACATGCCCCAGGGGTCAGATGGAGACTAACTGGGAACATCTGCCCAGAACGTCCCCTCCACGCGGCATCGCTAAACGGCCACCGAGGGGGAGGGCCGGCCGGAGCCCCAAACCCACACACCCCAAACCGGTTTGCATTTGTTTACTTTCTTGGATTTGAAAACACATGCTTGGATTTACTCGTCATGATGAAGGCCGAGGACAAGGAGAGGAAAACAGAGGTTGGAACCAAGAAGCAAGATGAATAAACAACACCCAAGGGGCCGCGTGGCCGGGCCCCACCCATCACGTACCTCCTGGTTCACAGCAAACCCAATGCTCACTGCCACGGTTGGGAACCTGCAGAGAAGACAGATGGTTTACACGGTGACACACATGGACGCATGCAAACTCAGGAGCCTCCATATGGTTGGAGGCGCAGAGGACCCTTCTACAGCGTGGCCGGGTTTGTCTTGTCAAAAACTACCTCCCACAATTTCACTGAGCGCTTCGAGGACAAGCAGGCCGAGCTGACATGTAGAACAGCAACCTTGACAGACAACAGTGTTGGCCGTCGTCAGGACGGACGTGACTCAACAGTGACCACGGAGGACCCGGTGGAGCATCGTTAATAATCAGCTTTCTGGTTCTCAGAGGCTGAAGGGACGGAGGGGCCTGGCCCCAGCGTCCATCGAGGGGCCGGGTCCAAGACAATCACATCCCTCCTGCCATGACCCCTGGGTGAGCCTCGCGCAGGACAGCAGGCGTGGCCACTGCGTGGAAGGCGGGAGGTGACCTTGCATCCTGCCTGCGGGTTTACAGGTTACGTCTCCAGAACGATTTCTCCTTTATGTGAGGATCGTTAGGGCTTAACGAGTAGGAACAAGGAAGGGCTGCTTCTAACCCAGGAGACTCGGGACCCAGCCTTGCCCAGGCTGCGCCGTGATGTCCCCTGCGGTCTCCATGGGGAGGCTCTTGACACGCCATGGCTGGGCCTGGCTGTGGTTCCCACCCTCAGAAGGCTTTTCGCACTTGCTCTAGTCCCAGTGCTGCTGGACACGAGCAGGACAGGTCCTGTCCGAGCTGCAGTGGCCAGAGGCCCCCAAATGCCTTGACGCTTCAAGGGTCACCACAGCCCTGGACGGTGTCTGGACAGCCCTGGATTGTGTCTGGAGCCTAAGGGTCAGCCTCACAGCTTGTTTCCCAAATGACACTGTCGTCCAGGTTCTCTCTCTGGTCCTGGGGTGGACATGTGGCCTTTGTCCATGGTAGGGCCTGGCCCGTTCTGTCCCTACCACCCTCAAACAGGTGACCAGTGGGACAGGAACAGGAGCCCCACTCGGAGATACACACCCGGAGGGGAGCCCCGTGGTCCCACAGGACTCCCCAGGGGTGTCACGCTCTAGTTAGAGTCTGGTGACACTGTTGCTGTCACCAGATGGCTCTGTTCCACCGTCTCTAAAGGGCCACCTGTGATGCGCTGAATCACTTTCCACACTTACACATAAACGCTCCATTTGAGGACCCCACACCCTGGTCCCTCTCACTGTAAGGAAGGAAGCGGGCGGCTGGCTCACCTGTGGTAGGGGCCCTCCCCGCGGGTCCCGCTGGTGGGGGCTGCAGGTCCACAGGCCCCCCAACCGCCGATGGGGACCCGGGATGGGGCAGGAGCCCGGGCCAACCAGCTCTGGGGCTGCACGAGTGTCCTCGTGGGAGGTTTTGACACCCCCCGCCCCCTGTCAGCGCTTCTGGGGCTGGGCAGGTCACTGCCATCACATGCCTCTGACTTCCCAGAAACCTGCTGCTCTGGGCTGACATCTGCCCAGATTAGGCCGGCAGCCGGCGGCTCCTCAACCCCCCAGGCCACCATCCATACGCGTGCTCCCAAGGCTGCTGGACCAGACACCCTATGTTATTTACAACCCTGCCCATCTCTCCAGGGGCCTCCTTAAGGGTCCTTCTTAATTCAACCCAACGTTTAAATGTGACAAATGCAATAGTTTTTAAACAAGTGAAAATTTCCTACATGCTCTGAACGTATCTCACAAATGCGAAACCTTATTTTAAAGTATCGTGACTTGTAAGTGAGACCACAAACCCGCTAGAGGTTTGCTGACGTGCTAGTTTGGAAAAGCCGGGGTGTGCCTGCGCTCACCTGTGCACGAAGTTGCAGGTGCCATCAATGGGGTCGACGATCCAGGTGGGGCTGGGGGTAAGCACACACTTGGCCCCAGCGGCTGCAGCCTCCTCCGCGATGAACCTGCAGCGGACAGAGCTCAGCCTGAGAAAAGGCCAGGAACTTGAGACTCAGCGCTTCAAGCCCCGGCCCCGGAGACCAGCAGGCAGGGTGAGGAGATCTCACCCGGCCTCTCTGGTCAAACAGGGGCAGCGTCCAGGAAAGACCTTCTGCGTTTTGCCCTCTGCTAGTCTGTCACTTGGCACGACCCAGACACACAAGGTGACACCTTCTGTTAAAGCACCAGGGGGTGCGGTGGGCCAGGCGGGGGTCTGAGGACGGGTGTGGGAAGAGCTGCCGGCGAGAAGCTGAGCTCTGCGCTGACTTGACTCTGCAGGGAGAAGGCCAAGAGAGCCAGCCAGGGGCCTGAGAACGCTGGGGGGCTGGCCCGGGGTTGGGGGGGGACAGGCTGCATCACAGCTGACACCCCATCTGTACCCAGCCCGGCCTCCCCGAACCGCAGGTGGTGACATGGCATCCGTCCCGCATGCGGAGATGGGAGCTGACGTTGCTCCTGGGAGGCCCCACCCCCCCGGGCTCCCCTCTGGACCCCATCCTGCAGGAGTACGCAGGCCAGGCACCCGGGGCCCCTGTCCCCGCCTGTCCTCTGTGACGAGTCCTCTGAACACAAGCCCCCCCACAAGGCTGTCCACGCCCCATTGGGAACCTGAACTAGACGGCAACAAGGCAGAGTCCACTTGGTCTGTCTCAGCAACGGGAGCCTCCAGGAGCCAGCCACCTAGGCCGGAAACCAGGGATGGCTCCCCTACCCCTCCCTCTTGTCCCCCCCCCCACCATGCTGGCTCATGCTGGAGGGTCCCCCGAAGTGTCTGCATCCCTGCCTCCTGGGAGGAACGAACAAACTCCACCTAAACCCCCAGGACGGCGCCCGACACAGGTTTCCGACCGTCCCCAACAGATCAGGTTCACCTGGTCCCGCCGAGGGCTTCCCACTAGGTCCTCACATGCACGTCTGTCCTAGAGGAAAAGGGGCCCTGACCACAGCACACCTCTACCAAGAAGGAAAAACAAGTGAAAAACAAGAAATGCTTGGTGTCCTACTGCTGGCGTTTTGCACACCCCAGTTGTAGTCGTCAGGAAGCTCTTTTTAAATAGAATTTAAAAGTTAGAGTTGGGGACTTTTCTGGTGGCACAGTGGTTAAGAATCCGCCTGCCAATGCAGGGGACACGGGTTCGAGCCCTGGCCCGGGAAGATCCCACATGCCGCAGAGCAACTAGGCCCGTGTGCCACAACTACTGAGCCTGTGCTCTAGAACCCACGAGCCATAACTACTGAGCCTGCGTGCCACAACTACTGGATCCCGCACGCCTAGAGCCCGTGCTCCGCAACAAGAGAAGCCACCCTAACAACGAAGAGCAGCCCCGGCTTGCCGCAACTACAGAAAGCCCGCGCACAGCAACAAAGACCCAATGCAGCCAAAAATAAATAAAATAAATAAAAATTAAAAAAAAAAAAAAAGTTACAGAGTTGGAAAAAAAAAAAGAGTTGGCGCCTTAGTCTCACTAGTCACACGGGCCAGAAGCCGCCACACTGGACGTGCAGACAGAACACCTCTGTCACCGCAGGAAGCTCTCCAGGCTGGCATGTCACGGTCCTAACACTGTGAAGGTGCCCTTCATTCTGGTGTCACTTCAATTGACACAGTGCCGTCACCGTCACTCAGCTGGTCCCCCTCAACTCTGGCAGCATTTCTGTCCCAAAGATTATGAAACTCACACTCTATGTGCAGAGTCATCCAGACACAGACAAATCACCCGAAGCTCGTCCGTGTACACGATGAGGCTACATCATCATTTTCAGGTTGCTGTTCCCCGCCCCCACCACCGCTGTCCCTGGAAAAACCCACGTGTGAGCAAGCAAAGCACCGGACTGGGGACAGGGGTGAGGAACCTGGAAAATTCGTGTGAGTGGAGAAAGCCTACAGCCGCCCCCAGGAGCTTACAGCCCAGAGGGCAGACCAGATGCATCAGGGAAGCTCCTGGCTCTTGTCCCTCCTCCTGCTGGGCAGCCTCCCTGCCATCCTCCCCCCTGGGAATTTGGATCATTCGCATCATGTGACCCAGGTAGGCGGGTCTGGATGAACAAGGTCATGGTGACCATCAAGTCAGAGGAGGCTGGGCGGGGTGCGGCCAGGCAGGGTGACTCCCCGACCGCTAACCCTGGCAGAAACAAGGGGACGATCCTATGCCGCATTAGCTCTGAGGTTTTCTGAGTCAAAGACGTAAGGTATTAAATCCGTCTTCAGTGCTTTCTGCAGCGTGATTTTCCTGCAAGTTTGTGATTATGTTCTTAAAGAAAGGGGGCCATACCCGAAACACACACACATAAGGACAAAGTCCCAGGCTTGAACTGGGCACAAGGTCCAGGAAGCAGTGAGAAGACGTCACTAAGGTCGAGAATAGAAATGACTCACAACAAAGATGATCCCAGGAACCTGGGAGGAATGTGGAATCTTCTTCCTTTTCTAACCTGATTTTAAGCGAGAAGCTGGTACCTACAAGGGGGGTTGGCAGGAGTCGCTGGGGTCCTGGAGGAGGAGGAGGGGCCGACAGCTCAGACAGCTGGACCACAGCCTGCGGCTGGCAGTCAGTCCATCAGCAAATGTGTGTACGTGGTCTCTGGGCTCCCAGAGCAGCCCCCATGATGCATCTGCAGACACAGCTTTCATCCTGCGGGGCATTTCTGGTGGGAGTCACTCCAAGCAGCCACTCCAAGGCCTGGCCTTTCTGGGTGTCGACTGTTCAGGCCGAGGGCACCCTCCTCTTGACCACAAGCCCAGGTAGGGGGAGCACTGGTCACCTCCCCACTTGCCTCGTGCCCGTGGGTGGCCCCGGGGGCAGGGCCTCGGACGTGTCCACTCTTCTAAGGGACCAGAATACCTCCCCAGCCTGTGGATCCTGATTTTCTCCGTGTGGGAAGGTAATTCCTGCAGAGGCCGGGGTACACGGACTCAGATGGCATGTGAGAGAGTAACAGACACCTCAACAAGGGCACTGGACCGTCCACGAAAAACCCACAATGTAAACAGAAACAACACAAGTGACTGAGCATGCGGCCATTTCATAGGCCTATGGAAGGTACAGAGGAAAACAGCACCAGGGACAAGGTTCAGAGCTTGGAAACAAGTTAGACCAATACGTTCTGCTTTATTACTTCTTCCTAAGAGTCGTAACAAACCCTCCTTATGATTTTTATGGCCAGGAGCACCCAGGCCTTCTCTTTGGCCAGTTTGTTGGCTCTGTGACAAGGTCAGGGTCACCTTCAGTCCACTAGGGAGCCAGCTAATGTCCTCGGCCTCATCGCTCAGGCTTCGGCCCAGGCTCTGCTGCCCGAGGACACAGCGTGAAATGCAGTGGGGAGACAATGCAGGCAGGCATCCAGGTGGTGGTGGCCAGGAACACCTTCTCCCCGAGTGCACGCACCCCACAGGGCACAGGGGTCGGTCAGCACGACAGTGCGGCCATGTCCCACCAGGGGCCCAGGCCGGGCAGAGGCGAGAGAGCACCAGCCGTCCTCCTCCCCCGGCCTGTGCCTCCCGGACAAGGGGACGCAGACAGGCTCAGCGATGCTACTGCATGTCCTCAAAGTCGCCCCACTTGGATCTCACTTGGGAGCACAGCTGGAACAGGTTTCGGCACCCACAGAGGCGGCCCGGACGCAGACTGAGCTCATGCCGTTGGCGCCAACATCGGGAACGCGGCCCTGACCTGGTTCCTTGTGTCATCTTCTCCGTGCGGCAGCGTCAGTGCTGGGTGACACCGTGGTCAGATTCCCGTCCCTGGGGGTGGAGCGACTGCCCAGCCGGGGGCAGAAGCAAGCGCAGTTTCTGTCCACACCCACCTCCCAGGCTTTGGATTTCACCAGTGAGTAAAATAAAGTAGCAAAACCAGGGAGCCCACAGTCAGGTTGTTTCTTATTTTATCAAAGTCAAAACAGCTGCAATCTATCGGGTTTTTTTTAATTATTATTATTTTTTTTGGCTGCATTTGGTCTTTGTTGCTGCTCACGGGCTTTCTCTAGTTGTGGCGAGCGGGGGCTACTCTTCGTTGCAGTGTGTGGGCTTCTCATTGCGGTGGCTTCTCTTGTTGCGGAGCATGGGCTCTAGGGTGCGCAGGCTTCAGTAGCTGTGGCACGCAGGCTCAGTAGTTGTGGTTTTTGGGCTCTAGAGCGCAGGCTCAGTAGTTGTGGTGCACGGGCTTAGTTGCTCCGCGGCATGTGGGATCTTCCCAGACCAGGGATTGAACCCGTGTCCCCTGCGTTGCAGGCGGATTCTTTAACCACTGCACAACCAGGGAAGTCCCATGCAATCTATCTTTAGTACTGTTTTGTGAAAGACTAAAAATGAGGAAGAGCATTAAGTTCAGACTTCTTAAGAAAGGGTGGCAGCCTTATACCAACTTGTTGTTTAAGGGATATATTTAAATACTCTGAATGCAGAAAAATAACAATATACTATTTTATCTTATAATATGCATGCAACTTTTTTCCTCATCACAAGTTTCTCAATTTGTCTCTGACCTAAAATACAATTAAATGTCCCCCAATTCTGGTACTTTCTTTTAAATCTTAATCATTGGGAAGAAACCAAACCTGACTTAGGTATGCTGAAAAATGATTTCACCTATCTGAATTTTCTAGGCAACAGAGCAGAGAGTAGCATCCTGGCTTTGCTCTCAGAGCCAAGAGGGGAGAGGGAGCAGAGCCAGGCTGACACGGGCAGCCAGTCCCTGCCTCGCAGCCTGCAGCTTGGGGACCGCTGCCTCTTGTTAGGGGTTGGGGGGCACCTGCACCACCCAGGGCTTTCTCAGGTGGGCTGGCAGGCGTGGTTGGAGAGGCTCCAGGGGGCCTGACACCCACCCAGGGTGGGGACTGCTGCTCTGGGCAGACCCAGACAGTTCTTCCAAAGGGGCTTCGGAGCCTGAGGCCCCCCGTGTGACACACTGTCCTCTGTCCTGTGACACTTGGCAAGGAGCGTGTAAATTCACACTGTGCAAACAGACACCAGGCCCCATATCGACACAACAGTGCATCCAAAGCACCAGCAACCGGCCAGCACTTTCAGGATTCGGTCTGTCAGAGTGATCCGACTGCAAAGCGCCAGGAGGCCTGGGACCGCCACCACGCAGAGCCCTGCAGTGACCAGAGCCTTTACCTGGACCCTGGACCCCAGGGCCCCACAGTCCAGCTGCCTCACTGCTGTTGGAGCCACTGGACGATGCAGGAACAGAAAGAGCTCCTGGGCCAGAACCAGTGGTGGTTCCTGAGCCATCACCTCTCAGGGAATCCAACTGCCTTGAACATGGCGGGGCCAGGGGCGCTGACCCTGCCAGCCAGCCCCACCCACCCCGCCCCGCGTCTGCAGCCACGTCTGCGTGGACCTGAGCGGGTCAAACCCATGCTGTTCAAAGGTCAGCTGTGATTTTTTGGACGCTGCCATTTAATTTAGATTTTTTAAAGTTAAGAAATCATAAACAGTGCAGAGCCTGTAACCATTATAACAGATGTTAGGGTCCTGATGCCAAACAAGGAAAAAGGGAGAGACGCTGAAACACAAGGGCTGCCGTCAACACGCTTGCACACACACACACCACACATACACACACATGACCCCCCAGGTGATGCGGGTTAGAAGGAAGGAGCGGGGAGAAGGTGCGAGTGTGTACGGCCTGTCCCCTCCCCCCCAGTCACTCGCAGGGCGTCACGTGGCAGGAGGGAGCCCCTCACTCGTCCACAGGGACGTGGGGCCGGACAGACATGTCATCTACACCTGGGAATCCAGCGATCGGGCTCCAGGGTGAGCAGCTCCCTAAGGAAGGAAAGGGACACTTGTGCCCAAGGAGCCCCCTCCCCGAGCTCAGAGCATCCGCTCCTGGGGCTCTGGGCCCCCTTGGAACTAGACACACAGCGCTGGGCAAATGCTGGCCTTTTTCAAGGAAAAGATTAATCGTTGCATCGGATTCTCCACATGGTGACCCAAAAGGTCAGGGACACCTGCTCTGGAGGGGGGTGGCCCTGGGGGCTTGGTGTGGGCTTGGCAGGAGGGGCGGGCGGCCCTGGGGACGGCCACACGTGGGGACGCGTCCTGGGAAAGTCCACGTGGCCCCGGGCTGACAGGGCACAGCAGAGGGGACTACCCACCAGGATCCGCGGGGGTGGGGGACACGCGACCGGGGGCGGGTCACAGCAAGGAGTCAGCGAGGCCCCAGCGCACCCACCTGTGGGAGGGAAAGCGCTGCTGCAGCTCCTGCAGGATCAGGGCCTCCACCACGTGATCTGTTTCTGTCACCAGGTCCGCGGCTGACGTTTTCGTTGAGACACGTTTTTCCTCAGAAAGGGCTTTCCTGATGATCTGCAATGAAAGTCGGGAGGTGGGTGATGCTGGCCAGCACCCCCTGCGCTGGGGACGGTCCTGCACCGGAGCTGGGCCCCCTCCCCCACCGCGGATGGCCAGACAGACGGACCTGTGGCGCCCGGCTCTCTGTGGGGCTCCTGGGAGCCTTCACTGCCGCCTACTCTTCTCGCGAGAAAGGAGGTCATGGGTGGACTAGTCTTTCTTTGGAGGAAAGAAACACGGTTCTAAGGACGTGAAGCTTCAGCCACAGAGCCCCACGGAGCCCCTGAGCTTGAACTCGTGAGAGTTCAGTGTAGGAACTGCTTCTCCTCTTTCACTTTACCAGTCACATGAACGTGCCCCTGGATCGGGAGCCCAAACGGTCCAGCCGAAACCAAACCCGGGAAAGTGAAAACGCACGCAGAGAACTGGAAGGCAGGCCCTGGCCTCACGCCCCGGGGGCTGGGTGCATCAGGTAGCAGGACCGAGTGGGTTGGTCTCCCAGGAGCTGCCAGTGCTTCGCCTCCGGGATGGAGGGCTGAGCGCCAGGGCCTCCCTGGGGGCCCACACAGGAAGGTGTTGAGGGTATTAATCAGGAAACAGTACCACTGCAGCTAGGGCCTATCCTGTCACCTCTGCCCGAGTCACAGCTCGAGTTCCCAACCACGGTGACATCAGGACCCTGAAGCGACCTCTGACCTCTCCTCCAAGACCCGCTGCACCCAGGATCCCTCATCTCCTTCCAAGGACCCCCTCGTTCAGTCGCCACCTGACATCCACACCGCCCACCCTGTGATACTTACTCTTCAACCTTAGGCAGGTGTATCCCATGCCCTGTACACAAACATCGTGTACACACGTGGCCTGTACACACACGCCGTGTACATACATGCCTTGTACACATGCCCTGTACCCACATGCCGTGTACACAATGCCCTATATCCACATGCCGTGTACACACATGCTGTGTACACACATGCCCTGTACCCACCTGCCCTGTACCCACCTGCCGTGTACCCAGATGCCATGTACACACATGCCCTGTACCTACATCCCATGTACCCAAATGCCCTGTACACACATGCCCTGTACCCACCTGCCCTGTACCCACATGCCATGTACACACATGCCCTGTACCCACATGCCCTGTACCCACATGCTGTGTACACACATGCCCTGTACACACACATGCCCTGTACTCACATCCCACGTACCCACATGCCATGTACACACATGCCCTATACACACACGCCATGTAATTACATGCCCTGTACCCACATGCCATGTACACACATGCTGTGTACACACATGCCCTGTACCCACCTGCCATGTACACACATGCCCTGTACCCACATCCCATGTACCCACATGCCCTGTACACATACCCTGTACCCACATGCCATGTACCCACATGCCGTGTACCCACATGCCGTGTACACACATGCCATGTACACACATGCCCTGTACCCACATGCCCTGTACCCACATGCCCTGTACACATACCCTGTACCCACATGCCATGTACCCACATGCCATGTACCCACATGCCGTGTACACACATGCCATGTACACACATGCCCTGTACCCACATCCCGTGTACCCACATGCCGTGTACCCACATGCCGTGTATACACATGCTATGTACACACATGCCCTGTACCCACATACTGTGTACACACATGCCATGTACACACATGCCCTGTACCCACATGCCATGTACCCACATCCCATGTACCCATTTGCTGAAGAGGAGGAGGCCAGGAAGACGCCTCCAGGAAGCCTGCAGACAGGGGTGCTCACGCAGGATTTCACAGAATAAGCAGGACCCCCTAGACAGGGACGGTCCTCATCCCAGCACCAAGCCCAGACGGTTGTTTGGTTTTCCCAGCTTGGTTGCAAAGATAACAGGTTGGTTGCAACGTTTTCTAACAGAAAACCCGGCTTGCTCTCTGCTCCCTGCTGCCCGCCTGGTGTCTAGGGTCGTGCCCGGCACACAGCCGAGGTGCAAAACCCTTCAAATCACCAGTACATTACACCTCAGATTGCTTAAACAGACTCAGCACCGTTTTTTCCAACCGGACCTCACGCGCTGGTGGAACACTGACCCCTTGATCTGTCTTGTTTCGCCTCTTGTTGCCCTCGAAGCCCATCACCCTCTGGCTTCCATCCCGTCCTGCCTTCCGGGGCCCCCCACACGTCCACTCCCTGCAGCGCAGCCAGAAGGGCTCTCTAAGCCTGGGCCCGCATAAAGCACCATATGGCCCCCTATCACCCCGAGGATAAAGTCACCCCCGATGTAGCTCACAGTGGCCTCTGTGGGCTGGCTTGGAGCAGAGACAACTGGACCTGAGTAGCTGGTCCTCTTCCTTCTAGGAACAGAGCCCAAGGTTAGCAGGGCACCGAGCCACATGGCAGCCCGCATCGCAGCCTCCTGTGCAGGCAGGTGTGGCCCTGGGACCAAGGTCGGCCCCGAGGACGTGAGGGGAAGCGATGTGTGTGACTCCCGAGTCACGTCCTCAAAGGGCCACCGTTGGCATGGCACTTCCTCCTGCCCTTCCACTCCCTCTGCCGTGACTTGGGCGTGGTTGCCGGGGTCAGAGCAGCGGGGTCAGAGCAGTGGCGGGAAGGAACGGGCCCCTCGGTGACTCGGGAAGCAGGGCCTGCCTCCCAGACTCTAACTGGACTTGGGAGGGGCGGGGAGAAAGGACCCCCTGCCTCTGTCCCCGACTCTAAAGGAGCCAGCCCATTGGCCCACCTCTGCGCCCCCGCATCCCCTGCCCCTCCTGCTGCACCGAACCCATCACTCACCCTCCCACCCCCTTCCCACTGGATGCCAGGTTCCCCTGGCCCCAGCACTCCTCCTTTGTGACTGGGATGTCACCTCCCCACAGAGCCGGTGCTCACCCTGCAAGTGCGCTCCTGGCTCCCGGGTTAGGACCCTTGTCTGCCCAGTGTCTGAACCCACCCCCAAGGCGGGCTCTGCAGCCTGACACATGGTGGGGTCTCAGAGAACACCTGCTGGGTGCACACGGGGCTCAGGTAACTAAGTCGGGAAGACGCTCAGCAAGTGCTCTCATGAAGCCTCATCTGAGCACCCTGGCCTCTCCATCCTCTGGATCCAACAGAGAGGAGACATGCCTAGGGGCAGTGGGGTGTCCTGATGTCATCTGGGCTCCTTCCCAGGGGAGCCAGGCCCCCAGCCACAGATCATGCAAAGGACGGAAATTACGGATCCAGGAGGAGGATGCTAGAGCGTGTCCTTTTATAAGGGTTTCTTTTCCGCTTCTATTAGTGTTTATTATGGCTGTGTGATGATCCTTTCCTTGTGGGCCTGTGTCCCTCAGCGCAGGGCAGGCCACACCCGCATTCCCGGCCACCTGGCTGCTGCTCCTTCGGGCCTTAGACGCCTGGGAGGGACCTGCAGACCATTCCCGACTCCTCCCTCTCATCAGGTTACACTCCCAGATATTTAGATCCCGTTTCTGAATTATCGTCCCAGACTACACTGCCCTTCAGATGAGCCGGCCATCCTGGCCCCAGACACTCCCCCATCCACTCCTCTGAAGGCCCATCCGTCCATCTGAGGGGGCCGAGGCCTCACAAAACTTAACGCCTTATGACAAAACCCCCCAAACCTACCACATATACAATGTACAGATCTCAGTACGAGGTTAAGAAAAGTTCAATTCAGACAATTTCCTACACTGAGAGGAAAGGTGGGGATAGTGTCTTGTTTTTAAATAAATCATTACGAGACTCAATCAGCCCTGCCTTTTGACCACAGTCACATCCTCAGGAGAAAGGCCTGTGGGGTTCTGGGTGAGTTACCTGCTAAAACCCTTTACCACATCTGTTTTCTCTGTCTTGGGATTTTAAACATTCTCATTTTGCCAGCAATAAGTTAGTGTGTGCTGTTTTTTAATTAATGTTTTTCAGCTACTCACTAGCTAAGCCTGCACTTCACTGACCTCCTGGCCTGGATCTCTCCCTCGAAATAACATTCTGTTAATGTTTAATATATAAAATATGGGACTTAAGTCACTGAAGCCTGAATTTCAAACCCCATCAGCTCCAGCATCTGAGGTGTCATTCAGAGACATGTCCAAATGCCTCTTTCTTGTCTGTGAACCATCTCGGTTGTATGCTACTGTCCCCAAGTCGACCATACGATTATCACCCATCCTTACGGAGCAACCTGTGTGAGCTCGGGGACCCATGGAACACACACGGAGAACTCTGTGGAAGTGGGGTTTCAACAGGCAACATCTTTCCTCTGCAGATGTGGGCCTGGCAGTACTGCCATGTTTCAGGTTCCAGACTTATGAATGTGATGTGATGGTTAATCTTATGTGGCAACTTGACTGAGCCGTGGGGTACCCAAATACTGCGTTGAGTGTTATTCTGGGTGTTTCTGCAAGGACGTTTTTGGCTGAGATGAACATATTAATCGGTAAATCAGTAAAGATTGCCCTTTGGAATGTGGGTGGGCCTGGCCCCATCAGCTGAAGGCCAGAACAGACGGAAAACACAAACCCTTCTCTGCGTGAGAGAGCTCTCCATAGACTGTCCCTGGACCCTCAGCCCATGTGTGCCAGTGGGGCTGCTGCTTCACCTGCCAGTTGCTATCTCACAAGTTCCATCCTGGCTGAGGCTTCAAATGTGGGTGAGAGTGTTACAATTGTCAATATGGGTGACCCCACTCTGCGGAGGCTTGGGGCGCGGGTGCAGGTGGGGCTGACAAGGCCAGGATTGACAGTGGAAATGGTGAGGTCACCAGCTGCCCCCTCCATCCTCAGCCAGGACAGCAGGGGGACCTCCACCTCCACGTCCCGCCAGGTTGGGATCTCCCAGAGCAAACGCCGGGAGCTCGACCTGGGATCCGCCTACGGAGAGCCCAGGGCAGACAAGCCTGCTTGTCCCCGTCCAGGGCGGGACCTGGCCTGAGACACCAGCCCAGGCCGACTGACGGCTCCCAAACTGGCGCCTCCACCCTGAGCCTCTCACGTGAACTCTCCACCCAAAGGCCCTCACGTAGAGATCCACCAGCATTTCAAGGTCAACAGCTCACAGCTCGCAGAACACAGGACCTGACCTCCATCTCCAAACCTGCTCCCCCTACAGTTCTGGCAAATCCACTGGACAGTTTTTCAGGCCCGAACCCTGCAGGCACCCCTGGCTCCTCTCACACCCGCTTCCGATCCGGCAGCAAACCTGGCAGCTCTGCCTTCGAAATACATCTGTTTACCACCTTCTTCACCACCCCCAGTCAGATCCACCCTCATCCCTCACTTGGAATATTCTAATCACTTCCATCGGAGATCTGGCTCTGCCCCACCCACTGTGGCGTTGCAGCCTCACCCCCACCCCAGCAGCAGCCAGGGTGGTCTCCCCATCACCCTGCAGGGCTCCACATGGCACTCGACCCCGAACCTCAATCACACTCAGAGTAAGGTTAAGGTCCTTTCCAGAGTTACTCAAATAGTTGTTGTGTGAATGAATACATTTCTAACCTGTTTTAGCACCACCATTTTAAAAACAGAGGCCGGTAAACACATAAAAAGGCACTTAAGTTCATTAGTCATACAGGACATGCAAATTAAAACCACCGTAAAACACCACCTCAAACCGGTCACAAGGGCTAAAATGGAAAGGCAGACAACACCAAGTGTCGTCTGAGAGATGAGGCAACAGGAACCCTCACCTCCTGCTGGGGAATTGTGAATCCCTGCATCCGCCTTGGAAAACCACCTGGCAGAATTTCATACACGATGACACAGCAATTTCACTCCTATTGTTAATCTATCCCCAGCAGAAATGCATACGGAGGTAACCAAAAGACACATGCGAGAGTGCTGGACGAGCAACATTATTCTTAATAATTCCAAACTGGACATTATCCAGAGTTTCTTCAAGAGCTGAATGAATAAACTGTCATATAGTCACGTAACAAAATACTACATACAGCAGTGTTTCTCAAAGTGCCATCCCCAGCTGGACAGCATCAGCTGGGGTTTTGGTGGAAGTGCTCTTTCTCGGCCCCACTCCAGACCCGGTGAGTAGGAACCCTGTGGTGGACGCAGCCTGCTGTGGAGGCCCTCCAGGTGCTTCTGATGCACATGAAGGTGTGAGGACCACGTGTCCCCAGCAGCGAGACCCATGAGTGTCTATACCAAGGAGATCATCAAAAATTCTGTTGGGAAGTCAGAAGATGGCTGTTGGTAGGTGTGTAGAAAACTAAGCAAATAAAAAAAATTTTTTTTAACCTTCAGGAAAACACCAGTTGCATAAGAAAGAAAAGAATATGTAATACAACCATGCTACCCAGCCTGACCATGTGCTACATGTGGTCATAGCACGTGAGCACAGGCACCAATGGAACCAACAGGTAACGCAGCAACAGGACATAACAGTGTCTAATGAGGATGACGCAAAAACAGAGCTACCATTTAGAAAATGGGTGTAACTATCAGAAAACTGAAAACAGTGAGTTCTGGGGAAAAGGATGAGGATGACACGGGACAGGACACTGCTGGTTCCACAACAGTCCCTTTAGCAGTATTTCACTTTTTAAACTCCCTGTGTGAATAACTGATAAAAAATAAAATCACAAATCAAGACAACACCTGTGGGGACTTCCCTGGTGGCGCAGTGGTTAAGAGTATACCTGCCAATGCAGGGGACATGGGTTCAAGCCCTGGTCTGGGAAGATCCCACATGCTGTGGAGCAACTAAGCCCGTGCACCACAACCACTGAGCCACAACTACTGAGCTCCTGTGCCGCAACTACTGAGCCCACGTGCTGCAACTACTGAAGCCCGTGCACCTAGAGCTCGTGCTCCCCAACAAGAGAAGCCATCGCAATGAGAAGCCCGCTCACCACAAGGAAGAGTAGTCCATGCTGGCCGCAACTAGGGAGAAAGCCCATGCACAGCAATGAAGACCCAATGCAGCCACACACACACACACAAAAACAGAAACAAACAAACAAAAACACCTGTGGCAATGCAAGCCAGACAAATAGGGATGTTGGGTCAGAGCCCCCGCCGTGCCCCTCTGCTCCGGGCAGTTGGAGGCGGACATAGGGCATCCCCTCAGAGCACACTGGAAAATTCTTCCCTGTCTGACAACTAATATGTAAAATAAAACTGACAGGATTCTCAAATTTGATGGCAATCCTAAACATTTATATGACCCTACCAATAACAAGTTTGAAGCCTAATTAAACTTTTCTAAATCATAGTAATCAATTTCAATGAGCCATCCTACAGGAAAGCCTGAATTTACCTTTCTAGTCTCTCCATAGAAAGTACTACAAAATCATTGTCATTCAAAGATGTAAAGAATATAAAGCCAAAAATGGGAAAAGAGTATTACAGAAGATTGAGAAGCAGTTAAAAAATTATTCTTATGTATTTTGTTATATTTGTTAGCATCTTAAAATTTATGCTGTTGTGATCTTTCTTATTCTAAATAAACATTTATATCTAATTTTGAATTTGTAAGTTTGTATTTTTTTTCTTAAAGAGGGCCTGTAAACTGTCTAAACTTCAGATTCAAGAAAACCTGGATCTATCCCTGCAGGTCAACTTAAAAAGCATAGTTTTCTAAGATACTTTTGCTCACATATCACGTAAAAGATGATAAACACCCATTTCGATGAATATCACTCTGTGTACTTGTGGTGGTGATGGTGTGGGGCTGACGTCACCTCCTTCCCCAAAGCCCAGCAGCCAGGGAGGGGCTTCTGCAGTGGTATGGTGGTTGGGACTAGAAGGGATGCCTCTCAGGGGCACCACAGAGATGGGTGGTGGAGAGACAAGGAAGGAGGGGTCTGGGAGGCCTCTCAGGATGCGGCAGAGGGGAGGTGGCAGCAAATCGTCCAGGGCTGCCCTGACCCAAACCAATGTCTGAAACATGGACGGCAGACACTATCTCCTGGGAGGGAGGGCACTCCCTCTGAACGTAGAGAACCCAGACTTGGTGGAGCACACAGAGCTGTCTCCGGAGTAGCAGACTTAATAAAACAGCAGAACGTGAGAGGGCGGGCACGTTGGGCCACAAGGCCACAGAACGTGTACCAAATGTGCCTCTGGCTAAGGAGGACTCCCAAGAATCACCACTAACCACCCTTCATGCCTCTTGGGGCTTTCTGGCTACAGGCCAGGTTTTCTCCAATCAGCACCTTGTTACTGTCAGAACATTACTAAGACAGTCTGTCCCTCTTTACACGGGTTAGGATGACCCTGTGTGGCTTCTGTTCGTCCCAGCCACAGGCAATTCGGCCACTCTCCCCGCCACTGCCTGGCAGGCAGGAAGCATCAGCATAATGCCCAGGAGGGAGCCCAGAGTTCTGGGCCCCCTGATCAGACACCCAATGGCAGAATCCTTATTGCATCCTTCCCCACTGTCAAAAAAAGCTTTTTCTGTTGTTCTTGGCAAGTTGCAAAAGCAGAAGCTATCTCTTAAATAAGTTAAAGTTCCCAGGACCCTTAGAACGGTGCCTGCTATACTGCAAGTTCTGTGTAAGCATTTGTAAATTTGTTAAAAAAAAAGAGGGGGGGTTCAAAAACCCTTCTGTTTCCTCAAGGATCTAAATTTGAAAAACCACAGAAACCCGTAACAACTCACCAGGGTTTACACAGTGGTGTCTGAATTCTAAACTGGCTTCTTCTCAAAGCTGAAAGAAGAAAAGTTGTATGGTGGAACCTAAAAGTTACCAAATATCCTGAAGACGCTCACTCTGGAGAGGAAGTGAGGGTCTCTGGAGGGGGGAGGGCAAGCGCGCCCCTCACACAGTGGACCAGCTTTCCAGGAAGAACGTTTGCCCGGAAGCCATGAGCTCCATCAATGTAGCAGGTAAGGTTGGGGCCCTCCTTTGCCCCAAGGATCAAGTCTCACAGAGGGAGGGTCCACTAGTGTTGAAAGTTAACTTCTAGGGGACCAAGGTACCGCACTGTGACTGTGCACCTTAAGGACTCACTTCAAATGCAGGACTTTGGCCCGTGGGGCACTTTCAGACCGAAAAGGAACTGCCGCTGGAAACAGAAAATCCGTCTACGGGCAGGGCTCCTCCTCTGTCCACCCTCCCGCTCCGCTCGCAGGAACGCAGCCGAGCGCCTTGGCACGCGAGCAGGGAGCGAGCGGTCCCTGCGCCCTGCCTCCCCCAGCGCCCCCCATTCGCCGCCGCACGTGGCCCGCGGAATCCCAGGCGTGAAGCACCGAGGAAATGGGGCAACAAAACACACAGGAAAGTGCGAAGAGAGGGGCTGCCCTCTGAAGGTTTCTTCAGCTCCGCTGCTTGACCGTCACCCTTCCGGTGCGGGTAGCAGTTCCTCCAAACGCAGAGTGGAACCCTCTAGACTCCGGATGCACGAGGACAGGCTGTCCGCCCGACCTCCACGCGTAGGGGTTCTAACCCGGGGCAACCGCACCGTGTCCCGCCCACTGGGTCAAATTCGAGGCAGTCCGCGCGCCCTGACCAGCCCGCTCCCGCCAGGCCGCCCTGCGCCCCGAGCCCGGCCCGCGCCTCCGGGCCGCGGGATCCAGGGCGCCCGTCCCGGCGCGGGCGTGGCAGGTGCACAGGTGTGCGGTAGGCTGCGCGGAGCCCCTCCGCGGCTCGCGCGCCCTGGTCCCGGCCCGGCCCTCGGGGGTCTCCGTCCGCCCACGCCCTGCGTCCGCTCTGCCCCAAGTCCGAGTGCGCCTGCCGTGCTCCCGGGGGCGCGCTCACCTGTCCAGCCCGCAGCGCCAGCTGCGCCGCTGCCTCGAAGCACTCCTCCCACGGGCCCCCGGCCTGCGCCGCCCCGTCCTCGCCGCTCGGCTTCATCGCGGCCTTCGGGCCCGCCGGCGCCTCCCGCCGCTCCGCGCCTGGGCCGCGCTCGCCCGCCCGTGAGGACCTGCGAGGGACCGGGAGCGGGCGGGGAGCTGACCTGTAGCTGCGCCCTGGAGCAGCGCCCAGCGTCCCGTCCCGCCCCTCGCCCCTCCCTGCCCCGCCCCCCTGCGCAAACCCCGCCCCGCGCCGAGCCCCGCTCCTTCCCGCCCTGGGTGCCTCTCCCTGCGTGACCGGCGATGAGCCCCGCCCGCACAGCGCCGGGCCCCGCCCAGCCGGCTGCCCGCTGAAGCTGGGTCTAGCTTGTGGGAAGCTGAGGGCCGCGTGGCGGGAGAGGGGCCCGGCCCGGACCCTCGCGAGCTCAGAGCCCTTCCCGAGGGTGTGGCCGCGAGCGAGCAGCGTCCCCCGCGCGGACCCGGCCGGGCAGCACCTCGGGCGCCGCTGGCCGCGGGCACCGCTCACCGCGAGTACCGGGCGGCGGTCCTCCTACAGTTGGAGCTCAAGAGCTCAGGAGCTGCCCGGTCCGCCCTGTAACAGGTGCTGACCGCGTGCACCTCGACGGGACCCTGTTCACACGGTCAGCCTTCGTCTGTGCCCACCGTGCGTTGGACACCCGGTGGAGAGGCTTTAGGTGTAGGAACGAGAGACAGGTGGAAATACAAACAACAAGGAGGAATAAGGAAACGGAGTGTGTTAGGGTCGCCCGGCCACCTCGCCCTACACGTGGGGAAACTGGCGGAGAATTGCCCGCTCCGCCCGGCCGCACTGGGGCAGCCGAGGGCAGGCTCCGCTCCATCTTTCTTGTTCATATTTTTCATGATTGTCAAATAGGGAGTTGGTTTCTGAAAATACTTAAGACTGTGCTTCGGATGCTTCATTTTAAAATTAAGTGTATTCAGTTGCTGATCCTCATGGCAGGTTTTCATTAGAGATTACTCCCAGCACAAAGCAAAATTAGGAAGTTAGGACATTTCTCTTTGGCCTCTTCTCAGCTACCCTTTCTGAACACACCCCCACCCCCCAACCCAGGCCCGGACCAACCTGGGGCTCAGATAAACTCACATGGAGTCCAGCCTATCACACATCTAGAGAAAAAGACCATAACTTCCTTGCCTAACTTCCAAAAATCTTAAGGCAGAATCATGTGGTTTTAACTAGTGTGAAGTTTGGTGCCCCCAGGTTTCCTAAGTACTTTAAGTATTAGCCTCATTCCTTCCTTGCTGTGTGCATTTGAGCAAGTTACAAATAACCTCTTTTGACTCAGTTTCCTCAACTGTAAAATATTTTTGGTAAGTATAATACGGGTTAACATACATGTGCTTGGTACTTCTTGTTGTTGTTTTTAATTTCATTGAAGTATAGTTGATTTACAGTGTTGTGTTAATTTCTACTGTACAGCAAAGTGACTCAGTTATACATATATATTCTTTTCCATTATGGTTTATCACAGGATACTGAATATAGTTCCCTGTGCTATACAGTAGGACCTTGTTGTTTATCCATTCTATATAAAATAGTTTGCGTCTGCTAACTCCAAACTCCCAATCCTTCCCTCTCCCAGCCCCCTCCCCACTGGCAACCACAAGTCTGTTCTCTATGTCTGTGAGTCTGTTTCTGTTCCGTAGATATGATCATTTGTGTCATATTTTAGATTCCACATGTAAGTGATATCACATGGTATTTGTCTTTCTCTTTCTGACTTACTTCACTTAGTATGATCATCTCTAGGTCCATCCATGTAGCTGAAAATGGCATTATTTCATTCTCTTTTATGACTGAGTAATATTCCATTGTACCTATGTACCACATCTTCTTTATCCATTCCTCTGTCGATGGACACTTAGGTTGTTTCCATGGCTTCGCTGTTGTGAATATTTGGCACCTCTGTTATTAAAGACTTGCTCACCAATGTACCCTAAGGTGATCACCATACTGCTTAGCTATAATGGGTGCTTAATAAATATGCTAATCATTGAATACTGAAATCAGCCTTTTCTAATGGATTATCCAAGTTTCCCGTGCTTTAATGGTGATTCGCTGTGGAAACGTGAAATGCTCCTTCACCATCATGCCCTGTATGCCAGTCTGCTCGCTGCCTCTTCCAGGGCCCCTGGGGAACCACAGTAACTTTGGTAGCCCCTAGAGTACCGGGCTCCACCCTGGAAAACGATTTCCTAACTGCCCCTTCCCACCCCCACCTGAGGGTGCAGCCTAGGTGGGTGCTCTGGTTATCAGGAGGTGGCATGCAAGGTGCCCAAGCTGGGCCAAAGGCGGGGGGGGGCGGTGAGAGGTGGGAGGGCACTCAGGAGAGACTGTCTCCTTTATGCCTCCCCCTCTGTCCTTATTAATCTGGGAGTCCCTTCCCTCCTGTCTTTTCTGGGACAAAGCAAAGTCTAAATAAATAAAATGTCCAAGTTTTCGTTTCTTCTACCTACTTCTCTACCTCCCCAAGTTATTTTGATCTTATTTCCCAGGGCTACGATGGCTGGTTTGGACATTTGATGAGTTTGTTGTTTGTTTCATCTCATCTGAATCCCAGTATGACGTCTGGTCATTCTTAGCCTCAGGTGGGCCCCCCCACCCCCGCCCGTCATCTGGATCCACCCTCCTCCACGCTGACCGTGTGCTGAGACACACGAGACGATCCTAGTGGTTGGAGGCCAGGGAAACTGCCAAACATCCCCCAGTGCACAGGACAACTCTCCCCCCGCCACACACACCATAGCAAAGGATTGTTCAGCGCAAAAGGATAATAACCCTGGGGTTGAGAAATCATGTCCTACTTGAACTTTATTCTGAGGAGTCTGGCTCCAGGTCAAAATTACACGTGTGATTTTTCAGACCTGACCATAGGCAACTACAGAGTTTTACCTGGCAGGTCTCACAGGGGTGGGGTCTGCCCTCCCCGCGCTGGACTTGGGACTCGGCCAGCGCGCTGCCATTTTCTGGAGGGAGTTCAGCCCAAGACTCAGAAGCCTCCCCACCCACTTCCCCAGCCGTGCTTTTGGGCACATCTGTGAGCCCGGCCCAGGCACCTCCATCCCCTTTCTCAGGGTCTCTGCCAAGACCACCTTGTCTGGGGACCTTGAAGACCTTGCCTCTCCTCTGACTCAGAATCAGTAATTTTCCACTCCTAGGCCTCCCCAGGCCCCTCCCAGGCCCCTAGGTCCCGGCAACTCCCCAACTGGCTGCAGACCTAGACACATTATGCAATTATTTGCTTTTCTTTGTCTTTGAATCTAGTAGGCACTTGCTTTTAGAACTGAAGGAACAAAAGCATGTGTCAGTTTTAAGCTGACAAACCTAAGAGGTAACTCACAGTAGGTAACAGAATAAGGCCTCAGGGACTTTTGTGGACGGCTTGGCAAAGGAAAATGTAACCGGGGTCGAAGTAAACCCCTCCGTTTGGCTCTCAGAGAGTAACTGCGAGTGTGGAGCAGGTGCCTGGACTGAGGAGCAGGTGTTAAGATTCCCTGATACTTAAAGCTGCTTAGGTTAGCGTCCAACTGTGCTCTGGCGGGTCGTCCTGGGGTATCTTGTTCAGTTCTCAGCATGCTCCAAAAGTTATCTACTTTAACACGTGATTAAGGGCGTTTCAGAATGTGCTTTCTCGCACATGTTCAAACCAAGAAGAAGTTACTGAGTTTAGTTTTCAGGAGAGTCCGAATCTCCACTCCTGTAGCTGTGCCCTCACATGCTGGCTTCCTTCTTAAACACGGCTGCAGGCCCCCCCCCAGCCACCACCCAGGAACGTTCGTTGCTGCCCTAATGGTCAAGGGCCACAGCCTCTTGGTCCTTGAGACAGGCCAGTCAATGCTTCATCACAACGAACCACGGGTGATCACCTGACTGATAGTGATGCGCGGCCACCACGGGCCGCTTCTCATCAGCAAGGAGCCCGGCACTGCATTCAAGGTCTTCCCTGCCCACATCAGTCCCGTGGCCTGACCTGTGAGTCTGCTTTCTTGGACCATCACTCCCAGCATGACATCAATCGTGGTCGGTCAGGACAACAGAAACAACACTGGGTATTTCAACAGAGAGAATTGAATAAAAGAAATTGGATAAGCAGGTAAAAAGGCAAAAAAAGAGAACTGAGGCCACAGAGGTAGTAAGGCAGGAAGCAGCTCCCAGCCTCAGAGCTGGGGTTGCCAGAACCTGCTGGGAGGGAGGGGTGCCAGGGGCTGCTGCCTGTGGGAGCTGCCAGCTCTGCCAGGTGCGGACAGGCTGGTTCAGGGTGCAGTGCTGTCAAGACCAGTAGGCGAGCAGGCCCTGCTCCCTCCTCCAGCCGCCCAGCTCCTCCAGGCCTCTCGCTGGTGGAGCCTAGCAGGGAGCCAGCTGGCAAAGGGACCTGCAGAGTCTTAGCCCCGTGTCAAAATGCAGAGCTGACAAGATGGCTCTGAGCTGGGAGACCAGTAAGCAGCACAGCCTCCCTGCCCTCCTTCCCTGAGGATGCCCAGACTCCTCGGGTGGCCCCTGCGGCCCTCACCATCCGCAACCCCCCCCACCCCAGTGTCTGCTGCCCCTGGGAAGCTGCTCCCCATCACTCAGGTGGAACTGGTGATGCCCGCTCCCTTACGCTGCTCTGGACCTGCCCAGGGAACCAGGAAAGCCCTGAGCACTTCTCTTTACGTTGACATGTCTGTTCCCCGGACTAAAATTCCTAAGCCCTTGAGGAAAAGAATGGGTTTTCATTATTGTATCTCCAAAGCCAGTGCTGTGGTTGGCACGTCGTAAGTGCTTTAAGAACATTTGTTGAACGAATGAATATGTCTTAAGTGTTTGCCCAATTATGGTTATCCATATTCTAATCATCAGAGGTCCTATAAAACATTCACATACAAATTGAAAGCCTTTAAAGGAAGGTAAAGGATATTGGACTCAAATTAAAACAAAAAAATCTTTCCCAGTCTATAGAAAACTAATATAACTCCCATTTAGTCATCGAATGCATTGGGTAGCTCTTCAGAAAGCTTGACTATCTGGGTGTCTAAAAGCCTCCACCGCTGCATGAGAGGATTAACACACGGAAAACGCTTGTGGTCTGAGACTAGGAGGTGCTTCTATATAGGGGGGAAGTCTTTATTTCACATTTTCTTTGGGAAAGATGGTAGAAACAGCACAATCCTACTAAGTTTCCTCCCAGGAAAGGCAGGACCTTCTTTTTTCTGCTCCCTGGAGAAGGGAAGGGCTCAAGTGATGTCTTTGGGCTCAGGACTGGCCCAGTGACAACTGTGGTGGCTAAAATAATGCTGACTTAGTAATCATTTGAAAGGCACATTAATCAAGGGGCACAGATGCTTTAAGGAGAATGAGGCTGATGCTTCTGCCCACTCAGGCAAGGAGACCAGGCAGCCACGCTGGCCGGGGGAGGCCACAGGGGGAGCAGAGCTGGGCGTGGGTGATAGGCAGTGGGCGATGAGCTGGGCCATGTGGGCACAGGTTGCCCAGCCCCAAGCGGGTGTGACGGGGGCAGGGCTGGCCACGTACAGCTGGATCTTGGGGCCGAAATTCCCAGCTGGGAACTGGTTTGCCCACAGAGATGGTCACACCCACACGACAGTAATACGGCCAAGCCCAGGAGATGTCCACCCAGCTAAGTATATTCCATGCAAAACATTGTCCTTAGCTGAGGTAATGTCCTTTCTGCATCTGGGTGAAAAAAGGTTTCTGTAATAAAATGATTCTGATGGGAGATGGCAGGTTTTGTTTTGCTTTTCCCTCTCACTTGGCCACATAAATGCTTGACAAATCTATGTAGGTCACCAAAAAAAAATTTTTTTTTTGGAGCTATCGTTGGCGTCTGGAATCCAGAAGTCTGGGAACCATGGAAAGGGCTTGTCCCCGGGGCCCTGTCATGAGTCTTTCCTTAACCGGATGGGAAGAATCGGAGGGGTCCAGGGAGGGCACGCTGCATCCTTGCCTGATGAGAAGAGAAAAACAAGCCGGTGAGAATCCCCAGAACTCACTGAGCTGTTCCAGGAACTGAACAGGGAACGCTCACTCTCTCCCAAAACGCCCTTTTGGGTGGAAAAACACCCATTGGAAAACACTACTGTTACATAAATATTCCAAAAATTGTATTAATCAGAAAAAAATCCTACGGTCTTTAGGAAGAAAAGAGCTTTTGCCTTTTCTGCGGTTTGAGCGGCTGCATGTCCTTTGCTTTTCTAAACTGTGGCCAGAGGCCTGTCCACTGAGTGTTTGGTGCGGAGGGGGCGTTATGCTCAGAAAAGAAAAGAAGCTGGTGTTTTTTTTACCAGTCCTTAATGAACTAAAATTATAAAACCAAAACCAAATGTTCTTCAAGCTTTATGTTCAGTTTATGAGTCTTGCTAATCTAGTCAATGGCCTGATAACGTCAGCAAGTCCGAAGACAGTTCTGTAATCAATACTCAGCTTGTATATAAGTTTGACAGATTCAATTCCCCCAAACAACAGCATTTCTAAACTTGACCAAGTTACGGTAGATAATTCAAGCTGTAATTATGAATGTAATATCTGCTTCTTTCAAACACTTCCACAGGGCACGTTTATAATCCTCGAGGGCAGATTCCCCCTGCACACATCCGTGTTCTTATCCACCTGATGCATCAGACTTCCAATCCCAGCAAATCAGGTGCCCTGACCCCATCAAACAGGCTAACAGCAGTCGAAGCAGACATGACACAGCACGTGACTCGAAATCTTGCTGCCACAACTAGACACAAGCCAATGTCTACTCAATTGTGGGTAATTTCTCCTCTACACCTTTCAGTGTTTTCAAACGTCTTGCAGTTAACATATTACTTTTACATTTAAAATGTCTTTGGAAAGTAAAGTTTTCGTGGTGGGCTGACAGCAAAAGCAGCTGTAGAGAGTTAAAATATCAGTGGATGGGCGGGAAGGGAGGCTGCAGGTGCTGGGGGCTCCACTGTTCACTGGAAGTTAGTCATAGACTTGAACTTCCAAACTCTTTCTTTGGAAACTTGTGAAGACAGATGTTTAAGAACTTGATTAATAAAGATCTACTTTCTGTCCCAGATTTGAGGATGATTCCAAAGAAAACATGTTATGTTCCCTGCCTCTTGTCCAGAGATGTAAATGCTTTCCATTCGGCTGTGTGCTCGCTCCTTGAAAACGCACAGCCCAGAGGTCAGAATGTAAGTAACCAGCGAAGCAGCAGAAACATTGATTTATCCCAGTAATCCCTAATCAACGTTCCCTGTCCTGAGGTTTCCTTCAGAATTGGTTTATCTTTCATTTGTTACAGGAAAGCTTTCCTCATTTATAAGCTCTTCACCAATTATCCTACCAGATAAAAATACTTTCAGATGTCCTAACTCTTAGTACTTTGTTGTCCTTTGTGACTTAATTTAAAACTCTGTCTTGGAAGAATTCTTAACTTTTTCAGAGCCCCAGATCATGTGAATGGAACAATATTATCGGTGAGGTCAGTGCATGTTTTTAAACAGTTTAACGTGAGAAATAAATGTAAAAGCCTCCAGATTTTGTCTTCCCTACTCAGCTTCCCCTGGAATCCTGCTGAACGATTTCTTTCCTAACCCAGCCTTACCTGGTTAGGGTCTACTGTTTTGACCATCACGTGAAGAGGAAACCTATTTTGACACTAAATGGAGCCCAGGGTGCGAAGTCTCATCTCGGCAGAGGGCAGCTCGCGCCATCTGCTGGGGACATTAATAGTCCTTCCATCCGGTCATGAAGTAATTGGCTGCAATCTAGTTAGTTCACGACCTGATTGCCTTTACTACTTCTGACTGACAATTTTTTTTTTTTCTGACCAACAATTATTTGCCTTGAGATCCTCTGTCTTTTAGATTATGTTTCAGAGAAAAGCAAAGAATAGTTGACCCTAGAGATAAAAATAATTTAAACCAGAACATGCAGTTATCCCAGCCATTATCTGCTCTTACCCTAAAGGATGCTCTAAGAAGGGCTAAGATAATAGGTGTAGTTTGAAGATAGCATATTTCTTTAGGCTGATCACAGTGGGGGTTGTGTGTGTGTGTGCACATGTTCCCACCAGAATGATGTCCCTCCCTCCCTTTCCTCCTTCCTCCCTTTCTTTTTTTTCAGCTTTCTCTCAGTTCTTTCCCTTTTTCCTTCCTTTAATCCTTCCACTCTTATTCCTCCTTCTCCTCCTTTCTTTTCCTTCTCCTCCCCCTCCTCCTCCTCTCTCCGTCTCTCTGTCTTTCCCTCTCCTTTTCGAATTAACAAAAACCATTTCTGGAGAATCTGCTGCACGTCCAGAAGAAAGAGCATGAGTGAAACAGCTCTACGAATATCCTTCTGTTGGCAAACTCCCCACCTCCAGTCGTGGCAGAGGACGGTGATGTGCTCTGAGGAAAGACATCTGCCAAGGAACTCAGGGCTCTTGTGGTTCTTGAGTGCTGGGCTGGGAACACCCTGTCACTAGCCTATCTGGTGGGGCCTCTGCAGCCTAGAGGGACAGCAGGGTGCAGTCTGGGACCTGGCCTTTGGGGTTCAAGACTTGGCCCTGGTCTCGTTGCCAATATCAGTTGTTTCTCTGACCGCTATCCAGCCTGCAGAGGTGCTGAGCCCCTGACCTCTCCGCTGCCCTGGGAGCACCCCTGTGTGGTGGTGTGGACACTGGCCTTCGCGACCTGGCCTTCCCTGTGGATGCGGGGTCCACTGCTTTCTCTGCTTGGTTCCAACTGGTTGCTCTTCCAAACTCCATCCAGCTGCTCCAACTGTGGGTACTTTAATCCTTGCTCTCCTCTGCTTGTGACGGCAGTGTTTCTACATCGATGGCTCCAGCTAGTTCTACCTGCAGGGATTTAAGAAAATCGCTGTGTCTAATATGAACTGGAAACGCAATGAACCAATCCTAGAAGCTCTGGGTCTACTTCTGGATTGTTTTGTTTCTCTTTATAAAAGTATAATCTACCAAGTTGAATAAATTATAGATAGCTTAAGAGAGAAAAAGTTTCCCTGAATCTCGAAAACGTTAAAGAACCAATAATATCCTGAGCAAAAGTCATGAAAGAATCATAATCATTTTTCATCAGGGACTGATAGAATATCCCATAGTTACTAATCTGCTTTATCCTCTCTTATACATGCAACAGTGTTAGAATGACACTACAAATAATATTGCTACCAATAATGCTTACTGAAAACAAGAATTTGTCTCTGCATTTGTGTTCTCCAGTCTTCCGCCATTAAAAAAAAAAGCTGTACATCTATCTTGTCAGAGCGTATAGCTATTACATACCACTCTCTCTTTTAACCCTAACTTGGTCTTAGTTCAAATGACACTGTGACTTTGATATTCACCTCTGGTCTTCACAGCAATGTCTCTCCCTAGTCATTCTGATGGTCTGAAGATTGTTTTCTGGGAGAAATCATGGGAACTGAATTCTCTGAATTCCTGCATGTTGATAACAGTGGTCTATGACCTTTATACTTGAAATTCACTTTTGCTACATATAAAGTCCATGGCTCACATTTTCTTTCCTTACAAAATCTTAAGTACATGTACTTTGTTCTCTTGTGGCATAAAGCACACTGTCAGAGTTTGATGATCACCTAAATCCTATTCCCTCATAAGTCACTTGCTGTTTTTGCCTGGATGCCCAAAGATATTTTCTTTTCATTTTTATTGAAAACCCAATAATTTTACTAGAATATGTCTGGGTGATGAACATTCTGAATTCATAGTCTCAGGTATGTAGTGTTTGCCTTCGATATGTTTCAAGTATGCCTAGTTTTTATTTCAGGAACGTTTCCTTGAATTGCAGGTTTTAGAACTGTTCTCTCACATTGCTTTTATCTTCTGGGACTCCTGTTATCTGTTGGTTGCTCCTGGCTGTCCTCAATATTTGTCGGCCTCTCTTACACTCATTTGTCTTTCTTCATTTTTTAAAAATTTATAAAGATTTTCTCCTTTTCACTTTCCATTTCTCTTAAGGTGTTGTTAAGTTCCTTTCATTCCTTTAGTTTAATCTTTGTTTCTTAATTTTTTTCTTTTATTTCTAATTTCTCCTGATTCTGATTTACATTGTCTCTCATTCTCTGAATGTCTTTAGTTTGTTCTGAAATAGTAGGTGACAGTTTTGGTCTGTTTTGTGGGTATGTTTCTGTGGCATGCTTTCATCGTCTTCAGGAATGTTATTCTACTTGTTGTTCTCTTTTTTCTGATGATAACTTTGCTGACTTTTGACCTCACTTCTTCCCTAATGCTCATTCCTGAATTTACTTCTGAACATCCAAAAGGAGCAGCGTTCAGAGAGCTTTCGCAACACCTTCTGTTGCTGTCATCGGCGGGCTAACGTGTGAGAGCTTGCCTTCTGCAATTCCCTCTTTCCCAGTTTTATCTGCACTTCTTTTCTCCATGTCTCTCATCCATGTCCTGCAAATTCTCATCCCACCCTGGGAGTCCCCCTCCATGTGGGGTCTTGTTCCAGAAGAAGAATTGCTCCAGCCCCTCAGGCCCATCCGTGGGCCCCTTGCCGCTGGACGAAGAAAAATCCTTCCTGTTTTCAGCTGCTCTCCTCTCCATGCTTCCTGCAGAACCTGATGCAATTTGGGGTTCCCTGTCATCAGGTCCATCAGATTCTTTACTGTTCCTGTTTCTACCTGCATCTACACTGATGTCACCCGGTCTTGCAGCGATCTGTGGTTCATCCTCACTCCCCTGACATTTGGGGGGTTTGTGGGAATAACTCGTCAGATCGTTTTGCCTTAAGCATCGTCTATGGGTTTTGGATCTGGTACCTACTCACTCAGTTCACAGCACCTAATGGATAAATGGCCCTTTAACCTTCAACACATCTGCAAAGTCTCTTTTGCCATGTAAGGAAACTTGTTCACAGGTCGGGAGACGTGGAATGGACATCTTTGGGGGCCATTATTCTGCCAAACACTGTGCCATACACCCATCTCCTTGCTTCAGCATTAGCAACATTTTGCCAATAGCAGTTATTCTCCTATTTCCCTACCGTAAAATTTTTTTCTGGAGTATTAAAGAAAATTCCAGAAATCATATAATTTATCTGTAAGTATTTTAGTATGATTCTCTAATCTTAAAAAAATACAGGGGAATTCCCTGGTGGTCCAGTGGTTAGGACTCCAGGCTTCCACTGCAGGGAGCATGGGTTTGATCCCTGGTCGGGGAATTAAGATCCCACATGCCACGTGGGGCGGCCAAACAAAACAAAAAACCCAAAACCAACCAACCAAACAAACAAAAAACCCCAAGAGCATTATCATAGCAAAATTACCAATAATTCTTTAGTATCACCTAACATTCATTCCATGTCCAAGTTTCCCAATCTTTTAAAAAGTGTTTTTGGGTTTTTTTTTGAAGTTAGTTTGTCCCAGTCATGACCCAACCCAGGCCAGGAACTGCATTTGGCTGCCTTGTTTCCCGTCTGATTTACAACAACAGATCCTCCTCCTGCCCTCCTCCCTTTTGTCATGATGCTACTTGTTGAATAAAGAAATTGGGTCATTTGGTCTGTAGACTCCCCACATTCTGGGTTCGGCTGACCGCTTCCTGCTGGTGTAACATAACATGTTCCTTTGGTCCCTGTATTTCCTTAAGCTTGTAGTTCTAGGCTTAACCGGATTTCTTTTTTTTTTTTCCTTTTCTTTTCCGGTTAGTGAGAATACTTTGGAGGTGATGCTTACCTCCTGTTGCATCATATCACTGTTCATACAGAGTCCAGTTGTGCCGGTTTTGGTGATGTTAAAATTGTTTATCTGGGCATATTTGAAAATATTCCAATATTTTAATTAATAATAATAATTACCACTTACTGCTTACTTACATATACCAGGCATTTTGCTAATTGTTCTCTATGCGACTTCTTATGTTACATCTCAGTGCATTCACTGTACTCATAGATTTGAAAAACGGACCGGACTTGGTTGTTTGGAAGACTCTGAACCACTGCTCTGAGCTTCAGTTTGTTTTTTTGACATAGTGATTCTTGCTCTTGATTTACGGGGTTATTCTGAGGATTATTTGAAGTAATGATATGAAAGCATATTGAAAAGTAGAACACGCCCTGCTATAGTGTTATAAAAAAAATTTAAAAAAGAAAATCCAAAATAAACAGTTACTGTGATGTCTGTCTCACTTACTCCGCACCCGTTTCTTTAAGGCGCTGAGCAGAAGAGGATGAAAGCGGCCCGGTGCCCGCGCGCAGCAGCCGGAGAGTCGGTGACGCAGGTGTGCGGCCGCACAGCCAACCTCCGCGGGAGCCCGGGGAAGGGCCCAGAGGCGGCCCAGCGCCGCGCGCCACGCCGTGCCCCCCCCCTGCCCAGCGCCCCCAGCGTCTCCAGCCACAGGTAACCCCGCCCAGCGCCCCGTGTACGTCCCCTCCCCGCGCCCCGCCCCTCCGCCCTGCGCGCCCCGCCCCTCCGCCCTGCGCGCCCCGCCCCCCTCCCCTGCACCCCTACGCCCCGCCCCCCGCGCCCCAGCGGCGCTCGGGCCCCGCCCCGCGCGCCCGTCGCCCGGAGCTCGCTGGGTCCGTAGCCGAGCAAGCGTCGCGCCGTCGGCAGCTCCAGGACCTCGGGCGCACTGAGGCAGGTGCGGGAACGCACGGGGCGAGCCCTGCGGACCCGCGGTGGGAGCCCGCGGCCCGAGGCCGGCGCGGGGCTGGGCCTCCGGGACAGGAGCAGGCGGCTGCGCAGGCAGGTGGGGGCCAGGCAGCCGGGCCCCGTGTCACCTCCGGGCTGCGGCGTCTGTGCTTCCGTTCGTTGCTGTTCCCGGCCCTGCGAGCTGCAGCCCCCTTGCCCTTTTAGGAACGCAGGTTTACCTCTTGAGAAAATGGTATACTGGAAATTATTTATTTGCTGGAAAATTACCATTACCTAAGGCCCATGTATTAAATCGTAGGGGCTGCTCCCTTCCTAGTTTGCTGCTGTAGATTTTTAAAAACCCGTCTTATTTAAAAATGTAACTTAAGATGGAAAATTTAACATGCAAACAGCCACTGATGACATTGTGGTAATAATGAATTTAACATTAATGAACAAGTATTAAACATGTTTTAATGCTAATTTTTTGGGGGAGGGAGGTTAACTATTCAGTGATAGCTTTGAAGTTAAGAATCAGTCAATGGATGAAATATTTTGCTCCCAGTGATGGACTGCAGCTACTATTGTTGTGTGTTGGGCCATACAGAACAATGTTGTATACGTGTTTTATGTGTAAGTATTTATACTACAACTTAAAAGAACTGTTCTTGGCCAGTAACTAATGTCGATCGTTAGGTCGTTAGCTGTGTGGTTCTCGGTGTCTTTCACTTTCAGCGTGGCTCAGGCTCCTTGTGTGCAGGAGGCAGCAGCCACTGTGCCCTCTAGGAGTTGATGCTTTTTCCGCTTTAACGATAGTTAATGAATGAAAGATTATTCTGCCACAAAGCACACAGTTTGTGTTTTATTTCAGGTAGAGGTGCTCTGATTTTGGGGAGCACAAGCCAACCTTCATACCGGTCTCTGTCTTTAAAAGGTGAGAAAATGACCCAGTGATATTCCCCTGAATCCAAGCTACCAACAATTTTTCTTCTTTTTTTGAATATAAAAGTAGTGAATTTAAATCTAAAAGGAAGCCCTTGTTATAGGACATTGTTAACTTATAGGGTCTTCTGTGTGCATGTGTTTGTCTTCTTTTTTAAAAAAATTGTGGCAAAACCTACATAACATAAATTTTACTGTTTTTAAGTGCACAGTTCAGTGGCATTAAGTACATTCACATTGTTCTGCAACCATCACCACCATCCATTTTCAGAGCTCTTTCCTCTTTCCAAATGAAAACTCAACATCCATTAAATAATAACTGTCCATTCCCCCCACCCCAGGCCTTGGCACTCACCGTCCCACTTCTGTCTCTATGGAATTGACTTCTGTAGGGTCCTCATATATAAATTTATTTATTTGTTTATTTTTGGCTGTGTTGGGTCTTTGTTGCTGCGCACAGGCTTTCTCTAATTGCGTTGAGCTGGGGCTACTCTTCGCTGGGGCAGGCGAGCTTCTTATTGAGGTGGCTTCTCTTGTTGCGGAGCCTGGGCTCTAGGCGCGCGGGCTTCAGTAGTTGTGGCACGTGAGCTCAGTAGTTGTGCCTCGTGGGCTCTAGAGCCCAGGCTCAGTAGTTGTGGCACATGGGCTTAGTTGCTCTGCGGCATGTGGGATCTTCCCGGACTAGGGCTCAAACCCGTGTCCCATGCATTGGCAGGCGGATTCTTAAGCACTGAGCCACCAGGGAAGTCCAAGGGCCCTCATATAAGTGAGATCGTACAGTATTTGTTGTTGTGTGTCTGGCTTATTTCACTCAGCATACTGTCCTCAGGGTTCATCCATGTTGTGGCCTGTGTCAGAATTTCTTTCCTTTTTCAAGGGTTGAATAATATTCCATTGTAATTAGCTGTTCATGCAACATTTTGTATATTCATGATTCACCCATCAGTGGACACTTGGGTTGCTTCCACCTTTTGGCAATTGTGAATCGTATTGCAGTGAAATTAGTGTACAAATATCTGAGTCTGTTCTTCCAATACGTTTGGGTATGTACCCAGAAGTGGGATTGCTGGATCATATAGTTCTATTTGTAATTTGGGGGGGAACCACCATACTGTTTTCCACAGTGGCTGCACCATTTTACATTCCCACCAATAGTTCACAAGGATTCCAATTGCTCCACGTCCTCGTCAGCACTTGTTATTTTCTGTTTGTTCTGTTTTGTTTTTGATAATAACCATCCTGTCCCTTTTTTATTTGTTTTGTTTTGAGTGACTTGCGTGAGGTCACACACTGGGAAATAACACACTGGGGTGTGGGCTTCCCTGACTCTTGGGATCACCCGGGCCCCAGACATTAGGGGAGACCCCAGGAGCTCCAGGCGCTTCTGTGTCCTTCCCTTTTAGAAGAAAGTGTTTTCTCCAAAGAGGCTGGGGAAGACTGTCATCACTTCCCTCCAACCAGAGAGCTGCCCGGGCTCTTCCTCTGTTTGAGTCCCACACTGGGGATGGTGAGAGGACGGTTCTGGGCGCACGTTTGCCAGCCTTTACGTTCCCACCTGGCTCCCACTCAGAGGAGCAGGAAGAGCCTCTGTCCTTTTCCCTCTTGTGTCTCTGATGAGGGTAGACTGTTGTGCATTTAAAGAGAGATGATGGACCGAAACAGCCACGCTGTGTGTTTTGTAATTCTAAAATGCCCGGGAAAATAATTAAAACTAAACGTAAGCCATTAAGTCCACACACATTTATTGAGCACCTACTGTTTGCAGGCACCAAGTGGGCATGAGAGGGGGGACATGAAGATAAATGGGCTGGGTTCCTGTGCAGGGAGCGGAGAGCCTAGTGCAGTAGGAAGTATTGTTGATGTCGTGGCCAGTGCACACAGACACATGTACAGAAAAACGGAGCTCAAAGCTTTACTCTGCCTTTCCTCCACAGTGTGCCCTACAGGCTTGTCTTTTCTGTTTTGTTCTATTCTATTTTATTTTTAAAAATTTGGGTCAGAAATCACCAAACTGATTTTATAAACCAGTGATGAGTCTCTTCTAGCTTTTTGAAAAATTCTGGGATAATAGTGTTATCGAACCAAACTTGGGTCTAATCTACTGACACCAGATTGTGGTGAAGGAAAATGCGGTATTTATTGGAAAGGCGCCAATACAGGGAGGACAAGTGGCTCGTGCTCTAAAACCCCAAACTCCCCGATGGTTTTTCAGAGAAAAGTTTTTATAGGCAAAACTTGGGGGGAGGGTGCAGGGTGTGTGGCTTTGTTCTGTTTGGTTGGTGGTGAGGTAGCAGGGCGGGGCTCCAGGAATCTTGTGCTCAGCCTGAAGTTGCCATCCTCCACCTGGTGGGAGCCTTAGTTCTGCAGAAGAGCTCAAAGTCATTATCACTTGTATCTCTTGAGGGGGCACCAGGACCCTGCCCCAAGGCTGCACTATTGTTTCTTGACTGTTACTTCCTTGTCTCTGCATTCCTTCCCTTTCCTGATTAGTAACTGTTTGAATCTGCCCTTTGGGACTCGGGAAAGGTCAAGGAGGTTGGGTGAAGCCTATTTTCTACAAACGAGAAGCGGGGCACACAGAAAGGCCTTGTACCAGAGTGGGCCCCGTAGGGTCCTGCTCCATTTCAGTAGATGTTACTGAGCTGTTTTTTTTTACTGTTGTCGTCTGTGTTGTCAGGAATAAGAAGTGTGTGTGTAGTAGAAATCAAAATACCAAGATTCAGCCCTGTAGGGGTCAGCAGGGCCTCTTACATGTAGACAAGCCAGGAGGGGTCCTAGACCTGTGAGCCTGCCCCTTCATCCGAGGCCAGACTGAGCTGTGTCGGGAGCCTGAATGGCTTTCCTGCTGGGTTAAATTTGATGAGCTTAATAAAACTGACAAATTGAACTTGGGGAATGAAAACAATAACATTTTATTAATTTTGCCTTTTGAGCCCAAACCTTCTAACGCAGAGGAAAGCTTCTAATATGGACAGAATTATTCATCATTAATCCCAAGAAGGCAACACACAGAATATAGTCTTTATCATAACCTCCCACTTCCTCCTCTTACAGGCTGGTGATACAGATGGATAAACACATCTTTTCCGTGTGTTTATTGATCAGGCGGGAGGGGACGGTGGCATCTGGGCCCGGGAGGGACCAGACCCCCTGTCGCTTAGTCTAGGAAAGGACACGTTTTCTCTCCATTCGCCCGTGAGAGCCTGGACGTGGAAGGGACAGTAGCATTTGGTGGTTCAAGCTGTGGCTGTGTTACCGGAAGGGGATCCCCTTCCAGGGCCCAAGGGTGGGGTCTTTAACACTCAGAAATGAATTGTCCGAGGAGACACATGTGCTGATGAAGCAGAAGACTTTACTTTAGTGGGAAGAGGCACCCAGGTGGAGAGCAGCAGGGTAAGGGAACCCAGGAGACCTGCTCTGCCACATGCTTGTAGTCGCAGGGTTTATGGTAATGGGTTTAGCTCCCTAGGTCATCTATGGCCAGTCATTTTGCTTGTGCCTGTATTTGGTCCGATTCCTGGCAGTGCAGGCATCTCAGTCAAGATGGATTCCAGCGGGAGGTTTCTGAGAGGTTGGCAGGACATATTGTAGGCTGGCGTCTCCTGCCTTCTTCTGGGCTCTCCCTAATTCTTCTGGCTGTCGGTAGCTTGTCTGTCAGTCTGTGTTCCTTATCAGGACCTCCTGTTGTAAGATAAATCATGCAAGCGGTCATTATCCTCCCTGGGCAGGGCGGGCAGTTTCAGTCAGTGGTTCCCTAACAGCTGTGGGGATCTTAAGTCACTGGTTTTTATTATGGTTGAGATAAAACATAAGGTTTACTTTTAGCGAGGCAAGGGTCTGGGGGCTTCAGGTGTGAAGCGTTAGAAGCACCACGTAGTGAATGAATGGAGAAGCAGGGT
The DNA here is from genome assembly GCF_028021215.1 of Eschrichtius robustus. Classification (NCBI taxonomy): domain Eukaryota; kingdom Metazoa; phylum Chordata; class Mammalia; order Artiodactyla; family Eschrichtiidae; genus Eschrichtius; species Eschrichtius robustus. The sequence goes on from NC_090837.1 coordinate 29,470,369, forward strand.
CCCCCTGGCAGCCATGGCTCCCAGACCCTCTGGTCACTGGCCCTCCTTCCCCTGACCTGCTGGGTTCCACTGACAGAGCCTGTGGAAATCCCTCAGGGTGTGAGCTTGACTCTAATCTTGTCCTGAGGAACCTGCCTCATAGGGATGAAATAAAATTCATATTTTATGGCAAGACGAGAAAACCTTAGATACAAAATTTTTCTCTCCCCATTTGGGCCTCCTCCCCCCCTTTAGTGTGTGCTGTGCACCTGCACTGACCAGCCCTCCTTACTTAGAGAGGGCCTTACTTCTTCATCTCGTCAAGGGTTACAGCTCCTTACGGGGTGACCTTCCTTCTTCAACTTGTAAGGGACCGTGACGGCCCACCACCCACTGCTCGTACGTGCAGGTCTGGATTGTGTAAACTGTCAGTGATACATTTGATGTGTGACCCTTTGTCTCAGAAACAAAAGACCATCTCCCAGGTTGGCTTGAATAAAATTTTCCATTTTTTTCTTAGATCGACTGTTGGTTAATTTTACTGTCAACAATAGAAAGACTTACTTTAAAAAAAAACAAAAAACACTTTTGTGAACATTTCTGTCAATCTCCGCGGGTGCAGTGGGGGCAGGTGCTGTGACCCCGCGAGGCCCAGGGAGGGTCGGGGACTTGCCGAGGTCCCCCAGCAGAGCTGCGGTCGATTCTCACAGATCTGACGGAGGATGCAACACCGGAAGAAGAGCCCGGGCTGCTCCGTCTTGCTCTTTCCTGCCCCGCCGACCACAGGGTAGTGACTGGTTGCCCATGGCTGCAGGTTCCCTCGAGCTGGGCCAGGAAGTGAGCAGCAGCCAGGTCCCTGAGGCCGGCCGCAGGCTGGGAGCGAGCAGAGGGCCGTAGGAAGCAGCCGTGGTGGAAGTGACATCTGGGCCCCTAGCGTGGGGCTCAGAGCTGCGCCTGGCCTGGTTCCCCTGCTGCGTCAGCCCTGAACACTGCCTTCACTTCAGAAGGTCAAGGGGGTGGGCTGTGGCCATGACGTTGCAGACAGCATTGGGAACACGACTTTGATGGATGGTACGGTGAGTTCTGGAAAGAGGAAGAAAAGCAGTTTCCAAGCTTTGAGCAAAAGGAATTCTGTTTGAAAGGTTTGGTGTCAGAAGCTGTCAAATAATGGTTTTTACTCTGATGGCGAGTTCTATTTTTTTAATGATCACATTATACCAGGTTCACGTGGTATTGGGGTTTTCTCCAGAAAATGTGTCTCAACAGCCTCTGGCTGGCCTGCTGCCCCCCTTCTTTCCTTTCTTCCCCTTCCCTCCCTCCTTCCTTCTAAGTCCTCTGGTTTGTTTGTTTAGGGCAGAAAGAACACAGAAGCCTGAGGAAGGGCCAGGGCTCGTGCCCTCTGACCCGTTTGCCTGGGCCCTTATCTAAGCTGACAGCCGTGGGGCATAGGGCGGGCTGGGAGGGGTCCCCGTGCCCACAGTGCAAACCCACGGTGTCTCTGCTTGTCCTCGTGCTCTTGTGTCCTCCCCCCGGGGCGTGACCTCCCTGTGCTCCGAGGTCTCTGTCACCATGCCGTGGGGAACAAGGTTCTCTGACAGAGCAGTGGGCGTGGAGGAGCCATTTAACTTGTCCTTAGGGTTTTCTCGTTGGGGAAACTGGGACCCACAGAGCAAAGGCTGCTGACAGAAGGCTCCAGACCAGCCCCAGGGCTGGGGCTCCCTCCCTCCCATCCTTGTGGGTGGGGACATTAGGGTCTAGCAAGTTTCAGCTGCTGTTTTGGCCTTGGCTTTCAGGATTTTAGGAGATTCTAGGACTTTGAAAGAAAATGGGACAGTGAGAGCAAGTGGTGTTGGTACATTTGAATGAGTCCAGGCTGAGGAGGCTGATGGTGTTGAGAGGGTTCATTACTCCTTCGAGTTCCTTCGCTTTTCCCTCTTAAAAATCAGCGAGCAGAGAGTCTGTGCCCCGAGTCACACTGATGGTTGTCCACGTCTGAGGTGGGACCGTGATGAGTGCATGGCAGCAAAAAGGACTTGCTCCTCCTCCTCGTGCCATCCGAGGAAGCGCTGGCCATGTGGGCAGAAGTTCGCATGGGGTGACCACACGTCACGAGGCGGCGCTACCACCCTCAGAGCCACTCTGCACTCTCCTTAGAGAAAACGGGTGGGGAGGACAGTCCAGGTCAGAGGGGAAGGGCCGGCTCCCATCACCGACGGCCCAGACCTGTGGGTAAAGCTGTCGTGTGTCGTGCGTCTTCTGTGATCCCAGGTCACATGCGTGGCTGCCTGTGACCTCTGTGTCCCAAGGGACGTGTTTAAAATCTAGCCTTTGAGTCCTGCTCCCTCTCCCATCAGGTACTTACTATAAACAATGCGGCTCGCGGGCAGACACGGGACTGGACGGGAGGTGGGAAGCACCTGCCCGTCATTTCCTCGTTTCTAAAAAGCCGCCTGTGGAGGTGAGTCCTGAGCAGAGCAGCCCCACAGCCGTCAGCATGATTTCAGTCTTCGCAAGCAGGCTTCCTCATTGATCAGTTGCTGGTATTTTCAATGCTGGGTTGTGTTTTAAGCTTTTGTTTAATGGCTCAACATACACGTTTGCCCCTGTTTGTTTTTAGGTGAGGTTTTGCTGTTTTTCCGCGTCTTAGGGGTTGCGTGTTATAAACCCCACTGTGGAGTAGGCTGGGCTTTTACAGGTGGAGGTGCGAACATTCTGGAAGCCGGACTTTGTGGCGATTGTTTTAAGCCCTAAAAGAATGAGTGTCCTTGTCCCTTTGGTTGTCAACCATATGAAGGTTCCTAGATCCATCCTAGAAAATCACCTCCCTGGAAAGGACTCTCTATATTTATTGGCTCAGTTAGGATCCATGGTGGGTGTCTCCACAGCTCCCCCTGCCTTCTGGAGCTTCTCCCGAGTCTGAGCTCTCTGTGGCCTCCAGGTCACCACCTGTTGTAGGATCCTGGTCTTGAGCACTAGTGGAGGAACATGAAGTGGAAGGCCACCTCTCAAAACCCACCTCAGGCCACCCTTTCATCAGCATTCTCGTCAGGTGTGTCAAAAATGGATGCAAAGTTCATCTACGATTCAGATGAACCCGTGAACATTTGAAAGGTTCCCGAAGAGAGACAACCGCACGTAAATGTCTTATAAAGGAAGGCCATCTAGTGTTTAAGGCTGATGTGCATGAGGTGAAAACTCATGTTTGTGGGAATGTGTGTAACCCAACGCAGTGTTCATGGCTGTGGCTGCATCAGACCCCAACCCTGAGCCAGCGAGGAAGCACCTTGTCTGTGAATGTCTACTTCTTTTGTGGAAGAGCCGTGTAGAAAAGTGGAGAATTCACACCAAAGGCAACACGTTACATGGGGCTATGGCCTGTTGATTTTTGAGGAGGTGGGTGGGGCATCCTTTTGGGAGTCAAGTGGCACCTGCTTGCTAGTTGTTGACTTTTCCTGTTACGTCTCGCACCTTAAACATCCTTCCCTAGACTCCCTCCATCTCATGATTTCTGAAGTAGTAATAAAACTTCGTCATCTTGGTGAGAAGATCATTCTAGTAGCGCTATCCTGTCACGTGGAGGTGTAGAGACCGCCTAGGAAGCCACTGTTTGCCTTATCTGTAAGTCATGTGGTGGGTCATCCTTGTGAAAGTACAGGACAGTCCTGTTTATCTGGGAAGGTGATAGGGTTCTGGAACTTGCTAGTTCTTAATGGAGGGCTAGTGACAGTGGCTTGTTAAGGGACACACATCACCCGGTCCTCTTCCTTTCCCTGCAGGTACTCGGCTAAGACACCAGCACCAGCTGCACCTGGCCAGGAGTCTAGTTTCCTTGTGGGAAGTCTCGTGGATTTGACTTGGCTGCTGCACCCCCAGGCAGGGACATGGCTGCAGGGGACATGGCCTCGACCCGGCTGGGGGCCGGGAGGCAGCACCTCCGTCCACTGAAGAGGAGGGGCTTGGTGCTGCTGAGACTCACGGCCATCGTCTTTGCTGTGCTTCTCTTTTGTGAATTTCTAATCTATTACCTAGTGATCTTCCGGTGCAGTTGGCCTGCAGTGAAAACTCCTGCGGATGCCGGTGGACTCGGGACCCCTGAGCCTGTGCTCAGGGCCATGTTCTTGGCTGACACCCACCTGCTCGGGGCTGTGAGAGGCCACTGGCTGGACAAATTACGGAGGTAAGGGCTGGTCAAATTATGGAGGGTTTTCTGCGGGTCCGTAGGCTGGAGGCTTGTCAGCCTCTCCCCACGGGTTGGGCCTCACGGCTTTAGGGACGCGTTCGTTATTTTCTCCTCAAAGAAGGACGTTTGAGGCATTTGGCTTTTCCTTTAACTTACTATTTACTGAGTGTCTGTTACATACAAGGACCCAGGATTGTGAGTTGGGTGTGGGTTTGAGTCCTGTGGCTCTGGACTAGTTATCAGGCCTCTGAGCTCCTTTTTCTCCCCGTCTGCAAGTGGGTTCATACGGGAAACCTCACGGGCCATGTGGACGAGGTCCGCGGAGGGGTCTCTCTCTCCCCCTCACCTCTCTGGTGTGAAATTTTGAGCCCTTGGGTTTGCCCCTCTGGGAGATTGGAGGAGGAGCAGATTTGTGGTTGTTCCCCTGGGGACAGCTTAGACCTGCTTGGCTTAGTTTGTTTTCTCATTGGAAGGCTTTTAAAAATGTTATTTAAAATACAAAATTTTTTTAAATTATTTATTTATTTTTGGTTGTGCTGGGTCTTAGTTGTGGCAGACGGGCTCCTTAGTTGCGGCTTGTGGGCTCCTTAGTTGTGGCTCGCTGGCTCCTTTAGTTGCGACACGTGTGCTCCTTAGTTGCGGCTCGTGGCCTCCTTAGTTGCGGCTCACGGGCTCCTTAGTTGTGGCATGCGAACTCTTAGTTGCGGCATGCATGTGGGATCTAGTTCCCTGACCAGGGATCGAACCCGCATCCCCTGCATTGGGAGGCGGATTCTTAACCATTGTGCCACCAGGGAGGTTCCTAAAAATGTTATTTTTAACTGTGGTAAAATGCAAATAATGTAAAACTTACCATCTTAACCATTTTTAAGTGCACAGCTTGGTGGCATTAAGCACATTCACAGCACTGTCCAGCTGTCACCCCATCCATGCCCAGAACCTCATCATCTTCCCCAGCTGAGACTCTGTCCCCACTGAACACTGACTTCCCTCCCCTCCCCCAGCCCCTGGTCCCCCACCATCTACTTCTGTCTCCAGCAACTTGACTGCTCTGTGTCCCTCAGTAAGTGGGTCCCACATGGTTTGTCCTTTTGTGTCTGACTTGATTCACTGAGTGGAACGTCCTCCAGGTCCACCCGTGTGGTGGCAGGTAGCAGGATCTCCTTCCTTTTTGAGGCTGTGTTTTACTCTGCTGTCTAGATGGACCACATTCTGTTTATCTGTCATCTGTTCCTGGACACTGGGTTGCTTCCACCCTTTGGCCTTTGTGCTTGATGCCATGAAGGCGATTGATGGGGGTGCTTCCTGCCCTGGTGGCCCTGTCCCTGGCACCTTTTCGTCACCGTGGCTTCATTTGTGCCTCCCTGGACAGGCTTTTACTCCTGTGGGCGGGAATGTCCTCCAGTTCTTGGGATGTCCCCAGGGTGGGTGAAGGAGGCGGGATGGATGGCGGGGCTGCTGTACCTTCTTCCTCAGAGTTTTAAACCCCAGGAGGCATGAGCTAGACCAGGGCTAGGGCGAGGCCCAGGTTCTCTGTTTGGGCCTCACCTAGGGAGCCTTGTTTATGAGCAGTCCCGTGAGCAGCCTGCCCTGTCCTCCTGCTGTTGCTACTACACGCTTTCCTCGCCAGGGTGAATAACAGTAAATCAGGGCAAACCGAGATGTGTATTTGTGAGGCGTCCTGGGTGAAGCGGTGGCCACGCAGAGAGGTTTCTTGGCCTCAGTCTCCCCTGACGGACAGTCACCGTCCCCTCTATTGTGCACCGGACGTAACGCCTGATTTGGGAGGGGAGAGGAGCTGGGATCGCAGGAGAGTGGTGGAGTCGGAGTTGGCCAGGGAGCTGGAGGCGGGGCAGGCACTGCCAATTTGAAGTCCCACCTGTGTGGGTGCCGTGCCCGCTCGCTTCATCCCGTGACTATCCGTGAAAGCAGGTTTCACTGTCTCGTTGACCACAGAGAAACCAGGAATCAAAGACAGTAGGCAGCGTTGGCGAGGCGACCACGGGTTACTGGGGGACGCCGTGTTGGGCTGTGGCCTGTTGGGCTGCAGACCCGAGCCCTGAGCAGTCGTCTTCCTCCGGGGTGGTTGCTGGTACGTCTGGAGTCGACAGGACTTAGTTCTGATGCTGGGCTGTGTCTCTCGTCTCCCCCAAGAAGCCCTGTGCTGCATCTCCTCCGTGTGTCCGTCGGCATTGGCATCTTTGGAAGCCACATCCAGGCCTCCCAGGCCCCTGGGCTCTGGTGAAGGAGGGACAGCTTCACGTGCAGGGTGGGGCTGGTCTGAGGGTCCCACCCAGGGAGGCAGTCCTTGCGGTGGTGGGAGGGGCAGCCTGACAGTCCCCTGGTGCCTTTGCCCTCTCAGTGAAGCAGGTGGGGACCCTGGCTCTTCCAAGCAAGGGGGGCCATGGAAGAAGGAGCGGGGACGTTTTAGTTCACATTTTAAATGGCCCATCAGACCATCCGCTGGATGTAGCTCCACCCGACAAGCGGATTGACCCTTCCTTTCCTCTTGGCCTCCAGGGAGTGGCAGATGGAGCGAGCCTTCCAGACGGCGCTGTGGCTGCTGCAGCCCGAAGTCGTCTTCATCCTGGGAGACATCTTTGACGAAGGGAAGTGGAGCTCCTCCCAGGTGGGACCCTGCGACCCTGGCGCCCTGGTCCTGTGCTGAGGTCCAGCACAGGAAGCCCAGGGGGTCGTGGAGCCCTGGCCGTGGGTCGGAGGTTCCAGCATGAACAGTGTGTGGCCTGTCCTGATGTCTTTGGACTCTGTGTCAATGACAGTCCTGAGTTAGGTCGGCTCATCTTAGGTTTGTCTGTGTAGGAGACACCTGGGTTAGCCAGATGCTTCCCACGAAGCTCTCGGAAGGGGAAAAGTAAGCAAGAGGGAAGCATTTCAGTTGTCCCCGGAGTTACAGAGTACATGCTGAAACGTAGCTTGACTTTAGGCTCTTAAAATATAATGGCTACATCATGAGATTGTGCTATGTACAGGTTACTTGCTTTCCTCTCATTTTCCTTCCTCTGAGGAAGGTGGGGGGAGCTGGGCCCTGGTGGGAGGTTCCTTAGCCCTCGGGCCCGAGACCAGGTGATGTGAACCTTTCCACAAACCAGAGAGAAAGGCCCTTCTCACCTTGGCTGTCAGAATGCTTTGCCTACTACATTCCTGGGATTAATGGGAAAAAAAAAAAAAAAGCTGTTCTTGCTGCTTTGTTAAAAATGTTCTGTCACTAATGGTTTTGGAAGGTTTTTTTTTTTTTGGCTGCGCCGTGCAGCATGTGGGATCTCAGTTCCCCAACCAGAGATCGAACCCGCGCCCCCTGCACTGGGAGTGCAGTCTTAACCAACTGGACCACCAGGGAAGTCCCCTGGAAGATATTTTTAAAAATTCATTGAAATTTCCCAGGACGGTCCTAAGCTGTACAAAGAAAGTCTTGGTCCAGGTATGATAGAAACCCAGTGTTCATAGGGTTGCAGTGTTTGTTGTGATCTAGTGCAGAACTAATTATGAAATAATGGAAATGCTGTATGTAAAAAGCAACTAGTTATAAAATGAGGTTGGATATAGATGTTGGTTTTGCAAATCAAGGGGAACATTTTATCTTTTTCTAATTTTATGTTATTCTAACCTTAAGTATTATTTGTTAAAGTCTTTGTAAATGTATTGAAGGAATCTCTATCCAGCTTATTTCCCTAGGTTGGGCCAAATTTAAAACTTTTAGGATAAAGTTGACTACTATTCAACTGGGTATCGTCCAGCCTGGAGTGTTTGTCCAGTTTATGTTTTTAGGCTTAATAAAAATAAGAACTAAACAAGCATCATTCTCAAGCTTTAACAGTTAAAGTCAGAAAAGTCTTGAGAGATTTGTTGGACTTTGTCTTTCCCCCACGTCTCATTGGGCCCTAACGCCCCGTCCAGCCTCAGGGAGTGTGACCCCGCGGGAGCTGCTGGTCCTCATCCTGGGGGGACACACGGTGTACTTGACGTTTCTGCAGAGCCCGTTCTTAGGACATGCCCAGATCTGCGGGCATCCTCACTCAGCCTGGGGTCCGTGCGTGGCCGTCAGGTGACCTTGAAGTAGTGGGTGTATGAAGCAGGTGGTTTGGGGAGATAACACCATTTCATTAAAATTTGGCATCAAATTAAATAGTTAAAATATTAAGTTAGTTTTGGGAAAAGAATGTTAGAAATTCCGCATGTTGGCTTTATGAACGTCTGATCTGGGTGGGAGTGACCTCCTCACCCTCAAAACAGGGCAGGGAAGGCTCCCGGGCCACAGCGGTGGTGCTTCTCCCCGCAGGCCTGGGCGGACGATGTGGGGCGCTTCTGGAAGATCTTCCGACACGCACCCCATGTGCAGTTGAGGGCCGTGGCTGGCAACCATGACATCGGCTTCCATTACCAGTGAGTGGTCACAGGAGGCCCTTGTGCACGGCTGTGCCTTCCTGCCTGCCCAGCCTGTGGGGCCTTACCTGTGCGGTCAGGTGGCGGGGCTCCACGCGGGCGGGACTGCTGTCCTGCACATCATACGCCTGCCCCACAGCTGATCTGTATGTGCCCTGGAGTGATTCTAACTTGAAACTTATATTTCGTGGCCCGTTTTCTTTGGGAATCAGAAAACAAGACGATTTGGGCTTTATTAGCTAATGTTCACACAGTGCTTCTGACGTTCCAGCCTGTTAGAAGTACTGTACTTCTGTACATTTAATCTCTTATTTTACCTATTATTTTTTATTACTTTACCCACTGTACCAGTGAGGAAGCTGGGGCCCTGGGGACGAAGCCGCGAGCCCCAGGCTCCAGGCCCTGGGCTGGTCAGTGGTGGGGCAGTGGGGGTGGCACCTTGCCCACCTGGGGCCCCTGGGAGCTCAGAACGAAGGGTGCTGGTCGGGCCCTCAGGTCCCGGAAGTTACTTTCTGTGTTCATGATACTTCTTAAGACGTTTTAAAATGGCTCGTTCTGAAAACTGTTTCTTTTTACAATTGAACGTAGGATGAACACATACAAAATAAAACGATTTGAGAAAGTTTTCAACCCTGAAAGGCTGTTTTCTTGGAAAGGAATTAAGTGAGTATTATCTGTGAATTCTTATGAAGACCCCTAGAACTTGAATTTCCTTAAGAAAGTTTAAACACGATGGTCATGTCCCAGATCATTGGATTAATCGGCTTCTTATCTCTAAATTCTTTAAATGTCAGGCACCTTCTTCGTGCCCGGTGGACGTGCATGTGGGAAAGGAAGGCACATGTAGTGGGCGTCTCTGATGGTGCACTAGAGGGAAGGGGGCCCAGGGAACCACAGCTGGCCTTGTTGTCAATCCCAGTTTGGGCTCCTCCGGCCCAGCTAGCTCTGCAGCACCCCTACCCCCCGCCAGGTTTTAGGCTCTGCTCTGTCGTCTTATTTCACGTCATCTCCAAAGGGAGCCAGGGTGTGTGGGTGGGTCTTTGTCTCCCCATTTTACAGCCGAGGTCCAGGCACACGAGGTCAGACACTCAGCGTGGCGGTCACCTGGGACCTCTCACACGTTCGGGGTGGAAAAGCCTTTACCGTGTCTTGGACTCGCCCAGAGATGCTGTTTTGTCCTCTTAGCATCGTCTGCACCTGCAGACACAGCACAGCCGGGCTGAGACTTACAGCTGTGCTGGGGTTTCTTCCCTGTGGGTGTGTAGCTTCTGTGTCCCAGGGACACAGTCGCCAGCGGACTGCACAGGTGGCCCATGGCTGATCTCCTGCCCTTGCCTCAGTTTCGTGATGGTTAACAGCGTCGCACTGGAAGGGGACGGCTGTGACATCTGCTCTGGAGCAGAGGCTGAGCTCCTGGAAATCTCTCACCGGCTGAACTGCTCCCGGGAGGTAGGACCCCACACCCTCCCACCGCCAGGGCATGGCCTCCCCGCCTTCCCTCCCCACCGTCCACCGTCCAGTGAAGGCGGGGGTGTGAGTTAAGGGCCTGACCTCTGACCAGCAGGAGCATCGCCCCCAAGAGTGTGGAGACGGGCAGCGGCTGCCGGCCTCGGCCCCCATCCTCCTGCAGGTGAGGGGGTCCCCGCCCGTGTTTGGAGGAAGCGTCCAGGGTCTTATGGTCCCCTGACTCCTCTCTGACCCTGGACAGCACTTCCCGCTTTACCGGAGAAATGACGCCAACTGCTCCGGGGAGGACGCGGCACCCCCCGACGAGAAGTACACCCCCTTCAAGGAGCGCTATGATGCGCTCTCCCAGGAGGCCTCGAGGAAGGTTTGCTGCCTCCAGGACGCAGGGACGCGGGGACACAGGGACGCGGGGTGGGACAGGCAGTGCCTGCACAGCTGTTTCATCCTCCCCCCCCACCCCCTCCCCAGGAAACCCACTTCTGTTCCCTAAGATCTAGTTAATAATGTTCTCAGCTATTCTTTATTCTGTTTTCCCATCACCACGTATTTGGGAAGGTGAATGACACTTAGAGTTAAGTTTTTAGGGACTTAATTAGAATGTGCTTTCTTAAGTGTGTGTGTCTGTATGTGTACATTCACACGAATATTTATATACTATGTGGTGTATGTAATATGCAAAGCAAAATATAAGTACATTTATGAAGTAGATTTATAAAAATATTTATAAAGAGAAAATATAATTAAAAATATGAAATCTGGGTTGAGAAGAATAGATTCTCCCTAAGAGCCTGAGCTCAACTTTTGGTGGAGTCTAAACAGCCCAAAGGATTTTCAGGGCCGAGGGAAGCGGGCCCGCCCGCCTGCGGGGGCTTCGTGGTAGCCACGGGGCGGTGGCCGCGGGGTGGTGTCTGTGGCGGTGGCCCTGGGCCCCGGCTGCACTCTCCCCACCTCCGCTGTCACTGCAGCTGCTGTGGTGGCTCCGGCCGCGCCTGGTCCTCAGTGGCCACACGCACAGCGCCTGCGAGGTCCTGCACGGGGCCGGCGTCCTGGAGGTCAGCGTGCCATCTTTCAGTTGGAGGAACAGAAACAACCCCAGTTTCATCATGGTACGTGAACCTTTATTTTCGTCTCAAAGCTTTCATACGTATTTAAATCAACACAGTGATCAACTACTGAATTGTTGCAATCTGTGAAAATACACAGAAGCTGTAAACACCACCCCCCAGGCACACCAGCAGGAACACCTCTCAGGGGACAGTTGCGCCTGCGGGGGGACACCTCAAGGCGTCTCATCCTGCGTCCCTGCAGTGCCCTCGGGTACCAGCTCTGCCTGTTCCATTTTCTAAGGAAGCAGTGTCATCTTGTGTTATTTTCCAAACATGCCCATTTGTTCTGAGAGAAAAATGCTACAGCTCTTGCACGTTTATTAAAGATGTTAATTAGTGACGACCTGAAGCTTCAGCTCCTTTCTTTGACCCATGAGTCCAGCATCCAGGTCACACTGCTTTCACGTCAGGGGCTTTTACTTCATAACAAGATGGGGAAAACCTCCTGTTTTCAAATTCAAAGTAAATGAACATTCCCCACTGTCATTCTACATAGCAAAAACATCTACCAAAAAAAAAAAGAAAAAAAAAGCCCACTGAGATGCCCCCAGCACACGTATTTCTGGTAACAGTTGCTTGTTTCAGCATCAAGTGGCATGAAAAATAGCCTTGTCCTGCTGATGCTAAGTCTCCAGGCCTCTCTGAACCCCTCTGCCATGTGCCCCCCTGGGTTTTAGAGGAACCCCCCCGTGCCAGGGGCTAGATTCAGTGGAGGTCAGCTCCAGGTCGTGTGCACTCAGCACGCTGGGACCCAGTGCTTGGGGGTGGGGGGTGGGGCTAAAGGCTGTGCCCTCGGTCTCAGGTGCCTCAAGTCCAGCGGCTGCCTTTCCTCGGTTGGGTCTGTGGGTTGGCGCTGTCACGGCAGCTAACAGTCTCGCTTACTCTCCAGGGCAGCGTCACGCCCACAGAGTACGCCCTTGCCAAGTGCTACCTGCCCTGTGAGGACACGGTTCTGACCACGTACTGCACGGCGGCCGGGGGCCTCATGCTCCTCACGTTAGTCCACGCTGGGCTTGTAGCCTCACCTTTTCATTTCGGTTGGAACATGCTCAGAAAATTTAAGACCACATGAGTAGCAAGAGACGTTCTGCACTTAGTAGTAAGTCCCGAAGCCAACGAAACTGAACTTTGGGCAGTGCTTACGGAGGGCGAGACCAAAGTGGGCCATGGGCACAGCTCATAGGATCTGGGTTGCTGGTGCAGAGTCCTGCAGAATCAATAGTTGATTGTGCTGTTCTCACGCTGCAAAAATGGGACTTGTCTCTACAGCAGGTCTGTCTTCTCGTTTTATCAAATATATGTGTAATCAAAGATTGTATATGTACAGTGTGTAAAAGCTATGAATGTAATCACTTGCATGCACTAGACAGCCTTCCTTCCCCAAGACAGAGGGTTAGCTGTTCACAAATGCTGGGTTTGCTTCTGTCCTCCTATGAGTAGTTCTCAAGTTCTTATATTTTATAAAGCTGTATACTTAAAATAAAATACAGATACTACAAGCAGGAATACATTGTTCTCAAGACTTCTGTATTTCTGTGCTAAATTAATGGAATCAGATTTTTATTAATTTATTTTTTTTGGCCGCGCCACGCGGCATGCAGGATCTTAGTTCCCTGACCAGGGATCAAACCCGTGCCCCCTGCAGTGGAAGCACAGAGTCTTGACCACTGTACCGCCAGGGAAGTCCCTGGAATCAGATTTTTAGATGAGTGTAATTTTCTCTCCAGCAGACCAAGTTGTTAAATTTGAATTGAATGCCTGTCAGTGATCAAAAGAAACTTGAAAAATGGACAAGGAAGAGGCTTTTGGTATTTGAAAATAAATATGCCGTGGTAATTTTAAACCGGATAAAATGTATTCTTTTTGTGTTTTTTTCCATAAGAGTCTGGCTCTTCAATCAGACTTTTAAATAGGAAGTTTAGTTACAGCGGAATTGTTGAATAATAATGCATGTAAAAATATACAACTTCATATTTTTGGGTGTATGTGTGGGGCTGTAGCTCTTCAGATTTTCATGTTTTACTTTGAAAATGCAATGGAAACTGAAAATCATTTCCACTTCATATGTCTCAGTTCAACTGAGAGTTTTATGAAATAATCAAGGATGACAGGAACAGGAATTCGATGATAATGAAATAAAAAAAATGTGATGGTGCATTGTCTGTAAAGTTGTCATCCTTTATTTCATGGAAGAGCAGTATTTAAATGTGGATGAGTTTACAAAGGATTATAAGATGCTGCTTTAAAGAGTAAACTTAAAAATATTAAAGACTAAAAGACGAAACGGAAGTTAATGCAGTAACGCAGGCTAGGCTGCCCCATCTCTGCATTTGTGTCGTTGAAATATAACCTTGGGACAATTTAAAAGATTGTCTTTGACCTGAGAAAACCGCCCTCAAGGCCATGGATAGACAGAGAATGGCTTTCGAGGTCTTGAGCTGGATGTAACTCATGAGGCTGCATTTGCAAGTCTTTCAAGGTTGAGAAATAGCCATGTATTTTGACTTTGTATTTCAAATAAAGGTTTTGTAATGTTTCTTCTTCAAAAGGCAAATCACCTTCTATCCTTTGATTCTCCAAGGCCAGACACAAGCCTGGAACCCTTGTCTTTTTCTCGCCCTTTGTTTACGATGAGACCTGTGGTCAAGTAAGTGGTTCAAAAACTTTGACTAAGGGAATGGGTGACCTTGGAAAAGTCTTTAAATTGCCAGATAATTGAGAAACGTGTTTTCTGGAGAGAAAAAAATCCTTGGTTCCCTGAAAGAAGCTTGTGATGTGGGTGTGGCATTTTGTGAGATGTGGATGATTAATGTGTATCATTTATATTTATATAAATTTATATATATATATATATTTATCAAGGAGTATTGTTAAAAAGTACCAACCTGATAAAATACCCTAAACTCTCTATACACCATTCACTCCCTTTCTCAGAGCAAGCGGTAGTATGATGACAGCTGTTCAGCACAACAGAAACACGTTTCTTTTACAGGGACAGCCATAGTCAAGGCACGGAGATCTACAGGGATTTTCCTTGAGTAGTTATACAAAATAATATTACATTTTGTGGTCTGTACAGTGTAATAAACCAGCAATAAAACAACAAAAAGAACCTATGAAAGGAGGCCGTTGCCTGAGCAGCGTGAGTCTGGGGACCATCGTGGACGGGACACATGTGGCCAGAGCAGTGGGGGGGTTTCTGCTGATGTGTGGACGGTCAGAGGGGCTCTGACACAGAGGCTGAGGCCAGCTGCCCCTGGAGACAGGACTGAAGGGGGTTCTGTTCCCACTGTGGCTCGGGGGCTCCTCTGAGTCGTGGGCCCATGGGGTCAGAAGGGTGACGCCCGGTCGCGCTTGGGCCAGTGCGTCTCCCCATCTGCCAAGTTCTCCACGAGTCGGGGCCCCCCCACCCCCACACAGACCGGGGCGGGGAGGTGGGGGCAGAGGTGGCCGGGGGCCCAGCGGTCACGAGAGCCCGCACAATGGACGGGGACTCGCTGCTCTGTGCCGGGCGGCCCTGGGACGCGGGGCGGGGTTGGGGGGCTCACAGGAGCTCGTACTGCTTCAGGTGCATCCGCTGGATGATGTCCCTGCAGTCGTTGAAGACGCGTCGGATGTTCTCCGTGTCCACGGCACACGTGAAGTGCGGGTAGCAGTAGTGCTTGCCGTCGCCTGTCGCCGTGCTGATGCGCTGCGGAGACGCAGCCCGTCAGCTCCGGAGGACCGAGGGCGGGGGGCGGGGGGCGGGGGTGTCTGTGTCAGGGCTGAGCCCCCCAGATCTCACTTTTTATGTGAGTTTGAAATCATCTCAAAATACAGAGTTTTTTCAAAAAGGGAACGTCTGAACCTGAGCAGGTCTGTTTCCACGTGACCCTTGAGCTGAGGAGAGGCCACATCCCACATCCCACTGAAAGGCAACACGCAAGCGGGGTCGGCCATCTCAGTGCCGCCCCGGGGCCTGTACCCTGCCCGTTCCTGCTGGGAAGCTGTGTGACCTGAGGTCGCAAGTCTGACCTCTCTGAGCCTCCGTGTGCTCAGCTATGAGATGAGGGAACGACACCTTCCCATCCCTCATTGTTTGGGAGAGATTAAATGAGCTCGTGAGAGACTTAAGTGCAAAGAGCAGGGTCACCCTAAGGTGGCAGGACAGCAAAGGGCAAGGAAAATGCTCACCAAGAACAGATCCCGGATGAAGAACTTAGCTCTTGTGACTTTGGGATCTTCTCCCGCATCTGGTGTCGCTGTAGAAAATCAAAGGGAATTTTATTTAAGTGACATGACACACAGATACAGCTGGATGGAGGCTGTGCACACAGAGCACGGAAGCACACGGGCCATGCAGCCAAAGACTGAAACGTGACCTTCGTCTCTCTCCTCCTCCCAGGTCATTTTGACTTCAACAGTGGTTTGTGTTTGGTGCCGGGTGAACAGCTTCTACTCAAGTCAGATGAAGCGTCTCACTGACTGGTGAGCCGGCCCCCAGTCGCCTGCACCTGGTGAACCGTCCTGCAGGGAGGGCTGCCAGCTCATCCTGAGACTTTTCCCAGGAAAAATGCTGACCACACTGGGTAAGGGGAGCGAGGGGCTGGTTCCCAGGAAAGGTCAGAGCAGGCCCGGCTGCTGTGGGGTGGGTGGCATGGGGGCTGGGGAGCTCCCAGACGG
Organism: Eschrichtius robustus; assembly: GCF_028021215.1. Lineage (NCBI taxonomy): Eukaryota > Metazoa > Chordata > Mammalia > Artiodactyla > Eschrichtiidae > Eschrichtius > Eschrichtius robustus. Next base: position 29,486,164 of record NC_090837.1, read on the forward strand.
CGGCTGCTACCCGGGCCCAGGAAGCACCCTGCCAGGCTGGCTGAGGTTGGTGCAAAGACCGCGATAGGTTTCTTAGCTTCTAACTGAAGTTTCTGGGAAAGCCCCCTTCATCCTGCTTTATCCAGTTTGGGATTAAACCTTGAGGAGTGGGGTTATTTTGCCATAAGCAAATCCCTCCTTGGAGACTCTGGTGGCCCAGGAAACTCAAAACCCAAGAGCAGCCACTGGAAATGGGTCCTGACTCCTCCAGGTTTGCCAGACGGGACCTTCCCGGCTTCAGCACTGCAATTCCCACGTCCCAGGAGCCTCACAGCCTCCCGGGACGGCTGGTCACCCGATGAAGTCACCATGCTGTGGCCAAAGTCATCGCTGGGGACAGAGGCCTCAACACGGTGGTCGGCGGCGGGCGGCTCGGGACAGAGGTCACTGCTGCCCTGTCCCTGCGGGCCCGGCCAGAGTGGCTCAGACAGCGACTTCCCTGTCAGTCACTGTGCGGGGTAAGCAGGCAGGTCCAGGCGGACCGACCGACACGGGGCCCCAGGAGGGAGAGCTTCCCTGCAAACCCCGCATTCACGTCAAGCTGCCCTTCCTCCTCCTGCTCAGCGTGGACCAAGTTGAACTCTGAAAATTTTACAAATGGGACCCTAAGGACATTTTAATACTCCAGAAGCTAAGGGTGGAGCAGGAGTCAAGAAGATTGATCTAAATTAACTGTTTCCTAGATTCATCAGAACCGTAGGAATTACAGTTACAGGGCTATTGAAAGAACAATTCTTTCCCTTAATCGCAAGATACTTGTTTTGGAATCTTACCGTCTTCAGGAACAGTATAATTTGCATACTCTGGGAAATAGTCTTCAATTTTTGATTTCCCTGCCAAGACTTTTTCTGCCAGCATATCCTGTTTGTTCAAGAACAAGATGATGGAAATGGTCCGTAACCACCTGGAAAGGAGCAGGAAACACACAGGTGTGGGTCCACTGCCTGAGCAGGCACCTCCGTCGCAGGCGTTATCCATGGAGAGGACAACGTGCTGCCCTCCGGACGAGGTGCCGGGCTTGGGATTATTTGATGCCCCGGAACCTCAGCCCCCAATCCATCTGCACACAGGACTCCCTCATGAGGATAAACTCTCAGGAGGAGGATTCAGCTCCACAGGGCTGTACTGGCACCAAAGCCAAGGTTCACGTCAGGAATAAATATGCTCAGATTTGTGTGGTGTAATTTACTAGTAAAGGGTCAGAAAAGCGGGAGAAGTTAAAGCTGTCACAACAACAGAAACAGAATAGATGGTCACGCAGGGCATCTGCGGCTCTTGGGCGAGGAGCTGGGTGTTGAGGGTCTGGGTGGTGACCTGTCACTTTGCTGACAAGTCGAGGGAGGGGCTCAGGGGTCATCGAGTCATGAGCGGATGTTTTAAATGGGCGCTTTCTGCATTTTAAAAACCAAACAAAACCAAATTTGAACCGTATGTAACAGGCTTCCAAAATAGAGATCTGGATTTTCCTGACAAAGTCCCATCAGCTTCACACCCCCATCTTAAGTTAAGTCTCTACAGTAAATGGACTGAAAGAGGCTTCTTATGGTTTTAGAAGATTTATCACAAGGAAGGACTGCATCGGAGAACAAAGATGAAAGCAAGCTGAGAGGCATTTTTAAACCCAGAGGGAGACCGAGTTTACTGTCTTGTCACCTGTTGTTCCAGATGCTCTCGAAAAGGTCCAGGGACTCCCGCAGGCGGTTGGTATTGTTATCTTCCCGGATCACCATGTTGTAGCTGCTGCAGGCAGCCACGTAGATGATGGCGGTGACGTCTGGGTGGGAGGAGTGGGGGAGGAACCTTGGTTATTTAGAGCAGTTACGGCCACCCATGTCCGGGGAGAGCTCCCTTGTGATCGCAGGATTGACCCGGGGCCCCCAAACTAGCAGAGACAGTGTGACCCCAGGATGCTTAAATTCTGTATTCATGGGACTCATGGTTAAGGCACTTGATAGGTGAGTGGATTGAAAGCTACTGAAACACAGCAGCAGGAGGGAGTGTGGGTTTGTCCCCATTTTCTTGAGAGAGGGAGAAATCACCGTTGAAGCACTGGATCCATTTTCTTCTCTCGTCCCTCTGGCCTCCGACGTCAAACATGCTGGGGGAGAACACGGGTTGGGGGGTGCCGTTAGCCGGGGGCGGGAGGACATCCGTCCTTTGCTCTCCCCCTCCACCTGGCCCATGGCTCTGCTCCCCAGGTGACCTTGCAGATGGGCCCAGCGGGGCCTCCCCAGTCTGGCCCAGATGAGTGTCCACACCCCGGTATTTCTCTGAGCCCAGCCCTTAGCCCTGTGATCAGTGGCCGCTTGGCCCTCTCTCCCCCTGGGCAGCCCGTTGCCTGCGTCCTCCTCCTCTGCACCTGCCTGAGGCCACCGGGCTCGAGTGCCTCCCTTCCCTGCACTGACACCTGCGCTTGCGGGCGCACAAGCGGGTTTGCAGCACTGCAGGCCCGGGATCGCCCGATGTCCAGGCCGCTTCCCTGACCCCCGGCCTGGGGGCCCTGTGGGAGGGTCCTGCCCACATGCTTACTGGAAGTTGACTTTGTCCACTTGGAATCGTGTCTCGAAAATCCCTGACGTCAGAACTCTGCACCTGAGGAGGTCCTGGGGGCAGAGAAGAGAGAAGCAAACAAGTGACCCCTGTCCTCAGGAGGAGAGCCCGGGGCAGCCATAGGCTGCGAGTGTCCCAAACAGCAATTCCCTCCATCGGAAAAGAAACAGGACTTAAAAACTGAGACAGATGCTCTCGGTCTCACTCCCCAGAGAAAGTCACAGTTAATGTACTGGTTTGGTCTTGGAGACTTGATGGCTCTGCTTTTTTTTCCTTCAGGAGCTTCCTGTAATCACTCCTGAGTGTTCCCTACTGACACCATGTCCCCAACAGCCCGCCAGTGTCTGGGGAGAGGCGCCTGTCCCACCAGCTGCCGCTCCGGGTCAGACTCACTCTCTCTCCTCTCACAGTTCTAGTCTCGAAGGTAAAAGATGATGTGTTCCCAAGGGGATGAGAAAGCCGTACAGTTTCACAAGGCTGACACCTCTTTTGGCCTGTCAGGTGTCAGGGTTTCTTTCCTGGTTACCAGATCCATTAGGATGTAAATTGGCCACCACAGTGACTCTGCAAGTGGAGGGCAGTGGCCCCTCTGAGCCCGATGAGAAGTGTGAGGACAGACTCGAGGGGCAGGCTCAAGGCCAGGGTAACTGAGCTCCCAGGGTCGGCCTCGTAGAGGGATGGACTCCAGGGGACAACCAGGAGCTCAGACCTCGGGGAGTGGGGGGTGCAGGGAGCCTCCCGGAGGGACACGGCTGGGCCCCGAGGGTACAGAGACCCTCCAGTGTCCCCCCGTTCGGGCGGTGGTCGCGGCCCAACCCCACCTACCTGGTCCGTGGGCGTGTAGTCCACCAGGCTGACGCTGTCAATTCTCTCCAGGAAGCTGAAAAGAAAGCCAGACGTGCTTGGGGCCGCCTCTGGGCTGAGGGGCAGGTGTGCAGGGCCCGCACGAGCCCAGGGGGACGGGGCAGCCACAGGCCAGCAGGTTCCCGCGTTCTTCCTGGACACCTGTCTCCCAGGCAGGTCAGTGTCCTGAGGGTCCTGATCCGTCGTGGTGGGGGAGCGGGGGTCCAGGCCTCTGCCCTCCCTTGACAGGTTTTACATGTATTTGTCTTTCTGTTTATCGTCTGTCTCTCCCTCCAAATGTGGGACCCACAGGGCAGATCTGGCTTGTTGGCCGGGTTTCCCCAGCGCCTGTGGGGCAGCCCAGCCCCTGCGTATTTGTGGGATGAAGTGAGCAGGGGGCTGTGAGGCCCAGCCTGCAACTGACACAGGAAGACACAGCGCTGGTTAACCAGTGAGCAAAGGACCACTTCCCGAGGGGTGGGGGACAGCAGAGCGTGTGAGGAGCGGGCGGGGCTCTGAGTGCCCTGGGCTCTCCTGGTGGGGGGGTCCCTGTGGCTGAGGTGGGGCTCCGGCCCTGGGGAGAGTGGATGTGACCTGGATCAGGGGGACTCGGCCGGAGTCCCTGCCTGGACAGCTCGGGGTCCACTGTTCCGTATCTGGAGTAAAGTCATGATGGGCCTTCCTCCCAGCCTGTGTGCCGTGAGCTTCTGCACAGTGAGGGGGGAGCACCTCCCCACCTCCGCACAGCCCCCCTCCCCAGCCAGCACTGCAGGCCCTTGAGCTGCTCACAGGAGGAGGGGGGAGTGCAGAAGACCCTGGAGGAGCCACAGGAGGGGACCCCTGAGAGCTGAGTCTGGTTTGAAAACCACAGTGCCGTCTGGCCCAGTCCTTGCCGGCCTTGCATTTGGTGGAGTGGAGGGCACCTCAAAGTCCACCCCGACTGTCTAGCAGGAAAGGAAAGGGGCAAGAAGACTTGAGTCTGTGATGAAGTGGGAGGGGTATCTGCCGAGGTGGGGAGGGGCTCTGGACTATAGCCCAGAAACCTGGGGGCTCCGGTGGGGAGATGAGCCGCCCCCCTTCCCCGTGTATGGATGTAATAATTTGAAGCAGAAGTGGTCTGTCCTCTCGGCAGGGACATCTAATATGAGAAAGGTGATACAGACACTGATCATCTCCGATCGAAAGGGCTGGAAGGAACTGAAAATCAAACCAAATATGAAGCCTTCAGCTCTGGTTAGAGGGTAGGAGGCGCCCGATTTCAAACAGGATGCAGACAGGGTGGAGGGGGTGGGTGAATCTATTCAGATGGTAATAACGGGTATAAGTAGAAACAATGAAGTGTGGTTAACAAAAAAGACATCAGAAGTTGTTGAAAGATCAGAGACCGCCTTCCCAAGGACGCGTTGGGAGTACCTTCCTGACCACTTCCTGACCGCGACAAAGGAAAGATATACCATCTGTCCCCACCCCTGAGCCCGGGGTGGGTGTCCAGGGTTCCTTCCAGCTCTGGTACTTAACCACCTGAGACCTGACCGGCATCAGTGAACATTTCCCAGAGCATCTTCTGAATTGTTACTGATGGTGAATAGTCCTCTGAGTTCATGGATTTCAAGTTTGTGCAATGGAAGTAAAATGTGAAAATTCCCCGGATGTGAATGTTTCCCCGGACATTTGAGAGCCTCTCTAAGGAGTAAAGACTAGCAGTTGATTTCTGCCAGACTTTTGACTTAATCTTTGGTTCAATTGGTGTATTTCCCGCATGTTGTAGTAGGACTTCTTCAAAACGGGGCTCTTAAGATAATATATAGAGAGAGGAGTTTTAAAAGGATTTTCCAAATCATGCACAGAATTTTGTATGACTAAAATTTAAAAGGTTGTCTCCCTGAATACGCCACTGCCTGTTATGCCGAAAAATTAACAAGATCTAAGAATTCCACTTGTAGACCATTCACTTCCACTAGATAAAGAGTCACAGGACAATAACAAAATACAATTATAGGAAGTCGCCCCCTGGACTTCCCCGGTGGTCCAGTGGTTAAGACTCCATGCTCCCAATGCAGGGGCCTGGGTTCGATCCCTGGTTGGGGAACTAGAGCTCACATGCCGCAACTAAGACCCGGTGCAGCCAAATAAGTAAGTAAATAAATATTAAAAAGAAATGTCACCCCCCCGCCCCCACCCTTATGGTCACTTTAAGAAAAGCAGTTAAAAAGCAATTTACTTTGATTTCTCTTCACTGCTTCCTGCTACAGCTGAGGATATTTGTGTTTACAGAAGTGATTTTATTTTGGCCACTGGGATCCCCCCTGCTCGACATTGGCACGAAACAGCAATTCACTGTTCATTTCTCCTCTGTCTGCCACCCCAGTAACTCAAAACTGCAGGGTTCTTGTGGGCCGGGGGCAGGGGTTGAGGGGGGATGGTGAAAAGATGAAGCTATCCTGTTAAATGCCTTTGAACAACTGGATCTCAGGAAAAGCACCAACGACCTTTAATTAAAATGTACTTAAAATGATTTCTTCTATGAAAAATGCAGCAAGTCAGAGCTGTGTCAAGCCAAGTGTCAACTACAAATTGGCATTTTCCATTGGCATTTGCCATCTACCTCTACAAGGATTAACTCTTGTGCTGCTGCAGCTGCTGACTTTCCACACCCCCTGAAAGGAGTTCAGGTAGAGAGCTAAAATGAGGCACTCTGTGCTCTGGGAAAAACTGGCAGAACAGGTCTTCAGAGAGTTAGATGTTTTCAGAAGCCAACTTTATGAGCCCAATTCTTGTATCTGTTCATATCTAGAAAAGCACTAAAATCCTTCATGGTGACAACTGCTCCTCGTGACTAGCAGAAACCTTCTGCAAAATAGTATGTGCTCAGTTGCATGTATTCCCCCTTCACCAAAATCACATATATACTGACCTCCCCCTCTGCCTCTTTGGAGCAGTTTCTCAGAGCTATCTGGGATGCTGTCTCCCGGGCTGTAGTCCTCATTTTGCCCCAAATAAAACAACTCGCAACTCTCATGTTGTGCATTTTTTTAAATCGACACAAGTAAAACCCTTTTCTCAGTGTCTTACCGAAATTCACTTCATGACGCTTATTTACTTGATGTAAAAAATACTGGAGGAAAATGTTAGCAGTAGTGACAGAGCACCAGCCTGATCTAACGTGCAGCAGGGCTGAGATCCAGGCCACCTCAGAGGTGGTCCTCAGACCAGAGCCCGGGCATCGGGATTGTGGCTGAGCCAGAGCCTGGGTGGATGAGTGACCCACGTGCCCTTGGATGTCTGAGAAGCATCATGCCTTTTCCTCCCCTGCCCTGGCCTGTCCTCTCCCGTCACCTGGATGGCATACCCAATGACTCACATCCTGTTCTCGCCCTCAGAGTGAAGTCCACGCTGAATCTGGCCTCCGAGCCCTTCGCAATGCGTCCCATCTCTTCTTTGTTCTTCTTGGTGTCAAACCGTCCACTCCAGTCAAATCTCCACATAGGTTTTGGCTTTTCAGACCTTTGTGTAATCCCCACTTTTTTTTCTTTGAAGCCTCAGATTGAACCCAACCTCTTCTAAGAAGCCAATTCTATGGAATAGAATTGAGAGCCCAGAAACAAACCCACACACATATGGACAACTGATTTATGACAAAGGAGCAAAGAACATATAGTGGAGAAAGGATGGTCTCTTCCATAACTGGTGTTGGGAAAGCTGGACAGCTACATGGAAAATAATCACACTGGACCACTACCTCACACCCTACATAAAAATCAAACTCAAAATGGATTAAAGACTTGAATGCAAGACCTGAAACCATAGAATTCCTAGAAGAAAACATAGGCAGTATGCTCCTTGACATTGGTCCTAGCGGTATCTTTCTAGATATGTCTCCTCAGGCAAGGGAAACAAAAGCAAAAATAAACAAATGGGACTGCATCAAGCTAAAAAGACTCTGCATAGCAAAGGAAACCAGCAACAAAACAAGAAGACAACCTACCAAATGGGAGAAGGTATTTGTAAATCATATGTCTGATAAGGGGTTAATATCCACACTATATAAAGAACTCACATGACTCAATAACAAAAAAACAACATGATTTAAAAATGGGCAGAAGTGCTGAAGAGACATTTTTCCAAAGAAGACGCACAGGTGGCCAACAGGCACATGAAAAGATGCTCACCACTGCTAACCATCAGAGAAATGCAAACAAAAACCACAATGACATATCACCTCACACCTGTTAGGATGGCTGTTACCAAAGGCAAGAAATAACAAGTGTTGGAGAGGATGTGGAGAAAAGGGAGCCCTTATACACTGTTGATGGGAATGTAAATTGGTGCAGCCACTGTGGAAAACAATATGGATACTCCTCAAAAAATTAAAAATAGAACAACCACTTATGAACCCGCAATTCCACTCCTGGGTATTCATCCAAAGAAAATAAAAACACTAATTCCAGAAAATATCTGCACCCCAGTGTTCATAGCAGCATTACTTACGATAGCCGAGATATGAAAACAACCTTAAGTGTCCATCAACAGATGAATGGATAAAGAAGATATGATATATATATATACACATACACACACACATACAAAGCAATATTATTCAACCACAAAAAGAAGGAAATCTTGCCATTTGTGACAACACAGATGGACCTTGAGGGTATTATGCTAAGTGAAGTAAGGCAGATGGTGAAAGAAAATACAGTATGATTTCACTCATGCATGGACTATAAAAAAGCAATCAAACAAAACCCCAAAATAAATGAACAAGCCAAACCAAATAAAAACAAACACGTAGATACAGAGAACAGAGTAGTGGTTACCAGAGGGGGAGAGGCAGGGGGAGGGGGAAATGGGTGAAGGGGATCGACTGTGAGGTGATGGCTGGAAATGAAATATTTGGTGGCAAGCTTGCTGTAGTGTGCACAGAAGTAGAATGTTGTAAACATGAAACTTATGTGTCATAAGCCAGTGCTGCTTCAAAAAACAAAAAAAGAAAAAAGAAACCAGTTTTAGGACACTATAATCCCATCCTCCTCCATGTAGTTTGTTTCATGATTTGATTAGCTCGGAACACACCTTACATCGTGATTTCCCCCCTTGTATAAGTTGAGGTATAAAACACACGGTGCGTAAAGAGCACTGACATTACTCATCTTGATGACTCTGTCGCACCTGTGTACACTGGTGTATTTTCCTCTTTTTGCTTGTGCCTTATCTACCTAACTCCACTGAGGACCGTTTAAGGCAGAAGCATGTCTTTATTTCTAGAAAGAAGCCCCAGACAGCCAGCATCTGACACACCTCAGTCTAAATCTTTTACTGTATTCAGTTGTTCTCAACAAACACTGCTGAACTGTTTGTCCTGACACCGTTCAGGAGGGATGGAGGATGTACAAACCCTGAAGAGCAGGAGCAAATATCTCCATCTGGAGAAACACGATGGAGGAGGAGGACAGGGTGGTCCTGAGGGTACATCCGGGCTCTGCTGAGGCCCCCGCACCCACTGTGATGCTGTCACCGGGGAGCTCTGGGCATGGTCACGAGTGACAGCACCCAAGGGAGATCTGCATTCACACCTACTGAGCTGGGTATACCACCTGATGCCCAGGAACCATGACTGAGATGCACTGGTCCTGCCCCACATGGAACCTACTGTCTGGTTGTAGGAAAACAAACCTCGGTACACCAGGCAGGCACTGTCTCATTCCAACCAGTTGATTAAAAGAAAAAAAAAAGAGATGGGGGCCTGCTCATCAGTTTGTTCAATGACCACAGGCTTGCAGCTTTTTGCCAACAGCACCCGAGGTCCTGAGCTTTGGATTTTGGCTACGGAAACGCCTCCAAGAGGGTGTCATGCCTGTTGCAGAGGAGGAAATCTAGAATATGAGGTGCCTCACTTCTGCTCAATGAGGTGAGGTTGTCTGGCTGACCCTGAGACCACGTTCAGTGAATAAGGTTGTCAGATGGGTGCTTACTTTAGGTGGCACCTTTCCAAATCGAAGACAGCAGGGTGGGCACACGGCACCCTCATCTGAAAGGCACACACACATTAAGGCTCCTTCAGGAAGAAGCAACTGTAGTAAGAAAGGTCTCCAATAGTGCAGTTATCATCTGAACTGAAATAAACTAAATAGTTCCTAAAGTAAACTTAAAAGTTTATTCTAAATCCATTTGGAAGCTGAATTTGAAGGCAGAAAAATACAAAGGAGAAATAAGAGCAAAAATTATACTAGTAGTTGCATGGAAGATGAACCATTTCCTTGGTATGTTTGAGTTGGATCCTTTTGGAAATTCTCTCTTTAGCCTAGGCAAGTTTCAGTATGAGGAAGAACCTTGTTGCCATGAAGAAACTATTACAGTAAAGAAATAGCAACTTGGGCTTCTAGAAATATGCATGCAAACAGAAATTCAGGTGCTAAAGGTGAGTCTGGAAAAATACTATGCTTTCTGAACCAAATCAACCTCTGAGTTCTTTTTCCTTAAATAGCTTTGTAAACAGGATGTACACTCAGTATGCAATAACATGCAGTTTAAAGTGATTTATTTGACAAACTTCTGTGGTTCATATTCCAGCATTTCATCAACTGCAAAACTGAGGAAATAATTCATGGGCCTGGTATGCTTTTGAAAATATTTATGTTTCATAAAAATGTACATTCATGTAGTTTGAAATGAACATATTTTAAGAAAGTTCAAGCATATATAAGCATTGTTTAATCTCACAAAATATATTAGTTTTGTTGGGAATTATCTGCACTATAAAAGGGTCCTCAATTTACCAAATGATCAACAGCAAGCTGTTATTTAAGTTGTAATGATGTTTTCAGTCTAAAGAGGGGTTAGGACTCATGTTGTGCTCACACACAGCTGCCTCTGGGCAACCTTGTGGATGAGAGGAGACACCAAAAGGGACTAGTTCTAGAAAGAGGATTTGGGGAAGACGACTGGCAGGTGTCCTTTACAGAAGACTTTGGAACAACATCCAGTCAGACATAATGACACTTATATACGAGGGTCAGTCCTCATCTGCACACAACTCTTCATTTTTTTTTCCCCCTTAATACACACACGTTCATATAGGAGGACATGTTGTAACAGTGAACACTTGGTTCTCAAATCTTTCAAAAGGCTTGGAAGAGTCCCTTTAATTATTTTCTGAAATACTGGAATTCTCTCCAGTGAAGGGAAGAGGGAATTTAAAATATCCTTAAGTGTTTAACTTAGATTAATATGCTCGCCAAGGCAAAAGCAAGTTGCTGTTCTCCATGTTTTGCGGCTCTGAGAAAGTGGTAGCTACAGGCTCTGCTTTTTCACTTTTACTTTACACACCACCATGCCAGAAAGATGGAAGGCAGCACATCTGGGCTCTGGCCTGAAAGGGTCGAGCCTATCGTCTGACCCTGCATCTGTCCTTCCCAGACTTCCAGGCGGCTGCATGTATGTGTAAGGGATTTGCATGGCTAAGCCAAACACTCCAACTTGTATTTCCAAGGTTTTAAAAGAGCTGTTGCTTTTAAGACAAGATAATAAATGCAAATAATTAGAACCTAAAATGCAGTTCTAATTTTATTTCTATTTTTGATTAAAATCAAAACAAAACCTACACACGCACAGTCCCAGGGCTTTCTCAAACCAATCAACGGTTCTTTGGCAACGTCAGAGTAATGTGACTGTCATGCTAATTGCCATACTTTAAAAGAAGTCTAATTAAATAGGAAAATAACTAGAAACGTGAGAGAGAAGTTCACTTGGAAAAAACTGTCATACTAACGTTAAACCTTGTAAATCTTAAAACCATAAATGAACACTTTTCTCTTATGATAAATGCAAGTTACATGGCATTTTTTCCAGTTATAAAAAGACAACTACCATAAGAAAATGTATAGGACGTAAACAATAACTGAACATTATGCTGGAAAGTCGTAAAGTAATTTTAGTGTAAATTATGAGAACAGATGAATAGTCACCTGTAGTCTGGATTTGATGACAATAAACAAAGGATACACAGAATAGCACTGCCCATAAAATAAATCTCTTAATGAGGTGTTGATAGCGCTGTAATTAATCTAAGTAATCACCTCCCGTCAACTCTAGATATTATCGATTACACAAAATTAAAAAGAAAACCTTCAATCCTGGTAATTCGGGCAGAATACTGAATACACGGGAACTAGAGTTTTGACCAAATTTTTGAGAAAGATTCATATACGCCAAATTAACCAGATCTGTTAAAAGGCAGCTATAAAAATACACATGATCACAAGCTATACAGAACTTTCAAATCCATTTAAGAGTGGAGAAGGCCTGGGACGTCTTCGTGTACCTGGAGAGCACTGTAAAACCCAAAGGTAGAAGCATCTTGAGTAAGAGCAGTTCAGCATTCAGGCCGGTTCCGAGTTTCTAGCGTAGAGTATCCGTCTTCGAAGGTGGCTGCGGCCGGGACGCCTGAGAGCGGGTTCCGCGGTCACACTTGGTCTCGCAGGCGGGCCAGCCTCTGGGACAGTTCGTCCTGCTCGGCCGAGGCCACGCTCGTGCCCACGGAGCCGGTCTGGCCCTGCGGCAGCTCCATGTTGAGGTCGAGGCCGGCCTCGTCTGCCATTTCCTGCAGCAGCATATCCACCTGGCCCTGGGGAGTGGTCAGCGTCGTCGTGCTGCTCATCGTGTCCTCCATCTGCTGCGTCTGCACGTCCAGCGTCTCGAACTGGTGCTCGAACTTGTCCATCAGGGCAGAGATCTTCTCGAGATTCATGGTCTTCAACGTCGCGTCCATCGACTTAACCACACCGGCCATCGACTTGGTCACCTTGCCCATCGTCACGGCCGTCTGGACCCTGGCGGCCACCGCGTCCACCCGAGCACTCATCCTCAGGAAATTCACCGCCTGGTTCTTCTGGCGAATCGCGTTCTCGGCGTGAATCCTCGCAACTTCCATGTTGCCCTTCTGAATGGCCTTTTTAATCTTGGCCTTTTCGGCCTTTTCCTCCTTGTCGCATTTTTTGGCACTCCTTCCCAGTTCTTTGGCCGCGAACTTTAGGTTGAACAGGTGTTTCTCCATGTTGGACATGATCGTACGGCTCCCGGGGGTCGGCGGCCAGGGCTGAGGTGGACACCAGAGGAGGTAGGAAAAGAAAGACCGCTCCCAGCCGCCGCTCCTTTGTTTTGGTCCCACTTCCCGTTTCTGCCGCACGCGGCGCAGACCGTGACGTCATCGCTCGGCGCCGGGAGCGGGGCCGGCGTGGCGCACGGCGTAGGGGGCGGGGCTCCCGGACCTGGAGCAGGCAGACCTGGGCGCAGGCAGCGAGATGTTGTAGCGCTGACCGCGGCCCCGCTGACCCGGGCGCTCGCCGACTGCACCGAGTTCCCCCAACCCGCACCAGTTGTTAAAGTACTGAAGCATTAGTAAATTCACGGAAATGCGTGTCCACACACTTTCGTAGGCACGGACAGGATTGTCTGGAGCTGCACGTAAAAACTGTCCAAACTTGGTGGCCTGAGGTGTCCGGCCAGAGGCTGGAAACCAGGAAGCTGTCCTGAGGTTAGCAGACCACAGCCTTCTCCATCTGCTCTGGCAACTTCCACTTTCTCAGGGGAACGTGGACCGTTAATAATTAAAAGTACCAAACAGAAAAAGTTTTATCACTGACCTGCGCCTCTGGTTGCAGCCTGTGACATCCTTTTACTGCAGTGGGTGAAAATACCTTCTGGTCCGCGGACCACCTCGTCTATGCTGTGGCTGAAGGTCAGCTTGTAGATGAGTTGCCAGCAACTCCAAACATACAAAAATCCTTGTGTGGTTTAGTAATAAAAGACCCATCTTTTGCTGACATGATTCTGTTTGATATTTTATAAATATCCAAGGAACTTCACTCACATTTCATTTTGACACGAAACTGTCATTTTAAATTATGCAGGCAGAGGACGCTGAAGTACTGGGACCCACACCCACTGGCGTAGATCAAAACTGTCACTATGTATTATACCCTTTAGAAGTGCAGGCTTTCAGATGGCAGCAGACTGTGCTGTGGCTTTTTTCTTTTAGGAAGATTCCTCCCGTACAGCAATAACAACATAGCAGGGCCCTACCTGCCCTAAGGAGCTAGGCTGAAAATGAACTCTGAGAGTAATTCTGTTTGAGATAGTTTTAATCCAGAGTCTCACCATCCCTTTGGGCCTCGTGTGATAGTTTGCCCGTGGTGCTGTTGAACATGCATTTTCCTAAAACCCAGCTCTGGTTATATCACTCTCTTGCTCCAAAACCTGAGCAGAAAGGCACGCGGCAAACACGGTCCCCACCCTCCCTTTTCTTTCCCTCCCCACCCAGTCAAGCCAGGCTGAGCTTGGAGGCTGAACACCATTTGTGTCACTTGGTCAGTGTGGATGAGGAGGGATGGGCCTCCGGACACTGTCCCCACTGCCTGGGCTTCTAGCCGTCGCATCTCTGCCTGTTGTGATCCTGCCCCTGCTCAAAGCTGCTTCTCCAGGACCCCCGCTCCATGCTGTCCCCTTACCCCACACAGCACACATGTCAGGCTGCCTGGCACGGGGTCCGGGTACCTATTATATTACGAACTGCGTGGAGGCAGAGAACAGTCTTATTCCTTCCCCCCCCATGGAACCCAGCACACGCTCTGCACACAGCAGGCACTGAACCCAGTAAGGTTTTGCTGAGTTGAACTGTGGCTGAGAGGGGCTAGGACGTTACCCTCGTCAGCAGCTTAGCCAAGATTACTTTTTTCCCTAAAGCAGAACTTTTTCTTCACATGAGACATTTCCTAGAAACAGAATATAGAAGACCAATAAAGGGAAGAAATCTGTTTAAAGTGGGGCTTAGAGGGCCCCACCCCCTCCACTGCTCACCCACTGTCCCCCCCGCCAGCCCTTTCTTTTGGGTCCCTTGCAGTCAGCAAGCCAGTTCCTTGACCATTACCCATGGCCTGTTCCATTAGGTGACAGGGTTTGGAATATAAGCATGAGAAACCTTGACAGATTATGAGGATAATGACAACTAACATATTAAGTCCTGATGTGCTGGGTTGTTCTGGCCACTTTGCATGAATTGACTCACGTCATCCTCACAAACCCTAGGAGGTAGACGCTGTTAACACCTCCATCCTACAGGCCAGGGAACTGAAGCGCAGCATGCTAAGCCACTGGCTGCGGCCACAGCTGCTGAGTGTGAGGAATGGGATTCCACGGCTGCAGTGGGACAAGTAAGAAACAATGGGGGATCCGGTAAATTAACATGGGATCCAGTGGAGTTATCATTTTTACTTAAAGGAAGAGGTTGATGCAGCAGGAGTTGTTTTGAGACAGCTGAGGACTGGATTGACCGCGAGGTTAACAGGAGCTAAGGAAGGCTGCTCAGAGAAGTTGACAGCCCCTGAGGCTATGCTTGCTGACCAAGGCGGGTCTCCTCTGGCTGCTGGACAGCCTGGACTCCAGACTTCAGCTGAGGACTCCAGAGGCCCGGGCAGACTGGACGCCGAGGGGAGGCTGATCTCGCTGTGGGCCCTCCTTCCCAGGACCGGCCCTCTGCTTTCTTCTCTGACACCCCAGCCACCCCACTGTGCTCAGTATGACCCAGGCTGAAGCTCTCATGGTCACTTTCCTAGAGCCAGCTTCCTTCTGAGCCCAATGTCCCAACGACCTGCTGACCCTGGAGAGCTGGGGGTGCAAGGCCGTTGGCAAGTCCTCCCACTGACTGCTCGGTCCTTCCCCCCAAACATGCGCCTCCTGCTAAAGGGCACTTCCATGCACCCAGCTGTTCAGGTCAGATTCTTAGGAATCGTCTGGAACCACCCCCTTTTGAAAGTTCACTGCTTGGCACCAGGTACCAGTCACCCTCGGGGACACACGGAAGCTCAGTGCTTCTGCTGAACATATGACTGCAGGCGAAGGATGCGGCACTGGGCACATACCCCCTTGATGACCATTTCCAGGAGTGCATGACATATACCACTGCATCTATTATATATATAATTTTCCTCTCTATTCATTTAGGAACACAGCTATAATGTGAGGCGCCGAGACTCCTCAAACCTTGGGAAATCGCAAAGCCATTGTCCGTCAAATTATATTAACATGGTGTCCAGGTTGAAAAACGAAAACAAGAAAGCGTTAGAAGGAAACAGAAAAGTCGCCCCTGAGTGGACTGCCGCGATGTTCCACACAGGTGCAGCTAGGAAACGCCCGGTCAGTGGTCCTCACGGTGGCAGCACAGCCCGAGTCCCCCTGTCCTGATGGTCTAATCACACGGACACAGAGATTCTCCTGCTCTATGCTGAACACCTTACTGATCTGACGACAGGCTGAAAATGAAACCTCAACACTCTAGGCTGTAAACACTTCCGGGATTTCCCTTGGTGCAGAGGAAAACAATGCCTACAGCGCCCAGCCGTTCACAGAAGGAGCCTCCACACCCCTTCCCGGTCCTCTTTGCAATAAAGAACAATCTGATTCAGAAAACAGCAATGGCAGTTAATTCTTTTTTTTTTTTTTTAAGTCTCTAAATATTAATTTCCCCACTTGAGTTTTGTTAAAACATAACTCCAGATTCTCTTCAGTTTGGTCTTATTTTAGGGCGATTTTGGACTTTCCCAACAAAAGAAGCAATGTGAAAGCCAGAGGGGGAGGCCTGGGTGTGATCCTGACTGGGAGTCAGGGCACCGGGCGCTGGTCCCTTCTGGTAAAGCTGGGTGATTCCTCATGTGATCCGACGTAGACCAGCTCACTTCTATGGGTCTCAGTTTCCTCATTTGTAAAACTGGAAAGGGAGGACCTAGGATCTAACAGTCGTGCCTTCATCAGGTCTTGGCACCGGGGGAGGCTGCTCAAAACTATTAAATTAAAAAAAAAAAATCCCTGAATTCAAATAATTCAGGCGAAGTCTCAAAATAGTGTGTTTTGGCCAAGATGTGAAGCAGTGAAGACTCTCATACACGACTGGTGGGAGTGTCAGTAGATATAACCTCTCTTTTTTATCTAATAAAGTTAAAAAGTGCACCCCCATGAGCACCAGTTCTGCTTGCAATGATCCACCCCAGAGAAACGCTTGCACGTGTGCCCCGGCTACAAAACAAGACGTCATGACCTAAACCTGGAAACAACGTAACTGTGAACACAACAGAGATACGAATTGTGGCAGATTTTTACAATCGGATACTACATAGCAATGAAAATAAATAGCTACACCCATACTCAAAGCATGAATACATCCTAAAAACTTAACTGGAGCAAAAGGAACAGACCAAAATGGTATACACGGCATAATTCCATTAAAAAAATCCCTAAAACAATCTGCAGAGATTCGTTTTAAGATTTACTTAGAGAAAAACATGTACTGTTTAAATTACTTTTCTCCCGGCAATTTGTGATGGATGTTGCCAGATCTCGTGTGGAACGCAGAGAGAAGATTCAGCAAAAGGGAGAAGGCGGACTGTGTCTATTTTTATGTTACTCCTCCATATACAAAACAGTTTGTAGGAAGAAAATCTCCTCCTTTGGTGAGAAAATCTCCTCCTCCTGCCTCAAAGGGACAGATGAACATAAGCAGAGAGTAAGGAACTGTGGTCGGAAAACAAGGACCTGAATTATTTCACGGTCTGGGACATGTGCCTGCACGCCTCTTCCCAGTCACTCTTTCCATTCGTCACTGGGAATCTTTATTCTGCTACTTTTTCTTTATTTTTAAGAAAAGCTTATTCCCTGCATAGAAACATGTGGCAGTACCTAACAGCTGCCTGGCTGCCTGATGGGAAGTAGGTCACCTTGCGGCCACTGCTCTGGGTGGGAAGGGATTTCAGGACCACAGGTCCGGGGCAGGTGGACAGGACTGCTCGCTGGTCCAGCCGGGCTGCAGAGGGGACCGCTCTCCAGGAACCTGGAGGCTGACAGTTCTCACACAAGTTTTTTTTCCCTTAAACTTGAACATTCAGCTTACAAGCCGTACGTTAAAAACAGCTACTGTGCACCCTGGGCAGTAAATCTGCTGCACTTCACAGCCCTGTCTAGGCCTGCTCTGGCAGCTCCTTCTGTGGATAATGGAAACATTAGAAGCAGAGTGTCCTCAGGGCTTGGTGGGGTTGAGTGTCGGGACCCAACCCTGGGCCCCTCATTGCCACTCCTGGGACCAGTGTGTGCAGCTGATACACCCACATCCTTAATCGGTGCTCTATCTGACCCATCGCGAGACACAGCTTTTAAGTAGCATCCTGTCACAGTTAAATTAAGCTTAAGTGGGTCACGTGATTTAAAATACCCATGGCCACAGAACAGAGGACAGTGCTGACAGCCATGTACTCTGAGAACCACTTAAAGTCCCTTCAGGTCTAGTTTAACCCACACTGTACACATAAAGGAAGGAGTCCCGGGCCATTAGTGCCCAAGCTCGCAATTTCTTTTTTTTTTTTTTTTTTTCGCAATTTCTTTTATTCAAGGAGGAGCTGCAATTAAGCTTTTGAGCCAAAACATAAAGGTTTTGTTAGTTTAAGCTGATATCTTTAGTTAGGAAGCAAAACAGGATGAGAACTCCACTATAACTTAACTCAATGAATCCTACTAGAAATAACTTAAAACTTCTATTTAAAACGTGAAAAATCCTGTTAAAAAAGCCGGATACTTGTTACCACTTCTACATTGCTATAATTACTATGATAGCCTTCAGTTTCTCTGAGACAGTGAACACTTGTGGTCTGAAGGAGGCCAAAGGTAGGTATTTTTAAAAGCAGTGTCAGCTTTAAAATGATTTTGAAGGAAGTCATCAGATACAAGGTATCTGAACTAAAATATAGTGGCTATGCTTTCTTATTCTACTATTTGGTGGACTTGGGCCGGACTCTTCCAGCTCACACCTGTTTCCACAAGTACTGCCTGGCTCGAGGCTCGGGATGTATGGCGGGGGTGGGAGGTGGGGACAGGTAAGTAATCCACACACGTGATGCATTTATACTGTTCCACAAAGCAGAGGGGTGCATTTCCCCCGCGTTTCTTTTTTTGGAAGGGTCGCTACAATCGGGGCACAGAGGTGCTGGCGGAGCTTCCCTGATAAATCTGCCCATTGAGGCTAGGTTCTAGCAGATATTTCTATTCCAGGAACCACTAGGCTGCCTTGAGGCATGTTTAACCGTGTCCTAAATATAATAAATCCCAGCCAGGGTTAACATCTGGAAAACAATACTTAACAGTAAACTCTAGCATACTGCGGGAGAGAGAAAATGTATTTTCAGAGCAGGAAATGTATTTCCTTCTCCTCAGAAACAATGCCCGCCCTCGAGGTTCACATCGATGGAGAACAGGATGGGGAACACTGAGTACCAAGCACTTAACTGTGATCACGTGGATAAAACTGTTAGCGAGCACACGGGAATTCCATCTGTGCTTAGTAAGTTAATATAAGAACAGAATGAAGCTTGTATTTGAAAGGTAGCTTTCTACTGGTATCATGGAGTCTAATTATTATGTGATCAATGGAATTTGGTGTAAGGAAGAAGGACGGTTTTACTTTCTTCCTTTTTTGAAAGCTTTCTTTGATGTGAAATTACCAAAGGGCAGCTTCCTCACTCCCTGAATCATACTTGAAAGGCTGTAATTACATTTCTTGACAGTGTGAACACACGCTCACTGTTTACTGGAAGGAGGGAAGTCCTTGTGTAATGTACTATTTACTAGAGCAGCCCGTTTTCTCTGAGCAGAAGTGAATGCTTCTGCTCGAAAGGAGGTCATGTGAAAACATGAACCAGCCTTTCGTCCTGTCAAGGCTGAACAACAGTCATTGTCTGATTAGACCACATTTGTTTCTCCTTTCATCGTATGTTGGACATTTGCATTATTTCCACTTTCTGGCTATTTTGAATAACGCTGCTATGAACAGATATTGTGCCTTTATCTGAGTTTTAGAGAAAGATGAATTCTGTACAACCGAGAATGAACAGTTATAATGTAAAAGTCCATTCATATAACAGTTGCTTTCTGAACACCTACTATGTGCTGGGCTCTGTTCCAGGCATGGCGGGGAACAGCCAGCAGTGGCCCACTGACCCATCCATAACAGAGAGTTTAAAATACCTGATTAGATTTACTTATTCATTCAACAAATATTTAATGAGATGTTACTGTGTTGGGCACTGTGTGGAGAAGAACAGCTCAAAATCCTATGGAAATAACTTCTTATAACATTACCTGCCAGTTTCCATAAAGATTATTTTTTAGAGATATCAAGACAAGGGAATCGTATTTTGAATCAGTATTTTTGTTTTTCCATTTCTCCTCTTCCCTTTTCTTTCAGCAGCATACCTGTACTGCCAGCTCAAGCACACAGGTGAGACAGAGATCCTTGTATAGGGTCAGGAGCATCCACTTCTGTGGAGCAATCGTTCACCACTTTTGAACGGAGTCTCTCTTTTTGCTTTTTCCTTGGTATTAAATATAAACGCCCTAAAATTAGGCAGATTCACATGATCAGTAGTCTCCATATTAATTTTACTGTGGTGTCCAAATTAATCTAACAAGCCAGTTGCAACAGGGGGTCTCAAAGTGCATTTAAAGCACACAATTCAGTGGTTTTCTTCGTACTTCCAGACTTGTGCAACCAGCTCCACGATCACTTTTAGAATTTGCATTGCTCCAAAAGGGCACCCGGTACCCATCAAGCAGGTCCTCTCCTCATCCGCCCCCTCAACTCCCCTCAGCCCTATGCAACCCTAACCTACTTCCTGTCTCTACAGAAATACTTATTCTAGGTATTTCATAAAAATGGAATCACACAGTATGTGGCCTTTTGTGTTTGGCTTCTTTGACTTATCACATCTTCAGGGCTCATCCATGTTGTACTGTGTGTCAGTGCCTCATTCCTTTTTACAGCTAAATAATATTCCATTGCATAGACAGACCACAATTTGTTTATCCATTCATCAGTTGATTTGGATTGTTTCTTTTTTTTGGCTGCGCTGCGTGACATGCAGGATCTTAGTTCCCCCAACAGGGATCGAACCTGTGGCCCCTGCATTGGGAGCACAGAGTCTTAACCACTGGACCACCAGGGAAGTCCCTGTCTTAAAGTTTTGGTATAGATGTATGTTTTCAATTCTCTTGGGTGTATACCTAGGAATTGCTGGATTATACGGTAACTCTGTGTTTAACTTTTTGTGGAACTGCCAGACTGTTTTCCAAAGTGGCTGCACTATTTTACATCTCTACCAGCAAAAATATGAAGGTTCCAGTTTCCCCAAATCCTCGCCACATTAGTTTTCATCTGACTCTTTGATTCTAGCCATCCTAGTGGGTGTACAGTGGTGTCTCATTATGGTTTCAATTTGCATTTCCCTGAGAGCCAATGATGTTCACCACATTTTCACAGCTTACTGGCCACTTATGTATCTTATTGGGGAAATGTTTCTTCTGATCCTTTGCTCATTTTAAAATTGGGCTATTTATCTTTTTTTTTAAATAAATTTATTTATTTTATTTATTTATTTTTGGCTGCATTGGGTCTTCGTTGCTGTGCGTGGGCTTTCTCTAGTTGCGGTGAGCGGGGGCTACTCGTCATTGTGGTGCGCGGGCTTCTCACTGAGGTGGCTTCTCTTGTTGCAGAGCACGAGCTCTAGGCGCACGGGCTTCAGTAGTTGTGACATGTGGGCTCAGTAGTTGTGGCTTGTGGGCTCTAGAGCACAGGCTCAGTAGTTGTGGCGCATGGGCTTAGTTGCTCTGCGGCATGTGGGATCTTCCCGGACCAGGGCTCGAACCCGTGTCCCCTACATTGGCAGGTGGATTCTTAACCACTGCGCCACCAGGGAAGCCCTATTTATCTTTCTGTTATTGAGTTGTAAGAGTTCTTTATATATTCTGGATACAAATAACTTATCAGATACATAGTTTACAAATATTTTCCCTTTTCGGTGAATTATCCTTTAAATTTCTTGAACTGTGAGGACCTCTATAAAAAAACCCCAACTATCCTGGTTTTCATTTGCAAACTATGTTTGAGACACGAATGTGATAAAAATGAACAGTTAAGGAGAGTGACTTCAGAATCTGAGAAAATGGGTGTCCTTGTGAAAATCCACTTATTTATAAGCTTGGACCCACCCTCATCATCTTTAAAATTTATTCTGTGGCAGCACCTGGCAGGCATTTCATGCTCACATAATGTTTGTTAAACTTTTAAACCATAATAGTCTCTCACAATCTTTAGGTTTAAAATGTGAAATCCTGCCTAAATCAAGTAACAGCCTGGTAGCTCTACGTAGTCGTGGGCAGTTTTGTTTCCTCCTCTGTAGAATGGAGATAATAAACTCTCCGGGTTTGTGTGAGGATGGATGTGTTAACTCATATGATGTGCATGGTAAGTTTCTATAACAATGGGCTATTCTGCAGCTACACTTGGAAGCTGAGAATTACAGGACACATCTCTTAACATTATTCTGTAGCTGCACATCTTATTAATAGTTAGTAGTATGAGTGGTTTTCAACCTGAGTTCCCTGGGCTCTTTGCAAGTGTTTCCCATAATTCAGCAAACACTTAAAAGAATGGTAGTAAAACCCTTCCACATCAAATGTCTTGTGTGCCATATTATATACTTCATGGGGTACTACCAATGCGTTACTCTGTGCTGCTATGTTACTTATTTTTCTGTAGACTTCTGATCACATCTATACTTATGTATATTTTTCTTCCCCCCTATATTTTATTATGAAAAATTTCAAACACACAACAAACTTGAAATAATTTTATAGTGGATACTTGAATACCCACCACCTAGATTCTGCCATTACCATTTTTACTGTACTTTATTTTTAATTTATTTATTTTATTTATTTTTCGCTGTGTTGGGTCTTCGTTGCTGTGCCCGGGCTTTCTCTAGCTGCGGTGAGCAGGGTTGCGGTGTGCGGGCTTCTCTTTGCGGTGGCTTCTCTTGTTGCAGAGCACGGGCTCTAGGCTCGCGGACTCTAGAGCGCAGACTCAGCAGTTGTGGCGCAGGGGCTTAGTTGCTCCGTGGCGTGTGGGATCTTCCTGGACCAGGGCTTGAACCCGTGTCCCCTGCATTGGGAGGCAGATTCTTAACCACTTTCCTGCCACCAGGGAAACCCTTTACTGTACTTTAAAAAGTCACATATCTACCCCATTTATCCATCTTATTTTTGATAATTTCAACAAAATCGCAAACACCAGAATACTTCCTCCTACATGATTCAGCACCCAGGTCATTAGCTAAAATCAATGTTTGTTGACAGTTTACTCTTCTGATGTAAATTTTGATCCATAGAAACCCAAATTGTGAGTGTACGTTTGCTGAGTTTTGACAAATGCGTACACCTGTGTAACGTTAACTCTTATCAAGACATTATGCCCATGTTTTTAGATGTGCAGTTGTTTGGGAGGAAGGCTGTAGCATCTACTGCTTAGACGACCAGCCCCGTCCAGCTGCAGGACCTCGAGGTGAGGACAGGGCACCCACTTCTTCCGATGCCACTGAAGCTCCGGCTCACGTGAGGGTCAGAGTCCCATCATCACAGTTGGAAATGTGACACATTAAAACATTTAAGCATCTATCTGACTTTACATTTACGTTAAGGAACGGGAGGAGTTGTTAGGGTCTGCTAGGAATTCCAGTTGGTGGGAAATTTCTTGCATTTCTCCTTTTCACATTCCTGCATAATTAACTTAAATGTTTCTTGTGATTGATTATAAGGCCAACTTGAAAAAAACCCATTTCTGCTACCGTTTGCAGCTACTCAACCGCATAAACCAGAGTATTTCCACACACCCCTCCCCCCGCAGGAGACACTGGACGCTGAGCCCAGAGGAGACCAGCCGCCATCCAAACCCACACTACACAGATCATATAGTAAGTAAGTGTTGCCAGTGTGAACATTGAGAATTTCACTCTACTCAAGTACCACTTTAGTTTGGCATTTGACGCATTTCATTCTGCTGCTACAAATTCTGGACACTGGCCCTAATTTTTAACCTGGGCCCCGTGGAGACTGGGGTTTCCTGGCATCAACTGAGGGGCCACAAAGGCTCTGGGGGGGCTCTAAGGGCGACACCTCCTGCTCCTCACCCTTGAGGAGCCCTCAGCACGCTGGCACCCCACGTGGGATACTGTTTGACAAAGGGTCTATCTCTAAGGAACAAGAGGAAAAATAGCTGTAAGGCAGCGAAAACGTGTGTGTGTGTGTGTGTGTGTGTGCGCGCGCTTAACGCTATCTGGTTCAATGGCCCAATGTCCACAGCCTTCAGAATGAATCTGACAATACACAGTGAACAGGAAACTCGTTCCACCTGCCGGAAGGGGCGAGGACGTGGGGTCCTGCCGCCTTTACGGGAAGTCTGAGGACCCACGAGACAAGGAACGGGAATCCCCCAGGATTCTCCACTCAGGGGAGTAGTTTTTCTGAGAGGTTTAAAAAAATCCATGTATACAGTGTGACATCACGGAAAAAAAAGGTAGTCTCTGTTCCTGGTTCCTGACACAGGGCTCCTGAAACCCGTGTAATTTCCTAAGTGAGACGAGCATCTTTTGTTCTAATGGGGTGACTCTGGGTGGGCTCCTGGTTGAGGGCTGGTCACCAGAAAGACCAACCTGTGATTAGAAGCTGGGAATTTTCAGCCCCACCTGCATCCTCCAGGAAGGGAGGAGGGGCTGCAGACTGAGTTAATGATGTATCATGCCCCCATGGGGAAGCCTCCACAGCAAACCCAGCAGCATGGGGCCTGGAGAGCTCCCCTGCTGTGGACACATCCACGTGCTGGGAGGGGGTACCCCCAACTCCACAGAACAGAAGCTCCTACCCTCAGGACCCTCCCAGGCCTTGCCCTGGGGAACCTCTTCATCTGGATGTTCACCTGTGTCCTTTATCATATCCTTTAATAAACCGGTAAACGTTAAGTAGGTGTTTCCCTGAATTCTGTGAGCTGTTCTAGCAGAAAACTGAATCCGAGGTGGAGGAGGACACGGGCACCTCTGATCTGAAGTCAGGTGGGACAGACGTGGGGGGTCCCCTGGGGACCTCGTCGTGATTGGCACCTGAAGTGGGGCGTCTCGTGGCCTGAGCCCTTACCCTGTGGGGCCTGAGGCTCTCTGGGAAGAGAGTGTCAGAACTGAGTTAAACGGTGGGACACCCGGCTGGTGTAACACATCTGGTGTCAGAGTGTGGTGAGTGTGGTCACAGTGGGAGCAAAGAGGACCCACGAGGGAAGTGCAGGTTCCCACCCTCAGGACCCTCTCAGAAGCTGCTTCTCGGGGTGAAGTTTCCGAAGAGGGCAGAGGAGAACCAGGCTGACCCACTTATACTGAGATATTTGCATGTAATTTATTCTTCATACTTAAAAACATTACTGCCCATAAACACTTCCAATGCTACAGATCTAGAAAATGAATCTGAAAATAAACTTGGCTGAAATGAAGGTCAAAACGAGGGTTCAGAAGCACTCAGGTAATTGATTGGATATTTAGTGAGTTAACACTATATAGTAACATGCATATTTAAAATTATTGTTTATTTTACAATGACCTAAACATCCACTTTGAAGTTGAAACTTCATTTTTGTGAATAATTTCCAGATTGTCCTGAAAGCTCACATTCAAGGACTTGCAAGCCCTGAGATCCAGGCTGGTGTGGAGGGGACAAACAGGGCCCCCATGGCTCCTGCCGGGCGGCAAAGGGCACACGTGAGAAATCACTACACCTTTCTCACTGCTCTTTTCTTTTGGGGGGATATTCTCTCCTCTCCAGAGTGTTCTAAAACCAATTATGTCAATGGATGTATACGAAAGGTGAGTATCATGTAAAGACATGTGTGCAAAGCGTGAGAACCTACATACACTCCACGCTGTAGAGTTTCAAGTTAGATTAAGCAGAGTACGATTTTATAAACCTGTTCTAAAGATCCAATTTTCCAGGGACTTCCCTGGTGGCTCAGTGGTTAAGAATCCCCACCTGCTAATGCAGGGGACACGGGTTCGAGCCCTGGTCCGGGCATATCACATGCTGCGGAGCAACTAAGCCCACGAGCCACAACTACTGAGCCCACGAGCCACACTACTGAGCCCACGTGCCACAGCTACTGAAGCCCGCGTGCCCTAGAGCCCGTGCTCCGCAACAAAGAGAAGCCACCGCAATGAGAAGTCGGCACACCGCAACAAAGAGTAGCCCCCGCTCGCTACAACTAGAGAAAGCCTGCGTGCAGCAACCAAGAACCCAACGCAGCCAAAAATAAATAAATAAATAAATAAATAAATAAAAATCCGATTTTCCCTGATTTCCTTTCTCCCAAAATAGCTGTTTCCATGGCTACATAATCACTTATTATTAGCACTTAGAGGAAACACACTTTGGGGGATAATGCAGTAGAGATTGTTTTTAATTTTCACAGTGGGAACTGGGGCCCTCTGTATGAAATATAATCTCTGCTAATTTGCTCAGCTTGCTTGATGCTGCAAAGACACTCATTTTTACCAAATGTACAACCCTTGAAGTTCATAATAATGATTGTTCCCACGCTCCTCCAGCCAGGCTGGTCCTGGTGTTGGATGGTGCAGTGCCCACCCCGCCTGCCGCAGCCCTGCTTGGGGACGCAGAGGTGGCCGCTGGCCAGGGTGACAGGGACAAGGCTGCCCGGCTGGAGCAAACCTGTCTGCCCTGTTTCCTCTGGGCCCTGGCCTGAGGGTTATGGGGTGGCCCCACGGGTCAGCAGACAGGGACGAAGAGGTTGTGATGCCTCGGGCTTCAGTGGCTCTGAGAGACTCAGAACAAATCCCCCCTTTCCTGAAGGAGCCTTAGCAAGTGTCCGCGCCTTGCATGCCAGGTAGCACACACAGACCTGAGCAGACTTTCTCATTTGTATATGAAAGGTGCTTTATAACTTGGGAGCTCCACGTGTGCCCGTGTGTCGCGGCCTGGAGAGGGGGCGGCGGGTACGAAGAAGCAGCCCTTAAAATGCTTGCTTAGACTTGAATCTGTTGTTGGGAAGAGGACCGAGAGGAGGCAGGATTTCTGCTCTCACGAGTTTTCACCAAGACTGACTGGTGGTGCCATCGCTTGTCCTGCCCTGGACCCTTCCCTCCCCAGTAATGTTTCTTTTTTTAAATTGAGATATAATTCACATAACATAAACCTCACCATTTTGAAGTACACAATTCAGCGGGTTTTAGTATATTTAGAATCATCACTACGATTCAGTTCCAGAACATTCTCATTATCCCCAAAAGAAACCCCGTACCCTTTAACAGTCACTCTCAATTTCCCCCTCCCCCAGCCCCTGGCAACCACTAATCTACTTTCTGTCTCTATGAATTTGCCTGTTCTGGGCATTTCATACAACTGGACTCATTCGATACGTGGCCTTTATGTCTGGCTTCTTTCACTGAGCCTCACGTTTTCAAGGTTCATCCATATTGTACCATGTGTTGGTGCTTCGTTCCCTTTTATGGCTAAATAAGATCCCATTGTGTGGCCAGACCACATCTGTTCATCCAGTTATCCTTTCATGGACATTTGCATTGTTTGCACTTTTTGGCTGTTGTGGATAATGCTGCTGTGAACATTCATCTACACATTTTTATGTGGATGTATGTTTTTAATTCTCTTGGGTGTGTACCCAGGGGAGAAACTTCCGGGTTCCTCTGGGTTTAAGCTTTTGAGTTACTGTGGCGAGATCATCCTTGGATTCTTCACTGGCAGCTCAGCCCCCCTAGGAAGCGCCTCTTCCCCCAAATATTCCCGTGGTTTCTGCCATGGAAGAAATGACTTCAACAGGGCTTAGAATGAATCCCTTCTTAATTAGCACTTGGGCTTAAAACACAAGACTGCTGAGCAGGTAACATAGTGACTTAGAGTCACACCGAGATGTCGGCAGATCTTTTCTCAGAGGATTCGGAAGAGAGAGGAAAAGAAGACCTGTCAGAACCCTGGACTCTGCCAGGGCAAAGCTCAGTGCCCCATCGGCCCCGCGCTGAGCCCCAGGCTCCCAATCTGACCATTCACTTATTTCCAATAGCCCTGATTTCATGCAAGAACTCCCACTAAGGAGCTGGGTCTTTGAGGAGGAATAAGACACATTCCCCAAGGAACTGGAACTCTGGGGCGCTGGGCAAGCCAGCATGAGCGTCCTGGTCCCAGGACAACCCCGGTTGGACATTGAAATGTCCTTTCTGTCCTTTATTTCATGAGCAAAGGTGATGAGAGGTGGAAGCAGCTACGTTCCTTCAACATCTTATTTGGCAACAAAAAAACATCTGTCTCCATGTGTGGGTCTAACAAGAGTTACTGAAATATTACTTGTTTTTGAAATGTCTCACCCCCAACCTCAACATCTGAGTGCAGAGGAGAAACAAGATTGTTATTAAGAGACAAAGGTTGCTGACCTAATCTGATTCCCATGCATATTAAAATGGATTAAAAAAGCAAAGCTGGGACGTTATGATTGCCCCAGACAGTGAGGTTTAGAGGGGAACGGCTTTCTGTGATTCTGCCGAGCCCAGAGTGAAGACCGCAGGAACCTTGGTGTTTTATTTTTGACGAGCCTGGGGTCTTGACCTCGTGCCTCAGAGTCTCACCCTCTGTAATTTGAAAGTACGGAACGGAAAGAAATAGCAGAGCTTGGCGGGGGCTCCCCGCCCCGCCACCCCCCGGGTGGGAACCCTGATCTCAGTGGCCTCAGGTTACCCCCTGGACCTCAGTTCCCACATTGGAGACACAGCAGCAAGAGCTCAGGAGGGCTCACGTGTGCCAGGTGCCACTCTGGGGTCTTCGGGTCTCTATTTAACCCTACAACAACTGTACAGGAATACAGCCCATAATTTTATCCCCATGGAAGTAACCTGCCCAAACTCTCTGCTCTCGGGAGCAGAGCAAAGATCTGGATCCTGACTGCCTGCTGTCAAAGCTCATGCTGCTTCTTTTTGTCAAATTTACTTTGCACATTCTATTTTAAAGTAAACCATTAATTCTATCGCTATGGTGATGGGTTGTCTCTTTTTATAAGAAAGAGAAACTCCTAATGCGACATTGAAGGGAGCTGTGGTCCAGAGGCGACTTCGCTCAAGAAATACTGGGAACCACGATCAGACACGTTCCCCGAGAACCTCAAACACAAACCTATATGAATGTTAATGTTATCTCCAGCTGTGCTAGAAATTCCCTCTGGCATCACAGCTAGACTTCCCCAAACCAGAGCTTGATGGCATCCTGTCCTCCATAAACAACATCTCCTGGGTCCCTGTCCCAATAACGGCCCCGTGGTCATCCTCATTGACCCCCCCTTTCCTCCACCTCCCTCGTTCGATCCAGTGCCTGGCTCTGTCCCTGAGGCCCCAGGCTCACTTCCACGGCCACCACCTGCCCGGGTGCACCCACGGGTCTCTGCCGCCTCTGTTTCACCCTCCACGCAGCACCAGAGTGACCTGACAGCCTCACTCTTCCAGCCGATGGCCACTTGCTGCGTCCGGAGGAAAATCCACGTTCCCTGGCCTGGGAGGGTGTGGCCCCTCGACCCCTCTCGCCTGTCCACAGCCACCTCCATCACCGCTGGGCGCCCACAACGCTTCCTGTCAGTGCTGGGGACATGCCTGCGTCCCCTCCTGGGCCCTGCCCACCCCGCTCAGCACCCCTCGCCCGTGACAGGTGATGGAGCCTGAGCTCCGAGGGGTGAGGAGGGGCCGGGGGCGGCCGCACCTCCCTGTCCTTAGTCAGTATTCACAGTGTAGTTCTAAATAGTGTAGATTTGGTCCCAAATACTGTGAATTCCCAGGTTTTATGCTTCTGGAACCTTTTCCACAAGTATGGATTTTTAGAGTTTACAGACTTAAAATGTAAAAAAGCTTATTTCTTGATGCCCAAAGAGTTATCTAAGACAAACTTTAAATACAGTTTTTGTTATCAAACGAGCAAACACAGCTAAAACTCGCTGATTAACCTTCTTCTGGGGACCATTATGCTCTAATAGTTATAGACTGAATCTAAAATAGCAAAAGATAGGAAATAGGAAAATGAGAATTTCAGGGAAAAACAATGAGCCAGCCTTGGCACCAGAGTCCTTTGCTTATTTCTCCTCATACATTTTTTTCATCAAATATTTACTTATTATTTTAATTACCATCTACTCTTGAGGTTCTAGTCTACTTCAAATGCGCGTAGGATGATCTCATTACTTTAAGTAAGAGTTTCGGCTTGACTGCAGATGTGGATTATTTAAATTTTAATTTGGGGGCCCTGGCTCCAAAATTAAAATATAGTAATGAATACCTAAGTATGTTATAATTTATGAACATGCCTATAACTCTATAGAAGGCAAAAAATGACTAGAACTGAATACAAAGATCGAGGTAAAATGAATACAACTGCTTCTGGTTCTTCCCTGAAACACTGCCTCCTGCTGGGTTTTCAGTTTTGCATCTACTAAACTCAGCTTATGTTAAAAGCTGGTTTCTGCAATGAGTTGTTAATTATTTGTTCCTTGTACTTAAGGAAGTTCAAAGATTCTGGGAGGGCAGCATGGATTGGTCCTCGCGGACAGACTCACTATTGGGCGCAGTCTATGAGCTGGTACTCGTTGGACCTCTCGAAGCAGGCCTTCACACCTTCGTCATCCCAGAGCTTCTTCACGTGATCGAAGAATTCCTGAAGTTTGAAAAAGTTACAGATAAGAAAACCCATGTGTTACCTTCTTCCAAAAGTTAAAAGTAAAAAGAAAATGCCAAAAACATTTGCAGGGAGTGCATAAATTGTTTTCTTCGTGGAGGTCGACTCCACACATGGGGTGGAAGGCCCAGATCTCACCACTCAATCTACTGGTCAAACATTCTTATTGTTCCAGAAAGTTCCCCAAAGTGGAAATGACAAGTCAAAAATTAATGACATTCACCAACTATCAATACAACTAAGAATTTAAAGTTCTTAGGACTCAATGACCCGACTAGCAGAATGGCCATTTCAGCTGTGAAAAAACATGCTTGTTACAATGGCAAGTTCTGTTTTAGCTGCTTCTTTTAAATTTTCTAGGTGAGCCACGATTATGAATAGACATGGTTGAGCAGACGGGTTAAATTCAGCCCCAAAGCATTAGGTACATAAGAAAGAAACTTTTAAAATTACACCCTTTGGGGATAGTGATTTACTGTTTTTGATCTTTCCAGAAACTCTGAGTTAAGCGTGAACTGGGATTTTTGGTTCACATACTGTGCGCAGGCCTATCCCTTACGGCACCAGCAGCCTCTGAAATAGGAGCCTGTCTACCTCAGTAAAGGTGGCTCTATGAATCCGTATTTCCAAAATTATCCAAATTAAATGAACAGTGCTATGGAAGCAGATGACTATACATTAGCAGCTAAATATAAAATAAGTTACATAAATTTTCACAAAACTCTTTGTTAGAATATTTATATCCCTTCCCAAACCAGGAAGCACCGATTTCCATCTCTGCTCTGCAGGAGAGGGCCTGGGGTGACCCCGCCAGGAAGCAGTCGAGGCTGCTCTCCCTAAGAATCAGCGCAGAGTCTTTGCAGGAAAAAACAAAACCTGAGTTGGTTCACGATTCCATACAAGGGTGGATCCAAGTATTGAGGGGCCTGATGCTTATACAACTTGCGGACCCTCTTTGAAAAAAAGGAACACAGAATTATGAGTACAAATCAGGGATAAGACCTGGGAGGGGGAGCAGGGGGCCCTGAGTGCAGCTTCACCCGGTTCTAGTGCGTCCCAGCCTGACTCCCAGTGTCGGGAACAGCTTGTAAGCTTGTGCCGCACGTCTCTGTATCTATCGTGTCTGCCTGTCTGTCCTCAACAACAACAAACCCAAACTGCTCACAGGTGACAGGAAGGGACAGTCTCCACGCCAAGGAGAGGAGCTGGACCCTCAGATTTCATCCTGTCTCCCTGGATTGATGCTTCCTTCCGGAATCTTCCAGGGCCGCTCCCATCGCTCCAGTGAAGGAGTCTGTGGGCTTCCTTGAAAAATTTCCTTCGAAGAGCCAAATGAGGAGACACACACACACACACACACACACACACACACACACACACGCACCCCACGTCTAAAGAGAAATACTCTATTATGCTATTATCCGGACGGTCCAGGAGGGCAGTCATACGCCTGTTGTGGTGATATTGGGATTTAAGCCCCACTTGCCCCCTACTGCAAACCCCTGTGCAGTGGTCCTGGAAGAAAGTTCCTTACTGTCTTTAACAAGTGTCAGAATCATTTTTTCTTCAATAGTCTGAGCAGAAGCCTTTGAGACAGTCAGAGAGGGGTGCTTGACCCAAGAAACAAAATGCACAGTTCCTGGGGACATGCTGACAGCATAGTGAGACAGGAACCGTGGGCGCTGGGATCTTACAGCGGGCGCCGTGGACAACACGGAGGAGACAGAACAGGCTCGATCTGCTGCTTTGTCTTCCTTGTTGGGAAACAAGACGTGAGGCTAGACCAGGGCCAGGTCCCCAGGATTCCCTACGTTTACTCTTTAAGGAGTTCTCAGATCTTTGTGGAAAATTCCAGGGCTGCTGCTGCTGTGGCCCCTTCACCTTTTTATCAGGGAAAATGTCAAACTTACCCAAGGAGAGAGAATGTCCCCTGGGCACTCACTACCCACAGGCAGATTCCACACTCATCAAGTGGCTGTTCTCTTTTATCTGTATCTCAGCCCTTTTCTCCCACCTTTATTATTTAATAGCAGTTCTCTTACACCATATTATTTTATTTCAACATTATTTCTAAAA
This sequence comes from Eschrichtius robustus, assembly GCF_028021215.1. Classification (NCBI taxonomy): domain Eukaryota; kingdom Metazoa; phylum Chordata; class Mammalia; order Artiodactyla; family Eschrichtiidae; genus Eschrichtius; species Eschrichtius robustus. The sequence goes on from NC_090837.1 coordinate 29,518,306, forward strand.
GATAAAGCTTTAGAAGTCATAGCCACAATACCACAATCTCAAATAAAAATACATAAACCAGTAAAGAAATGATTCTGTAAAATCATTAACCACTGCAGCTTCTTTAGCTGTGCTCAAACATTTGTCCAGAGCCTGGCTAGAATTCTAATACATTTGTTAAAACAACTGGGAAATAAATATGAGAAATACTTTTAGTATGCTTCCGTTAGCAACTAAGATGAATGATACTAAATAAAAATAATTTCAGTGGTGTGTGTGCGTGTGTGTGTGTGTGTGTGTGTCTGAAAAGAAAAGGTGATTCACAGTGAAGTCTCACTTGTTTTTGACATCTGAGAGTTGAGAGACACTGAGAGCATAAAAAGAAAATTACTAAATGACATTTCTTAATTTTTTCTGTATTATTGAATTTGAGAATCACCTTGTGATCTTCATATATTTAGCAACTGAAATACATGGTCATTTATGTCATTCTTATTCAAAGGAGTTTGAGTTGTGTTATAGAAAATAAACATGATAATGATACCAAATTAAACCTACTTTTAAAAAGGAAGGCTTTAAATTTTCATAGCATAATTTTGATGTTTAAATCAAAATTTAAACTAAAATTAAATACCCAACTCCTCCATTTCCTATTACAGCACTTTCCTTCTCGTTCTGCTGTTTACGCCTTCCTGTAGGTATAAAGTGTACTCAAAGCTAGCCTGGAATTCTCAGGTGAGTAACAATTTTCTAAAAAATTTTAAAATTCTTCATAACTGCCTTAAAACAGAAATAAATGTCTGCCAATAAGAAATGTAAAAAAAAAAATTATTGCATGATTTCTCTGCTAATGTAATACAATAAAACAACTTTTGGTTACACTGACACTTAAGATTCACTTTTTGTTTTGGACATAACAATCAAAAGCATAATATTTCTTATCTGGTGAAAGAGATGTCGTCCAGTGGCCTGGAGGGCACCCGGGTCTCAGGTGGAGCTGCTCCGACATGTGGTGCTCTGTCCTGAGGGTGGCGGAAACCCTTACTGGGTTGAGTGAAAAATGTTATTCCTAGGATGTCTTATGGAAAATATTCCTCTTTAATTTTAGTGTCAGTAATACTTTTTTGCATCTCTCAAGAAAATGCTTTACCAATTTCATTTTTAATCCTCTGGGATCCTGTGACTTTTCTGCTGCTTTCATTTATGTCACTGAATTGACCGCCAAGAAGCTCAGAAATCCCATTTGGGGGTTGGTCCCAGCTTGTGTGCAGACCTTGCCTTTATGCTCTGGGTACCAACTTCACCTCTGCTACCACATCACTCACTCTCCTGTTCCTAGCTTCCTTCTGCCATACTTTGTTTTTTTCAATTAACTTGTATTATAACTTTGTGAGTGGCACTAAATCCTTTCTGGAACACGCTGGAGCAAAAATAAATGATTACCGGAATTTTCCATGGTAATGCAGTGAACAACGGCCACCACCACCATCAAATGGGCCTCAGAAACAGGCAGTTTCAGTCAGGAGAGTAGCCATTTAAGTAGAATTTTCTAAAGCTCAAGTTTGGGTCTGATTCATTTAAAATACACCTACTCAGTTTTACCCCACAGGGAGCAGAACGATCTAATAGGTTTCTGTCATTTCTTTTTTCAGGTATCTGGTGGATGTCAAGTTGAAGGTCTGTGTGGGATCTGTCACTCCTGGTTATTTATAATCTCTGTCCATCCTCAGGTCTAAGTTAATGCAGGATGCTTCAAATTCTATTTAGAAACAGCTTTCAGAGACCAGGCTAAACAAACCAAAAGTGTCGACAGTAATCAGGGGTCCCCAAGCCCGAGTCTTTCCCAGCATGAAGCACGGGCTCCGTGGGTGACAACCACAGCAAGTAACCAAACGTAAAGTGGTGTCACCCTGGCCCTTCCTGGGGCCGCGTGGGTCCCAGGCAAGCTTCTCAGGGTCTTTGGCCGAGGGCTCACTTGAGTCTCAAATACCCTGCCATGCAGGTGATGCAGCTCCCGTTTTACACATGATGAAATGGGAATGATCTTGGATCCTTTGTACTTGCCCGAGCCTTCTGACTAGGACATGATCAGCCTGGATATGGAAGCAGCCTCAGGGCCTGGCCAGCTTCCTCCTTCTCTTCTGTAGCAGCTCCTCATGGCTGGTGACCAGTGAGAGCAAACCCACATTTACAATATACACCACACTCGCCTTTTTCCCTCTGTGACAGACAATTTTAACTATTCTTAGAATCATTTCTAACAGCCTCTTGAGGTATATTTTATATACCCTAAAATTCACCCATTTACTTATCCGGTCACACACCCAACCAACACAGCCAAGTCTTAGAACCCCTCCACCATCTGCCCCCTCCCCTGGTCTCAGACAACTGCCAATCTACTTTGGTCTCTATAGTTTTGCCTTTTCTAGAAATTTTGTATAAAGGAAGTCATATAGTCTTTTGTGTCTGGCTTCTTTCACTTAGCCTGATTTTTCTGAGATTCACCAATTTTGTTATGTATTTTAGCAGCTTAAAAAAAAACTGCTGAGTCCTATTCCATTGTATGGATAAGACCACATTTTGTTTGTTTACTCACTCACCAGTGGATGGTCATTGGGGTTATTTATGGTTTTTGACTGTTATGAGTAATGCTGCTAGGAATATCTGTGTACCAGGCTTTGTATGGACTTCTATTACCATCCCTTTTGGGTTAATACCCAGGAGTGGAATTGCTGGGTTACAGGGCAGGTGCATGTTTAACTTTAAAAAATGGCTAAATTGTTTTCCAAAGTGGCCATTCCATTTGCACTGTCAAGAGCAATGGGTAGGGGTTCGAGTTCCTCCAAACCTCACCGATACTTGGTTTTGTTAGTCTTTTTGATTTTAATTATTCTAACGGGTGTGTAGTGGCATCTGGCTGTGGTTTGAGTTTGCATCTCCCTAATGGCCAATGACGGTGGACAACGTTTCACGTGACTGTTGGCCGCTCGCATGTCTTCATTTTGAGGTGTCTGTTCAAATATTTTTCCCATTAAATAATTGGGTTGTATGTCTTATTATTGTTTTATTTTTCGTAAGAGTAAAATATTCTAAAAAATTGCCTGGATTCAAATCCTTTCTTAGCTACAGGTTTCGCCAACAATTTCTCACCCAATGTGGCTCGCATTTTAATTTTCCTAAGCATCTTTTGATGAGCAAAGTTTTTAATTTTGATGATGTCTAATTAGTCAGTTTTTTAAAAAAAATTTTTATTTATTTATTTGGCTGTGCCGGGTCTTAGTTGTGGCATGTGGGATCTTTAGTTGCAGTGTGAGAACTCTCAGTTGTGGCATGCATGTGGGATCTAGTTCCCTGACCAGGGATCGAACCCGGGCCCCCTGCATTGGGAGTGTGGAATCTTAGCCACTGGACCACCAGGGAAGTCCCTAATTAATCAGTTTTTGCTTTTCACTTTTACACATTTTTGTGTTCTAAGAAACCTTTGCCTAACCCAAAGTAAAAAGTTTTTTCTCCAAGATCTCTTCTAAAAGTTTAATATTTTTAGCTCTTAGATTTAGGTCTATGATCTGAGTTAATTTGGGGTTATGGTGGGAGGAAATGGTCATGCTTCACTTTTTTCCATGTGGATATGCAGCTTCCCCCAGCATATTTACTGAAAAGACTACCCTTTCTCCATTGAATTGTTGAAACTGACCTTGGTACCTTTGCTGAAATTGACCATACACACGTGGGTCTGTTCCTGGACTTAATTCTGTTCCACCGACCCATATGTCCATCCTTGTGCCAACTCCATCCATCTTGATTACCGTAGCTCTGTAGTCCGTCTTAAAATTAGGTGTTAAGTCCTGCAACTTTATTCTCTTCCAACATCATTCTGACTATTCTTGGTCTTCTGAATTTCCACATATGTCTGAGAACTGGCCTGTCAGTTTCTGTAGAAAAGCTGCTGGTATTTTGGCTGGAATTGCACTGCATCTCTAGGTTGCTTTGGGGAGAAGTGCCATCTTAACAACAATGAGCTTTTTATCCATGAACATGGTATATCTGTTTGTGTCTTATTTTCTCTCTGTGATGTTTCCTAGTTTTCAGTGTATACATCTTTCATAACGTTTGTTAGGTATTTTTTCCTAAGTAATGTTTTTGGATGTTATTTTGAAGGTGCATTTTTTTTTAAACTTCATTTTTGGAATTTTTCATGGCTAGTACAAAGAAATACAGTTGACATCTGTATTCGATCCTATATCCAGCAACCTTGTTCATTTCATGTATTAGTTCCAGAGGCTTTCACTTCCTTCCTGTGTAGCTGAGCACGGAGAGTTACCCACAAAGCTCTGGCCTGTCTCTTTTCTCCCTGAAGCATGACGCACAAGGGCTGGGGCAGAATCAGAATTCCCTGTGGTTCCAAGGTTCAGGGGGACTGAGCCAAAGGGGCCTTTGCTGCCCACCATGGCCAGGTTGCATGGGTTTTGCTGCTCTTGCACTTGGTTTAAAAAAATTTTTTTTAAAGATATAGTAAGATTTGTCTAAGGACTCTACCTTTTATTTCCAAATTATAGTCTTACAAAACAACTGATAAGTATAAAGTTCTAGTAATTAGATCCATGACCCATAGTAGAGAGTTAAATAAATCTACCCCATTGTGATGGGAACATATAATTTTCCTTAAGTATTTTTTCCCCACAAAATTAATTTTTTAGCTTTTGATTTTCTCCTTCACAATACTCCCACTCTTATACCTAAGAGCCTCTCTCTAAAATCCTAATTCTCTGAGAAACTTGTGCACTTGAAGCATGCCAAAGAGACTCACAGGAGAAACTTATTTGTGTGGGAACAGAAATAAAATAATTATGTATTTTTATTAGGGATAAGAGACTCAAAGAATCACGACTTTGGTCTTTGCTTCCAGACAGGCTCTGTCAAGTTGTCTGACAAAAGTTCTCCGTGGCATCAAGCTTGATTATGTAACACCTGGAGGTATTATTCTTGGTCTTCTTAGTCACTCTGAGTCCTGTTTTACGTGCTGAGCGGCAAAATGGAGGGAGAAGGCCCTCTTTTTGGGAACAGGTTAGATTTAAAGCAAATGTCTGTAAAAGTGGGTTTGGTATATTCCTACTGACAATGGCTGTAGAATTAGATACATATTTCTTTGGGAAAATTTTAGTGTAAAACATAGTAGAGGTGTCTAATGAGGAATCCTAAAATGATATTTCTGTTTGAGCATGGATTTTGGGTTCAGGTCCCAGCCGGGGGAGCTTCTTCACTCTGACCACTATGTCCTGTTCCCCGGGGACAGAACGGGTCCTTCTGGTCAGAGGCTGGAGCTTCAGCTGGAGTGATGAGCACACGGCCGACAGGTGGAGGGGGGGCGGTGAGGATGTGCACATGAGGGGCCAGGGCAGGAGGGAGGCGGTGAGGGGGTAGCAGGAAGACAAAATTATAAGGGGGGGGGGTGGACCAGGCCTCAGGACAGCCAAGAGGTGAGGACCGACCTGTGAAGTGCTGCTGGGGGGAGGGTCAGGGAGTTCTTGGCTTTGGGCACAAGGGCAGGGCCAGAACACGGGCTGCAGATCTGACAGCATCATGACAAGGCCGCCAGGTGCCAACAGGCTCACAGAGAAGCACGTGGCAGGGAACAGGAGGCAATGCAGACTTGAGGACTGAATTCCAGAAACAGCTTCAGGACACCCACGGGCATGAGGCATCACACCAGGTGCTGGGGAGGGGGCACGGGTTCTGAACACAAGAAGGGCACGGCCAGATCACCAGCAAGAGGTAGGTTATGGTGGCCAAGAGTGGGCCTCGGGGACAGGAGCCCCGAGGGCACTGCTGTCGCACTGAGCTGCACCCTGAGCTTCTGGTGCCTGGGCTGCCCCGGCTCCCAGACCCCCGCTCCCCGCCGCAAGGCCCCCAGATTCCTGCACTTACAGCTGGAGAGGGAGTGGGGCTGGCTGAACAGGACTGCAGCTGCTTTCTAGAAACAAGGGCCAAGCCCTTGTAGGAGAATGTGTGCAGCCCCATGGAAGGGCGCCTGGAAGCCGAGCCTCCAAGTCCCCACACGGGAGGGGATCCCTGGGGCCCTGGAGAACCCCAGCTCAGCCCGTAGGCAGCTGTGGGGTGGGGAGGAGGAAGGAGAGTGGGCTGGGCCAGGGTGCAGGCCCACGATCCCCAGTTACTAAGGGGGAATCTTAGTAATTAACTAAGCTGCACATGTACCCGACACCCTACAACAGGCTGAGGGTGTCCTCAGTGGGAATGTGCAGCCTCCCTGAGAGGAACCAATGGTTAAATGGAAACGCAACACCCGCGGTGCATTCCTGGAGGGATTAGGGGATTCACGTTTCCACGAAATAAAATATTTCAAAGGTGCTGCAGATCTCCTGTGCAAACCTGCAGCAGCTGCGAATCTGGCACCAGACACAAAATGGAAGGAAAACTGTCCAAAGAACCCAAAGACCTTGATATTCTACACTCATGTGTTTGTATGAGATCACCTTTAAGATTTCTTCCAGTTCTGGGACTCTCTGATTTTAAGTTTTATATTTTCCCTCTGTCTATTTTTAATGGAACAGTTTTATTGACCTATAATGCATATACCATACAGTTTACCCATTTAAAGTGTACAAGTCAGTAGTTTTTCGTTTATTCACGGAGTTGTGCACCCATCACCAGTCATCTTTAGAACATGTCCATCACCCCAAAGAAACCCTGCACCCACGAGCAGTCACTCCTTATTCTCACCTCCCTCTGCCCCTGGCAAACACCAGTCCACTTTCTGTCTCTACGGATCTGCCTGTTCTGATGTTTCATTAAAAAGGGACTCATATGATATGTCACCTTTTGTGTCAGGCTTCTTTCATTTAGCATAATGTTTTCAAGGTTGTAACACGGGTCAGTGCTTCATTCTTTTCATGGCCAAATAAGATCCCACTGTGTGGATGGACCACGTGGTTTCATCCATTCATCCTTCGATGGACATTTGGGTTGTTGCACTTTTTGGCTGTTGTGAATAGTGCTGCTGTGAACATTCGTGTACAGGTATTTGAGTAAATGTGGGTTTTTAATTATCTTGGGCATATACCTAGGAGAGGGCCTCCTTTCCCAAGAGAAACATCTGGAACAATTTTACAAGAGTTACTAGTTGGAGATTCTGATTCATCATGCTTAATTCATCTCAGCATTTAGCAGCTTTATTAAACGTTGTTTTACCCCAACGGAGGCAGGCAGTGCAGCCAGTGTTACAAGATGTCACTCTCATCCAGCTCTTGAATGTGTTTCTGATTTAAACTTGAACACAGATGGACCTGACATTCCTGGAGCTCCCGACAATTCCTGACAACAAGGAAGCCTCCTCCTGGGCCCACTCATTTGCCTCCTGAGCTGACTTTGGCCACGATGGTCTGGAACAGGAGAGACCAGCGCAGCCCAAGGGGCTGTCTGTGACACAAGAAACCCTGTAAATGGATGGCTTCTGCTCTTACTCTCTCAATCTTTTAGGCCAGTTACATCAGTGGTGACAACAGGATCTCAGGGGAAAACCCATAAGAAGCATGATCTTTATTAATTTTTTGCTAACTTGACTCTAAATATCAAGAAAATGATATTTGTTTGGCAAGTGCACTGTCCAGAGGGAATCAAAGAAGGCATCTGACAATTATAGGAAGAAGAAACATTTTTCTTGTAATCTTTATCCGAAACCCACCATTCTTCCTAGACAAGAAAAATGTTCCTAACCTTCCAGGGAATTGCGTGACCAGGTCCACGCTAGAAAAAGCTTTGATGACATAAGTGGTCCATGTGATGATTCTGCACCGCTTGGCTCACCGCGGTGACTGTTCTGAAGACCCGCCCGGGATCTCGTATCTGAGCACCATCTCCTCACTCTGCGACCACGAGCACCTTCCTCAGAAGAACCTGTTACCTGAAGGTGAAGAGCAGTTCTGGCCTCTCCCCGGATGTCCAGTGCACACCGGACACTCGACACGGCCGGAGCCGAGCTCCTGACCCCCCATACCTGCCCTGCAACTCGGCGGATGGAGGCTGTGTCTCTCCGGTGGCTCAGACTGAGCCCTGAAGTCACCTGGACGCTCCTGTGTCTCACAGGCACATGAAATCCATCACCACAGATCCACTTCCACTGCTTGCCGGGTTCCGACCAGTGGCCTCTCTCACCTGAGGACTGCAAGCGCCTCACACCCGCCACATCTTTGGGGCTGCACAGAGCAATCAGCTGGGGTCACCGCCGTGCTCACCGCCTACGGCCTGTCCGCTCAGGGTCCCTGCGTGACACCAGCCCTGTTTCTCTGGCGCCCCCTTTCCGTGGCCTGTCCAGCGTCGTGTCCCCATTCTGCCCTCCCTCTCGGTCACTGTTCCAGCCATGCTGGCCTCCCAGTCGCACCCAGGCGGCGCCTTAGCCCTGCTGTGCGGCTGCCTCTTCTCCTTCAGGGCCTCCTCAACCCCCTTCCCGATGAGACCCTCTCGAACCATCCTCAGTCTTCCATGCACAGGCCCCTCCGCTGCCTTGACTGTTCCTGTGTTCACAGCGCTCAGCACTTCCTAAAGCCTGCAATTAACTCATTCACTATGTCCTACTTAGTCTCTGTATCCCCTGCTACACTGTCAGCCCCACGAGGCAGGGATCTTCATGTTTTTTGTCCTTGACACCTAGTAAGAGCTCAATAAATATTTGTGTCATGAGTGCTTGGGTGAATAAGCTTTTCTGGAAAGTCCCCTTCTCTTGGCCTGAGCAGGACTTTCCTCATACCAAAACTGATTTCACTTTCAGTACAAGGCTTTTCGTTACATATGCCTCTTGGTCACTATCCTCAAATCTGTAGCTTAGCATGAATAATACATGGTCAAAATGCAATATTTATAAGTTACTTTAATCTATTTTTCACTCAACAGAAATTTAAAAAAGGTAATTATTCCTGACGGTAGGCACAGACGTTGTTAGATGCCTGCTTATGTATGCCTTTTTAAAAGATTAAGAAAACTGAGGTGAAATTCACAGAATAGAAAGTGAACTATTTTAAAGTGTGCATTAGTAGAACCACGATATTGTGTAACCATCACCTCTATTTGTAGGTCCCAAAACTTCGATCGTCCGAAAGAAAATCCCTTGCCCACAGAGCAGTAACTCTCCATCCTTTCTTCCGTGCAATACGAGGCAACCACTGATCTGCTTTCTGTCTCTATGGATGTTACCTAGTGTGGATAATTCATACAACTGGAATCACACAACACGTGGCCTTCTGTGTCTGGCTTCCTTCACTCAGCATGTTTTCGAGGCTCATCCACATTGCAGCATGTGTCACAGCTTCATTCCTTTGTAGCTGAGTAATATTCCATTGTATGGATCCACCACATTGTGTTTATCAATTCATCTGTTGATGAACTTTTGGTTTGTTTCCACTTTTTGGCTATTCTGAATAACGCTGCTATCAACACTAGTTTACAGATCTCCTCAATTCCCTGCTTTCAATTATTTTGGAATTGCTGGGTCATATGATGATAGCTCTACGTTTAACCTTTCAAGAAACTGCCTTCCACCATTTTACATTCCCACCCGCAGTATATGAGGGTTCTAATTTCTCCACATCCTCACCATCACTTGTTATTTTCAAGTTTTTAAAAAACCTTATAGCAATTCTAGTGGGTCTGAAATGGTATCTCATTGTGGTTTTGATTTGCATGGCTAATGATGTTGAGCATCTTTTCTTGTGCTTATTGGCCATTTGTACAACTTCTTTGGAGAAATGTCTATTCAAGTCCTTTGCTCATATTTAAATTGAGCTGTTTGTCTTTTTGTTGTTGCGTTGTAAGAGTTCTTTGTATATTCTGGATACTAGGCCCTTATCAGATATATGATCTGCAAATATTTCTCCCATTCTGTGGGTTTCTTTTCACTTTCTTGATAATGTCCTCTGATGCACAAACGTTTTAAATTTTGATCAAGTCCAATGTATTTATTTCGTTTTTTGTTGCTTGAGCTTTTGGTGTCATATCCAAGAAATCACTGTCAAATCCAAGGTCATGAAGACTTATCCCTATATTTTCTTCTAAGCATTTTATGGTTTTGACTCTTAGATTTAGGCCATTGATCCATTTTGGGTTAACTTTTGTGTATGGTATGAGGTTATGTATGTTGTTATAGGGTTAGTTCAATCTAGATTATTTCTCAAATTCACATGAATTTTTGCTGGAAAATGACACATTTCAATACTATAACAAGTCCATACCACATAAACATGCCTAATCTTATTAAAAATTTTTGTAGTACTCTCTCTCCCACAAATGGACTATGAAGAATCTCATACGGAAGTTTCATCGTCATGTCACCGTGATGGTAGTTTGTCAAAGACATTTTAAAACAAGGATGACCTTCTCCCTCAAAACTTGTCATCAAAGTCCAAGTATCCCCTAAGTGCCAACAATCAATCATTCACCAAATGTTTACTGAGTTTCAGCTCTGTGGCAGGTGTTGTGTTAGGGGCTGGGGAGAGTGAGGTGAGTGAGTGAGTGGTGGTCCCTGTCCTCAAGGACATGTGAGTGAGGAGGTGGTCCCTGTCCTCAAGGAGCTTGAAATTTTGCAGATTATGTGCCCAGCATGAGACAAGGAGCTGGGGAGAGGGACCCCCAGAATAAGCCACGACTCCTGGTCTCAAGAAGTTAACACTTTCAGTAAGGAGATTGCAGCTCAGATATACCGAATAATTAGGCAACTATAAAGGGCAAAGTACTGGATATAATATAATGACCAAAGCTGGAGTGCCAACTAGGAGAGCCACAGGAAGTGAAAGCTGCGGGAATTCAGGAAAGGGCGAGATTGCCCTATTTCAGAACAGACTGGAAAGGTCTCCAAAGGAGGTAGAATTAAACTCAAAGAATCAGCAGGGGGACTTTCCTGGTGGCACAGTGGTTAAGAATCCGCCTGCCAATGCAGGAGACACGGGTTCGAGCCCTGGTCCGGGAAGATCCCACATGCTGCGGAGCAACTAAGCTTGCGCGCCACAACTACTGAGCCTGCGTTCTAGGGCCCGCGAGCCACAACTACTGAAGTCCACATGCCTAGAGCCCGTGCTCTGCAACAAGAGAAGCCACCACAATGAGAAGGCTGCGCACCGCAATGAAGAGTAGCCCCCGCTCTCCACAACTAGAGAAAGCCCATGCAGCAACGAAGACCCAACACAGCCAAAAATAAAAAAAAAAAAAAGAATCAGCAGGACATGAGCGATGAAGGTGGTAAGAGTCAGGAGCCTTGAAGAGACTGGCTTAACTTACTGGGTGGGAGACGTAATACCAGGGAGCCACCCAAGTCTGGGTGACATACCTACAAGCTAACCTGGTTATGCTCTACTGACGATGTCTTACCTAAATGGGTAAGACATGCTCTAGCCGCCGATTTTCTTGTTGGGGGAGGGGATACGATACGGTGGTAGCATCTTATTTAGATTGTGTGGAGTTGGTTATAGGTTTGTGTTTTCTTTTTCCTTCTTGAAAGCTTTTAAAATGTTCTACCAAGAAAAGCACCCAGGAGAGAAATCAGCTCATTTATTTGAAACAAACAAGCGTGATCTCTTGATAATGAGCCTTTTGTTGAGAAGGCAAATAGGGTCCCTTATGGCTCTTCTGGTCTCTCCTCCTACCTGGGTGTCTATGCCTCTGCTGTGGCTACAGAAAAACATCTCACTGGCTCCGCTCGGGTGGCTGGCAATGGGGACACCGTGGACAGGGAATTTGAAGATAACCGTGGCCAGCAAACCTCTTAGAGTCCCCAGCCTCGCTTTCCTGGAAACCTTCGTTAGGATCCCAGGCACGTCTCACGAATCCAACAAGCTTCTCAACACTCAGCTTCCCTTCCCAACACTAAAGGGACATGGCATCATTCCCAAGTCAGGGCACCTTGCTCTGCACATTCTAAGCAGTCCTTTTCTTTCTTTCTTTTAATAAATTTATTTATTTATTTATTTATTGGGTGCGTTGGGTCTTTGTTGCTGTGCGAGGGCTTTCTCTAGTTGCAGCGAGCGGGGGGCCACTCTTCATCGCGGTGCGCGGGCCTCTCACTGTCGTGGCCTCTCTTGTTGCGGAGCACAGGCTCCCGACGCGCAGGCCTCTCACTGTCGTGGCCTCTCTTGTTGCGGAGCACAGGCTCCCGACGCGCAGGCTCAGTAGTTGTGGCTCACGGGCCCAGTTGCTCCGCGGCATGTGGGATCTTCCCAGACCAGGGCTCGAACCCGTGTCCCCTGCATTGGCAGGCAGATTCTCAACCACTGCGCCACCAGGGAAGCCCCCTTTTCTTTCTTTTACTAAGTACTGAAATAGCTCTGATAGAAAAATCAACAGGCTACAGACCACAGAATTTGACATGATGTTATATGCCCAGGGGTCTCAGAGATCAAGGTCAAACATGTTAACAGGCTCCCCCTCCCTTTGAACCCCGACCCGCTGTGGTGCTGAGAATTCACAACAGTGTCAGAAACTCCTGGAACATCTGCACTCACAGTGAGGTGGATCCAGCTCGTAAACATCCCCCTCCGAGGACTCAGTGATGTCAGCGTGGGGATCAGAGGCCGTGACAACCATCCCAGCAGAGGTGGGTGAGCGGGGTGAGGTCCCAGGGCCGAGCCTCAGCCCACCCCACCCCGCAGAGACCCCACACTCAGCTCAGCGATTCTATTCACACCATTAAAAGCCATTCCCCACTTTAATCTTTACTTTGAATACATCTGGCATCTCATTATTTTTTGAAAAGAGCACCTTTCCCGGACCCTTGGGGATCTCCAGAAAACTGAAGCCTTGAACTTGGTTTCCTAGAATTTTCTTCCCAGGTTCGCATGAATGACCTGAGTCTTACCTTCCTTATATTTACGTATTTACTATTCGTGTTATTGAGGTGTAATCCACATAGGACATTACACTAGTTTCAGGTGTACACATACCGACTTGCTATTTGAATAATCGCAAATGAGTCTTTTCTTCTTCAAGTGTGTATCTCAGATACATGTGATCAGGTTTGTGATGTGTTCCCAACAAAATATTTACTTTTACTTCAAACAAAACATTTTTGTTGAGACTTTTACTCTGAAACACAGCAGCACAGACGGTGGCAGCCTGCATTTGTTATAACGCATTTCACAACAAGGTGTTTTTATAGCTTCTGGGTCTAAACTCTTCCTATACCTCCTCAAAATCAGACGAGCATTATTTGTGTAAATGACATGTAAAACTATGTCTGTTTAAGATTGTTTCCAAATTACGGTAGCTAATGCCAAGAAAAAAGCGCGCATAAAATGTAAGTAGGATAAAAGGAGAAACACGGAGAACTTTATTTTAAAAATCCACGTTACAAAGGAGATGTGGGTTGTGTTTGTCATCCGTAAGCTGCACAACTGCCTGATTTGATCCGAGGGAATGTGGCTGTCTCTGTGTGGTCTCCCCCCAGACATGCTCCGGGGTGCACAGCCCTGCCCTCCCTGTACATGGGGTGAGGCGAGGGTGGGCGGGGCTGGGAGAAAACGCTGAGCCGACAAGGAGCGACCCCATCCTGCAGTCCCCAACTCTGGAGGGCCTCGCGTACAAGTCGGAGTGGGGGGTGCTGGCGCGGGGGGCACAGTTCCTAACGCCATCGAAGCCTCTTTAATCCCTCAGCATTTCCCGCTGAAACACAAGGTGCCCATATTCTCAGGACTCCGGTTCCGCCTGGGCTGTCCCACCACCTTCTCGGCTTCCAAAGCGACCCCCCAGCACTTGTGCTGCGCAGAGAGCTTCCCAGCAAGCCCGCCCCAGCCGCCCCGGTTTCCCCGCAGGCCTGGCGGGGGTGGGAGCAGAAGGACAGGCCAAAGGAGGCTCAGGCCACCCTGCCCGGGGCTGGACGACCCTCTGGAGGGGGCGCAAGTGTCAAGCCCTCCTTACGATTGATCCTTCACATTTAGTGTATCACACATTCTGTTTTTAAGCAAAAATACTGTCGATGACTTTGAATGAATCAAGACTTATCCTGAATTGTAAATACAAAAATGGCTACAGGAGAGTGCAATTATCACTGTGATTGTGAAGTGAAGCTACATTTACGTACAGCAACCCACACCCCATAACCAGAAGTCACTGCAAGTCCACGGCCGCAACCCGGCCCCACCAGGTGCTGAGAACAACACCAGGGGTCTGGTCATTACTGCCCAACCTGGGGGTGCAGTGGAAACCTCAGGGAGCTTTTCAAATGCACAGATCCCTCTAACCTTCCCCCAGAATTCCTACTCAAAGTCTCCGAGGGCAGGCGTTGGGATCTTGCTTTAAAAGCTCCCCAGACGATTCTGAGGTGCGGCCTGATCTGGGAATAATGCACTGAGCTCGTGGCTGCCAAGTTCTCAGGCTGCTTCAGATCTCCAAGGCCTGATTATGGGATTGGCTCCAGGTCTGATCAGGATTATTTATTGGGGCAGCAGGAAGTAAAAAGAGAAGTCTGCAGAAGGCAGTGGGAAACTGGCAACGGCAATGGAACAGGTGCCTAAGTCCACTCTGTGCCTTTCTTATCGTGGAGCCAGCCCAGCGCAGGTGGCCCACGAGCCCAGTAAGCTCCCTAAATATGCATGAAAACTTCATGCCGTGGAACTGACTAAGGCAGGTGATCTCAAATATAGGAAATCACCCAATTGGGTTTAACGTTTATTAGTTAACGACGCTACCTAATGATGCCAAGGTCTGAAATGCTCTATATTCATCCTTTACGTCGTTGTTGCAAAAAGTCACTAATGATAAAACTAGCTGATGCTGCAGAGGTTGGGAATGGCTTCCGCCCATCTCACTGAATAGCGTGTTGTCACTTCCAGGCACCAGAGCTGTCGCCAGAGAAGTGACGCGTTATCGGCAGAGACTTCAGTTCTAATACCTCTACATCTGAAGGGGGATGGGGAAGGCATTGTTTTGAAATTTGTATGGAATAGGTTTTCGCCACTGTCAGGTTCTTATTTTCTTTTGTATTTGTGGAAAGTAGAGACAGTTTTAGACTAGGATTTAGTGAAATCCTAGGATCTCTTGATCTGTAGCTTTTCATGCGTGTTGGTCTTATCTTCCTACTTAGACCACGAGTCCTAGAACAGGGATTATTTAAAAAATCTTTACCCCACCCCCTCACCCCTGTCTGAGCCCCTAACCTGATGCTTCCAGCATGGTTGGGGCTCTGTGAACATAGCTTGAACAGTTTCATTAGCTTGGGATGTAGAAAGGTGAGCTGAACTAACAAATTATGAAATGATGCTCATAAAATACAAAAAGATTTAAATGGAGATGTGTGAGGATCCACCCCCTTACAGTCTTTAGTCAAGTGTAAAAGAATCATTACTTCTCATCCAGATCTGACCCCCAAGTGGATTCATTTTCAGTGGCAGTTCTAGGGCTCCAGGGGCGGGAGACATAAGCCGAGTTTCCTTTCCTTCCCCTTTGACATTCTTCTCTGCATTCAGTTACTTGGGGTCTTCCAGTCATGGCATCTCCTGCTCTGTATTTCAGGACCCTGGGCTCTAAGCTGAAATAGGCACACAAGGCAGCTGGGATCAGCTTCCTCCTCTTGATTTCTGGGAGCTGGCATGACAGCATCCTCTCAGGAACAGAATAGCAAAGGAGGGCCACAACCCACTTTTCTCCTCTCTCCTTTTCAGAACAGGGAACAGTCATTTTCTTTCACTTTAATAATTTTCTCCCTTGAGAGAGGAATTCAAACGTCTTTCACTTGCCAGGAGAGTGGGCGGGAGGTGGGTGGAAATCTTTCAAGACTTCAATAACAGCTCGACACAGGGCTGAGCCGGAGGAGCGGGTGCTGTAACCCGTTCGGAGGCGAGACTGTCTTTGATATTCTGCTGGAGGGGGACTTACCCCAGGTCTCTGGTCAGAATGACCCTGTATGGCCTCACATACAACGACTTGAACCCAATTTAGGAAAGACACATCTCCAGAAAACCAAAACCAAACCAGAAGCAATGCAATTCGATTTTAAATTCACCAGCACTGACTTCTTTTACCTAATGTGATGAATTGTTCGCTAGAGAGAGAGAGAAAGAAAGAAAACCCTTGGAAAGGCTGGATGGGAAGCTCGCTGGGACCAGGGTTCTCAGCGGGTCCTTGCTGGCGTCGCTGGGCTGGGCTGGGCTGGGCTGGGCGGAAGCCCCCAGCACCTGGGCACCAGCGCTGGCACCTCCGAGTGCGGCCCAGCACCCTTGTTTCCTCTAATTGTCAGAGCTCTAAAATTTACCTCGTCCAGTTGTTCTACTTGTTGGGAGGCTCAAGGCACACAGCTCGCTCTGGAGCATTCCCAACTGCCCATCTGCCCTACAGACGCCCACCGCACCTACAGACGCCCACCGCACCTTTGCAGAGCTTCCCCAGGGATGACGCTGGGGAGTGGGCGGAATCCAGGTCCACCTACCCAAGCTTTGTCCCAACTTTCAGCTCCCCTCTCCCCTCTCCCCTGTCTAGACTCGATTTTCAAATTCCACTGGGGCAAAATCTTGCAAAAAGAAATATCTAGAAGTCTTCAGGGGACTGGGGAGGAAAGGTGCTCCTTTCAAATGGCTGATAGGAGACAAAAACTAAGCATGGGACAGACAAAAAGTATGAATCACAGCAATTCCAGACTTCGGAGAGACTAAAAATGTTACAATATCTGGAACTTTTTCTCTTCCAACACCACTGTGCTCCTTGTCTTCTGGTCCCCAGTTTTAAATAGCAGCAACTGAGTAATGCTTCTTGCTCATTCCCTGTTTCCAAACTCGGATTCTCTGTTCACCATGAATCACACATTTCCTCCCACTTTTCTGACTCCCTCAAAGACGGACACCCAGGCCCGCCCGGCTCTCAGAATCCGACAGAACACGCACAGTGAGTTCCTGTAAGGCTCAGAAATCGGGTTCTGGCTTTTTCCCCCCCGCACTGAGCTGAAAAGGAATCTTTTCTCCCCCTATGTATCCTATTTAGATTCATAACACAGTCTTTTTAAACACACATAGACCAGAGCCAATTTCTTGGCTCAGAAGTAAAATGCTAATTTGTATGTTTTCAGTGAATTACTCAATGCCCTAAAAAAGTGCACACATAAAAGAAAACGAAAAGAACAAAATCACACAATCTGTCTCTGCTCAAGCAATCCAGAGCCACATGGCCCTTTCTGGGCAAAAGCTCCCAGAAGGGTACATGTCACACACACAGCGCTAGGCTCGTGGCAGCTTTCGATCACGACAGGGGCGTCACTGGGGAGTGTGGTGAAGCAGGTCTCGCAGGTACGCCTGCTGCACACACAGAGGCCCGGCCGCTGGCAACACCACCTACAGATCCGGACAAGGGCCACGTGGCTGACTGTCCCAGAGTCAGGACATGGCGAATGACACAGGAGGCCGAGAGGCAGGGAGCTGGACTGGGGTCATGCTAAACGGCGGGCACCTCACCCACCGACCTGCAGACAGAGAAGCCTTGCAGAGAAGGTTCTATAGGAGGAGGAGGTTTTCATCAGCACTGGGAGGGCAGACGAGTGTGCCTGCCCCGTGAGGAGGACACACGCTGCCTGGCCCAGGCCAGGCCCCTCCTCAGGGTGTCCCTCTGCACCAGCCCGGGCTCGGATGGCCACGTGGACGCCAGGGTCCCAGTCGGGGCTCAGAGAGGCCCAACAAACAGCCACTGGCCTGCACCTGTCACTAGCACCAACGCTCAGGCCGGTTAAGAAGAAATCACTATGTCCTCTGCCCCATCCTCGGGTCCAGCCCTGTCTGTCTGATGTGGCAGCCGCCATTGACAGGTGGCTTTTGAGCACCTGGCATGTGGCTTCTTCATCTTGAGGTGTGCTGACATGTGCACTACACAGTGGATTTCAGAGATTGATTAAGAAAAAAGATGATGAACTATCTCATGAATAACTCCTAAAAACTGCACATTGAAGTAATATGTAGAATATATCACGTTAAGCAAAATATATTATTAAATTTCACTTGTTTCTTTTCATTTTTCAAAAAATGTGCCACTAGAAAATGTAAATTTACACACGTGGTTTGCACTTGTGGCTCTCATTATACCCCTATTTTCTGTATCTGGTCAGTGCTGGCGTGGAGGACGCGGTCACTGAGAAGGTCCGGCCACGGTCTCATGTAGTGGTGCAGTTGCTTTGAGATCAGCAGAGTGTCTTGGCTGTGCAAACAGGCAACATAAACATTTGATTTAAAAATGTTTTTCTTCTGAATAGCTAATCGGGAATACCGAGAACAGCAAAGGTGGAGCCCAACCTTTTCCATATATTAACTCAATCAATTCAATCCTCATGAGCTAGGGGCAGAGGTTCTGCTGTCACGTCCATTCAACAGAGGGACACACTGAGGCTCAGGGTGGTGGGGTCCCCAGGAAGGGCGGAGCCGGACTCAGGCTCAGGCAGCAGCCTCTCCCCACACCCATTTCTTTTGAACGTTGAAAGTTTAGAATACTTTCAAAATAACCTGGCTTACATTCATAATAAAAAAGAAATGGGACAGCACCCATCTCTGGAATTACTGTAAGAATTACTGCCAGGATGTGATATGAAGTTTCCAGAATGACAGTTACTTCAACAAACACGGATCTTCCACCGTGTCTTCTGCACAATCTGTCTTTTTTTTTTTAAATTGTTTATTTATTTTTAATTTTATTTATTTGGCTGTGTTGGGTCTTCATTGCTGCACGTGGGCTTTCTCTAGTTGCGGCGAGCGGGGGCTACTCTTCGTTGTGGTGCACGGGCTTCTCACTGCGGTGGCTTCTCTTGTTGTGGAGCACGGGCTCTAGGTGGGTGGCTCAGTAGTTGTGGCACGTGGGCTCAGTAGTTGTGGCTCGCAGGCCCTAGAGCGCACGGGCTTCAGTAGTTGTGGCGCACGGATTTAGCTGCTCTGCGGCATGTGGGATCTTCCCGGACCAGGGCTCAAACCCAGGTCCCCTGCACTGGCAGGCAGGGATTCTTAACCACTGCGCCACCAGGGAAGTCCCCGGAATCTGTCTTCATGGAAGAAATACCCTCAGCAGCGTCGTGCCAGCGAATCTTAAAGCACCATCTTCTATCACAAGAAATGCAAACCTCAGTAAAATTCTTGAGATTTAGGATTTTCTTTACGGGATGTTGTGCTCACACAGCCCCTTCGAGTTCATCTATGTAAACTCCCCTCTAAGTGGGAACAGGGCACAAAGAAGAATCTATGCTGATAAATTAGAAAACTCCAATTTCTTTTTAATGGGGACTGCAGGTGAGCAGAATTGGGGAATGACACAGGGCCCTCTTTGGCTTTGTTTTGTTACGTATTTGTTTATAATACAGGGAACACTCTGAGCCCCTCCCATCCCCCGCACCCAGCGTGATGGATAACTGATGGTCACCTTCTGCAGCCCTCTCCTGCTTCCTCCCCCCCACCCCGAGTACTGTGATGCTCATTCTCTTCTCTCTTACAAAAATTATCACAAACGCTGAAATGTGCGCTGAAACAATATGGTACTTAGTTTTGCCTGTTTTTGAACTTCATAGAAGAGTACTGTGTTCTATATAACCTTTCGTCACTTCAGTTCTTCATTCACCATAAAGACACGGAGACCCACCCATGTCGTGATGGGGGTGGGATCCACTGCTGCTGCACCCGCCCCTCTTGGGTCCCCGCAGGGTCTGTGTCCGCTAGCATTAGGGCTGTTCCAGCCTTTGGTTCTAAGAACAGTGCCACTATGTTTCCTGTTATACATTCCTCACAATAACACTTATTTTATTAATTAAAACGAACTTAATTCTGAAATCCATTGTAATCCCTGCAGTAGCCAGAAATCTCCTAGGTTTTCCTCAAAATTGGCAGAATAAAGAAACATCCAGTACCTTGGTAATTCTATCATGTGCAACTCAGAATTTCCTTTCCATATTGCTTATCAAATACAGCTTTTCAGTCCCTTTAATTATATATATATATATATATATATATATATATATATACCACAAAGGACAAGGTTTATCTTCAAAGAACTCAGTAATTTGTTCATTATGTAAGATGATTTTTTTTTTAAGAATTACGTAATTAGCCAAGGAAATGTTTACAACTGATCTTTTCTTTTTTCGAAGCAATATGATATTTAATTTTCCACAAAATGCTGTATTTTCTCCATTCTGGATGTACTACAGTTTTAATAATAGATTTTGGGGGGTGAGGGGGTGTATGGGAGGAGAACGCTGTCACAGTAAATGTGCATAGCTATTATAAGACACATGGCAATTTCTGAGATTCCACATTTTTTAAAGGTGTATGGTAAAAAGGCTCCCTCAATCCTGGGTTAGGCTCCCTCAATTCTGGCTTGGGCTTCCTGGCTTGGGTGACACAAAGGAACCTTCAGAGTTGTTCAGAGCTGTACATCAATGGTTAGGCTTTTCTGAGTCCACTTTCTCATGTATAGGTCAGGGAATGCTTTATTTGCAGCGACCATGGATGTGGCATGTTGAAAAGATGCCTATAAGAGGAAACGTCTATAAGGAAAAAGAAAACATATTTTCCCTACACTTAAATCCTAATTTGAAACAGCCATAGAAAGCACTGAGAAGTTTTAGTCATTCACTGGTTGATATTTAAAATTGAACTTGTAGAATATCAATCCTGTGGTCCCAGGCTCTGAGTCAGTTAAAATGAAAGACACCTGGGGGATAACACCTGTCATCAGTCACTTAGGCCTTGGGGTGACCCAGGTCTTACGGGCGAGGAGTGGGGCTGGCAGTAGTGTGTACGTCAAATTGGATTTCCTGCTAATTTTTATTGTAATTCCAAGTCCCTTTCTGGTTCTCGTATTTCAACTTGGCCAACGGTAATAACCATAATGATTCACGGCTATTCTGTTCTTTAAATTACCAAGCTTTCTCATGAGATCTAATTCATTCTCAGACATGAAGCACGTATTACTGTCCCCGCTGTACAGACGGGAAAATTCAAAGGCAAGTTGGCTAAGAGACGGTGTCTGGCCAAGAACTGACTCAAGTCCTTTAGATCTTGGGCTCACTGTGCCGCACCTGGCTTCACTGGGGCTGGTTGGAATAATTCTGAAAACTGTTTGGAGAGAGGCCCCATCCTTCCACTTACAGCTGGAATATTTTATTTTAAAGAGCCAAAGAGTCTCCCATAAGCATTGACTTTTTTGAAGACCTGAAGATATTTAAAGTCCCAGAGTTAGCACATCTTAAATTTGACAAAACCTTATCCTTTCTAAAATATCAGGCACATTATAAAAATTTTTAGATATTTTCTCTAAAAGATGGGCTTACATAATAGAATTCAAACATGTACCAACAGCACACAAGGATAAATGCCTGGCCAGGAGGGCATGGACGTGACTACGCAAAAATCCCTCTACTTCAGGGACTGGACTCAAGTCCCTACAGAATAATTTCGGGTGTCAGAGCATGAAAAGAAGTTTAAAAAGTTAAAAATAGAAGCTTATCACAGAGATTTTAGACTTTTTTGATGTGGACCATTTTTAAAGTCTTTACTGAATTTGTTACAATACTGCTTCTGTTTTCTGTTTTGGTTTTTTGGTCGCAAGGCACGTGGGATCTTAGCTCCCCGACCAGGGATGGAACCCGCACCTCCTGCATTGGAAGCGAAGTCTTAACCACTGGACCGCCAGGGAGGTCCCTATCACAGAGATATTTTTATACCACATCCGAGCCATGTAACGCAAGCCATCTGAGACCCCAAGGAAGAGTATAAACCAAAAGCTGGGAAGAGGCCCTAATGGGGTGATGATCCACGTTCTAATGGCCTGTTTAGTTCAAAAACAACAACAAATTATTAGAGGCATCTTTCACCAGCTCAGGAAGCTGCACGACGCTTCTTCAAGGGAGTAGAAAAATAATCCCTGGTTGACATTTTCCACCTTGATTAATTAATTGACTGCACAGTTCAATGTTTGCAGTATGATGCAAGGGAATGAACAGAGCTGCAAGAGTGTGCCCGTGGCAATGGCCAACTTGCAGTGAAAGTCTGGTGAATGAACTGTCCTTCGGGGCAGGACCGTGTCCTGGTCACTGGGATGTTCCATTTTCCAGGCCACCCTAGCCTTCACCCGGGAGGCCTTCAGGAAATTCTACTTGAATGAGTGAATGATCCAATAATTCCCAACTTTCATTTTCATTCACTTGCATTTTTGCTCCTAAGAGAACTGAGTGGCCACCAAAGCTGACTGTTGACAGCACCACTAGAGGTGGACCAGAGTGACTCCAGAGAACACCCTGTTCTTCCAGGAAATTTCCCCTTTCCAGGCTGCTCCGTGGGGCTGCACGTGGCCTGACCAAGCCCCCACCCCCACCCCCTCAGCTGGAATGGGGCTGACCCAGCGATCAGGATGGACCAGCAGTTCCCGAGCCCAGGAAGGCCACGCAGCAGGCTCCAGAGTCAGACCACCGGGCTCCAGCCCTGACCTCCTGCTCCCAGATCCCAGCTCTGACCCTGGACCAGTCAACTGCCTTCTCCGAGCTCCTGCCTCCTGAGGTGTGCAGGGAGGATGACAGAGATGCTGTGACCACTGGATTCAGGACAGGATGTGGCCTGAGGGCTTTGGGAGCTGAGGCCTTATTTTCACTTGTATCAAGCTGATTGACCAACATTGCCAAAAAAGGATGAAAACCGAGGAGGAGAAAAAAATTTTTGATAGACTTTTATGTATTTTAAAATCCCAATTTTGTTTTTCTTTACATTTTTATTCTAAACTATGAATTTATCCCAGATCAAAACGTTTTCTGCAGAATATAGAATTTTTGACTCTGCCCATGCAACCCAATCCTGGAAAAGCTACAGAAGAGAGGCCCCTGCAAACACCACAGCCAGACCCATTAGTCAGAGACAGGCTTGTTCTGGGACCACTCCCAGAGGTGCCGTCAGACGGGGCAGACTGTGTGCAGCTCGGGCATCCAACAGCGGGGACGGTCGGGCTCCATCTCAGCCTCGTGGAGGCTCCCGTCTCCCTGCTCCCCAGGGCCCTGCTGGTCTCAGGAATCCAGCAAGGACACTGAGAGCTCACTGCCATCCTCAGGAGAGATGTAAGGTCTCAACTCTCCCTTCATCAGCAACAGGGTTCTCTGCGTGATTTGATGGCAAAATCCCTGAGTGAAGTTTCCAAAGCTTAGCATGTGGCAACATCTCAGAAGGCAGTGTACGTACGTTTACAAATATCACATGAAAGGGCAACCAGGATGACGGCTGACGTTTGTTGGACGTTTGCAGCATCCAAACACAGTCCCGAGCACTTAGATGCATGACTGTATTGAATTCCTGTCACAGCTTCATGAGACAGACATCATTATTACTGACCCCATTTTACAGATGAGAAAACTGAGCCCAGAGATGCTCCTCAACTTTCCCAAGATTGCAGCAGGAGGCAGATACGGGACAGGAACCACAGAGACTGCATCCTCAGCCACAAGGTTGAGGAACTTTTACTGTATCCACCAGAAAGATTCAGAGACAATGGTTTTTATATAATTATATATGTCAAGCTCTTATGATTAGAGTTTTGGTACTACTCTGCTTCCTTTCTTTTCAAAAAAGAGCCTCAAGAAAGGACACCAAGCCGACTAAGGGAATAAGTTCAGAGACTTGTTATGCAGAGAGCATCCTGTTTCTCTCCCACCCCAACATACACTGAGGCTCTTTGGGGGTGATTTCACACAAAATCCTTTCAACAGACTGCGTGAACCTGTAGTTGTTACAACTGTAGATAAGCAAACACATCACATGCTTAGTTACCCAAAATTTGTGGCTTTGGCTAAACCAGCACTGAAGGCGCAGGAATGAGAGGCACCAGGTGGGGAGTGGGCGTGGTACATGTGAGCACAGGGCTTCGGCGGGGGACACTGGGGCTGCCCCCTCATCTCACGGTGGGGGGTATCCCGGGAGACGTGGCTGGTTGGAAGGTTTCTGCCCAAGCATAGGAAGAGACCCGCGATGGGAGGGAAGCACCTCGGGATGGGGGGTAGGGGTGACGGAAGTGACCAGAGTGAAAGGCAGCCCTGAGGAGGGAGCCCAGGACTGAGAGGACAGAGCCGGACCCCTCGGGGGCACCCGTCACACAGACGCAGGGCAAGGGACCAGGCGACCGAAGGGACCGAGGCTGACAGGTGGCACGAAATCCAAAAGGTTGAACCTTATGAAACGGCCATGTTGTAGGTCAAAAACGGCCACACGTGGGCAATTTCTTATGTTTCCGTTGAACAGATCATAAAACTCCTCTGTACAAATGCGGGTCCGACCCACACATGGATGAGGATGGCGAGCAGACCACCGATGGGGATCAGAAGACTGTCGTCCTGACCCGACCTCCAGGGCAGCATGCCTGGGTGACCCCCCGCAAGTCTCTGTGCCGGTCTACAAAGTGAGACTTGGACCAGACGCCCTGAAGTCACGACCAGCCGAAAGGCCGAGATTCAAGGAGCAGCCGCCAGAATGTAGACAAGGGGCACGGTCAACACCAGGTGGGCTGTCAGGTGTGCCCGACCCAGGACCCGCTGACGCAGCAGCAGGGCTGGGGGCTCCAGGGGGCACAGAACAAGGCTGGAGGCAGAAGCCTCACACGCTCACTCTCCCAGACTTCTTGGTAAAGAGAACCAAAGAGAAGCATGACTAGGAATTTAGCTTTAATACTAAGTAGTTTCAAATGTACTCTCCATACAATCAACCAGAACAATGTAAAGCAATCTTTTTATTGAGGCACAACCATTTAAATGCCTCATAATTCTTTTCTACTACCTGCACTGGTGTTTTTATTTCTACCATAGTATTCATACTATGAAATGTTACACTGCAGTTAGTGTAAAAGTCTCCAGCTGAATTACCTAAATATTAGCTTCATGAGGGCTGGGACTCCAAGACCATCCGGCCATGGTACTTCTGCAGGGCTACACTCTCTAAGTTCTTCATATGACGTAGGGATTTGGGAGATGGACCCCTTGGATGTATCCCCCATTGTACACTCTGGCCACACTGCCCTCTGCCCCCGGTCAACCTGTGGACCTGTCCACTCCTCACAACCCAGTCCAGGCTCCCCTGGGACAGAGCCACCCAAACCTCACCAGCAATCCCTCTTCCCCCGCACCCATGTGCCAACCTTTCCTAATTATTTACTGAACTCTGCACCCTGTTATTCCTCACGGGCATGCAGACATTCACGCTGGTACTTCCAACGCCTAACACAGTTCCTGACACATATCAGGCAATCATTGAAAGAAAAATCAAATAGGATACCTCTTTAGATAAAACGGATGAAGGTTGATTTGAAAGATTTTAACTTCTAGTGAATTAGAGGAATTTATGTGATGATACGGATATGATGTACTACTTATAATTTTTTAACTGTAGAAATGAGAAACCTGGATGATAATCTTTATCACCTAAATTCTTTCAAGCAGCTAAAGATGCCAGTTGGTGCCATTTTAGTTTCTTTGGGAGGTGATGACACAGTTTAACAAAGAAACAAATAAAAATACAATGGTTTAAGAACTATTAAAAATACCCTTAAAAATTTAATACTGAATACTTTGAAATGATGTATCATCATTTACTATGGAAAGCAATGGGACATTTAGACAATGTCTAAAATTCAGGAGAGAGTTTGGGAAACTAAGGAGTAGAGGCTTGGGAAAGTGGTGTAGGAACCTCCTAGTAATTTCTCAAATCAGCCAACTTGTAGTAAAAGGTGTTCTTCTGGGTAATGAACACACTGCCATGGATGAGAATAAATGATAACTCCATAAATCCTTCAACATTGTAGCTGATAAAAATGAAAGCTCAAATACCAACTGTCATTCTTCTACCAACACTCATCTGATTGAGCGTGCCAGTTAGTTTGGGGGTCGATGTCCCACCTCTGTAATGCTCCGTCTCCCTTCAACACACACCTCTGACTTGTGCTGGGTCCTCCCCACCACGACCCTCAGTTCTTACTGCTCTGCTGGTGACACTATTACTAGCCCAGGAAGCCCCTCTCCCCCGGGGCGTGGTCATTAAGCCTGTGGTCTGAGCACCTGTAGTTCTTAAGGGTCTTCTTCCCTGAATGGGTACAGAGTTTCCAGTCTACCCCACAGAAGGTAGTCTGACATTACAGGATACTTTATTGTTCATTAATTTTATGTTACGTATTATATGTTACAGATGTTACACATTACAAACATGTTGTTTCTTCACTAAGTCATAAGTTTCTGGAGGTGAGAAGTCATAACTCAGAGTGTCTTAGTGTAACTCATGGTCCTAAGTGTAGCACTGAGCACATGGCAAACACATGATTTTCGAGCACGTTTTCGGAGCAAAACTATACGCCACATGCCGTGCCAAAAAGGGGAAGAGACTACCACACCCCATAAATGCATGTTTACTGGCAAAACTCAACATGACTAGTCATGATGTGAGCTTCAGAGAAAAGGACAGGCGTAAAAGTTAAGCATTTGGAATCATGACACATAATCTGCTTTCTAAGTAAGTCTAGCCTTGTTAGTTGGAGGGACTTAAAAGCGGCCAATAACTTGTTTCTTTAGTTATTCTGATCACTCAGCATTAACTGGGTGCTTACTGAGTGCTCAGGACGGACCCTGGCAAATCACTATTTAAATAAGGGCAGGGGCTTCCCTGGTGGCGCAGTGGTTGAGAATCTGCCTGCCAATGCAGGGGGCACGGGTTCGAGCCCTGGTCTGGGAAGATTCCATATGCCGCGGAGCAAATGGGCCCGTGAGCCACAGCTACTGAGCCTGCGCATCTGGAGCCTGTGCTCCGCAATAGGAAAGGCCGCGATAGTGAGAGGCCCGCGCTTGCCACAACTAGAGAAAGCCCTCGCACAGAAACGAAGACCCAACACAGCCATAAATAAATAAATAAATAAATAAATAAATAAATAAATAAATAAGTAAGTAAGTAAGTAAGGGCAAACATACAGTGTGAACACTGTGCTCTCGGGAATCTGAGCTTTGCAGACAGAGGAAGAAAAACTGGCATTTCAAGGTGGAAAGAGCCAGGGCTGGGGAATGACCTGCAGATGGAGGAAAGCACGTCCCACCTGGGGACACTTGCCCTTTTCAGAAGAATAGGACATGGAAAATACCTTTACGTATTTTTAGGGCTTTCTCTTGGGCAGAAACTTCCAACGAGGTCTGTGAAAGGAAGCTGGGTGTGGGCGGAGACGGTGTGTCCTAAAGCCAAGGCGGGATGGGGTCAGACCGAAGAGGTCACCCACCACGCAGAACCCAGAGGTCAAGTGCCCTCCCGTGTCCTGCTCTGCTTAACTGTGTCATTTGTGGTTTCCCTCAAAGGATGATGCCTGCAGCTTCTGTACTTTAAAATCTCAATATTTTATGGATGCCTAATAAACCTCTCTGCATTTTCATCACCATCCACTCTGGCACTTTGTCTCGGCATCAAAACGGTTTCAATACAATTTACTTTAATGTTAAATGTTATTTGAAAAAATGCTTACTTGGCAATTCAGGCTGGATATTTTCTCCATACTGATAAGATTAACTGCAATGGCATTTTATAACTATTTGCTATGAGATCAAAGTAGTATGTTTAAAAGATTGCTCTTCGAGGACCCTAAGTCGATTTTACGTCACCTTGGCTGTCTCTGGGGACGACATGTGGGTGCCTGGGGGCAGGAGTGAGGAGAGACTTGTCATTCTTTCCTATCTTTTGGATTTTGTGCCACACACAGACACTTCCTATTCAAACAAATACAAATACAGGTTAAAACATGAAATTACTATGTGCAGTGAGAATGTTATGTGTGAAGTTGATTTAATTCAATCTATATGCCATAATAAAGGACAGGATAAAAACTGTGTGGGATTATTTTAAGAGGTGAAGAAAAAACCCACATATTCATGGATGACATTCTCATGCAAAGCTAAACAATTGAAAAGTCAGTGTTTCAAAGGAATCTTCGCAGGAGCAACTTCATTTTTCTGCTTCTGAAAACCTCATGTACCTGTGTCATAAGCCATGTGTGTTGACTCACTCAAGCCTTAATTTGACACAAGAAAATCAACTCATTCTGCTCCTTCCTCCGTTTCCGGAGAGATAGATGAAAAGGTAAAAATGTTTTCTCTCAGAGTTACATAAAGCTGCAAAGGTAAGGAATATTACTCAGCCATAAAAAGGAATGAAATAATGCCATTTGCAGCAACATGGGTAGACCTAGAGATTATTATACTAAGTAAGTCAGACAGAGAAAGATATACCATATGATATCACTTATATGTGGAATCTAAAATACGACATGAACTTATCTATGAGACAGAAACAGACTCACAGACATAGAGAACAGACTTGTGGTTGCCAAGGGGGAGGTGGGCTGGGGGAGAGAAGGACTGGGAGTTTGGGGTTAGCAGATGCAAACTATTATATATAGGATGGACAAACAACCAGGTCCTACTGTATAGCACAGGGAGCTATATTCAATATCCCGGGATAAACCATAATGGAAAAGAATATGAAAAAGAGTATATATATATATATATATATATATATATATATATATATATATGCATAACTGCGTCACTTTGCTGTACAGCAGAAATTAACACAACATTGTAAGTCAACTATACTTCAATAAAATAAAAAAAAAAAACTGCAATGATAAGGACAAAATGCCCCATTACTAAGGTATTTTTAATGTCAAATGCTTCTGAAAAGTGCAAGTGTCCTCAGAAGTGAACTTTGCTTTGGGAAACCCGGTGACAAACTTCCAATGCATCCAAATTTGAGGGGAACCTTGACAACAAAAATCTCACGCTTTCAAAGGATCTAAAGTTTCGGTGACATCTTCTCCAAGGAAGTTTTTTAAAATGTTGCCTTACTTTGTAACCCTTAGAGTGTATTTTCTATAAGGAAAAATACTTTAGGGAAAATGTGTCGCGTGGTTTCAGCCCAGATTTCCCGCCGTGAGGGTATAGATAAGAGGATGCTGCTCTGAGTGACCCTCACAAACTCTGATTGTTAACAGCACGAATGACAAGCTTTTTATCACGCGCAAGGCAGCGCCAGGCTCCACACTCTATTTACTTCTCTTTATAGTATTTAGAA
Organism: Eschrichtius robustus; assembly: GCF_028021215.1. NCBI lineage: Eukaryota > Metazoa > Chordata > Mammalia > Artiodactyla > Eschrichtiidae > Eschrichtius > Eschrichtius robustus. The sequence continues at coordinate 29,547,357 of NC_090837.1, forward strand.
ATAGTTGAAAGAATTGCCAACAGCTTTCCCTCTTAAATATTTATTGTGGATGAAATTTATTAGTGCGCTAAAATGAGAGTGTGGAAGTTTTGAAAAGAACAGGGTGTCTACACAGTCTCAAAGGACATTCCCCAAACATACTCATGAGTTCCAAGGTGGGGAGGTACCTTTACAGAGGAGAAAGAGGCAGACCCCACCTTCACTAAGTGACCAGAGTTAATGTTCCCAGCCACTGGAAAGGCCACCAGACCCTGCATTGGATTATTGACCAGGGTTGCCATCAGCATTATTATTATTACCATAATTTCACTATAATTATTGGGACAACTGGTGAAATCTGAATAGACATTGTATTAATGCTAAATCCCCTAATTTTGATAACTGTGCTTTGGTTACATAAGCGGAGGGCCTTGTTTGTAGGTAATACACACTGAAGTATTTATGGGGAGCATGATGGCTGCAACCAGCTCTCAAATGGCTTGTAAAGGTGTGTTTTAGTATAGTCAGGGCCAGAGAGCAAATGTGGCCAGAGGTTACCTCCTGATGAATCTGGGTGCGGGGTATGGGAGTTCTTTGCCCTACTTTTGCATTTTGGGGGTAAGTTGAAAATTGCTTCAAAAAAAGTTATTATTTATTAGGGATACCCCTTATGATAATATTTCAAAGAAGAAGACGGAATTTTAAAAAAGTATCTTCAGTGAAGCCCTAGTGTGCCTAATGATCTAACAGGGATATTTTACTAAAAGGACAGCCCTTCCTTTCCCCAGCACACGGGACGTGCAGGACGGATCCGAGCGCTAACTGTCTGAGCCACCCTCCTCCTGGCGGTGTTTGGACAGAAGCCACGGGAGGCCTGGAGGCAGGTCTCTGATGGAGAAAGCGCCCCCTCCCAACACAGACCAGCCCCCCGAGCACATTCCAGGGGCACAGACAGAGGGCGTCCTCTGGATGAGGTTTTTTTTTTTTTTTTTTTTTTAATAACTAGAGAACATACCCTAGGACATTTTAAATATTTTATTTACAAAAATTCAAAATGCTGGTAAGTGTCCTGAAAAGACACCGGCTCTGGAAATGGGACATTTCGGTGTGAGCTCCCTGTGGGTGGGGACCGGCTCGGCCCCCATCACCAGGCAGCACAAGGCAGAGGCGTGTGGGGGAGCGCCCGGTTGGAAGAACAGCCAGAAGCTTGTTGGAACTTGTGGCAAAACTGGGCGGGACCTGGAACCCCAGGGGCAAGGTGGAAGGTCTGACCGAGATCTCGCAAATACAGGTGCGTCCAGGGGCCTCAGAGAACCTGTGGCCGGTGAGGCCACCTGGAGGGCAGGACAGAAGCGGGCAGAGAAGGTGGCAAAGCAGGAGGACCAGGGTCGGTTTAGGAGAATCTGACTGAAACTAAGGTGCAGGGAGAGGAAGAGGGCAGGGTGGGACTTTGCAAACTATAAGGTGTTGGCAATTCTGGTCGACTCTTTGGTCATACTTGTTGAGAAGACTAGACTCCTGGATGTGTTAATAAAGATGTGTTAGTCCGGGTAGCTTGTACTTCTGACAAGGAAGCAGGGTACCTGAGTACTTCCTTAGACAGTAAGTCCTCTTTCCTCTTTGTTGTGGCCTCACAGCACTACCATGGTGTATTGGAATTTTCTGTTTATGATCTGTCTCTCACTATATGGCAAGACCTTCTGATTCATCGCTTTTCTGTGTTCCTAACACTTAGCAAAGTGCCTGCCACATACAGTGTCTCAGTGTTTGGGGGCTGCTGGTGGCGGAGACCATGCAGGGGTTACCTGGGCGGGCTCTCACCTGGGCTTCTGTGCTCTGAGAGGCAAGGATCGCCCCTTGGGGACAGCTGAGACACCCCCAGGCAGGCTGGGAGGCGTTGGGGACACTGCTCAGATCCAGCCACGGGTCTGATCTGGGCCCAGGTGGTCTGGCTCCAGCGCCACCCGCCACCCCACCCCCCTGTGGTTTCTGACGGTGCCTGGTGGGGTCCAGGGCAGATGCCGGGGGTCCCCGTGGGGCTGCGGCCTGGGCGCTCCTACCTGACTTATATGGTGGGCTTCAAAGGCTTTTTGGGGTGGGGGAGCGAGAGGGTTCAGTTGGTTAAAATATCACAAGGAAAACCACTAGCCTGGATGGTGTGAAATAAGGATTCTGCATATACTCCCCAGAGGAGGGGCAGCTGGGAGCCACTGGCGCTGGCACCTGGCAGGGCTTCCGCCCATCGCCCTCCGCAGCGCTGCCTCAGGAAGCCCAGCTCCCACCCTGTTGTCCGCCGAGCGGGAGGCCTCTTGCTCCAGGTCACAACTTGCTCTGAAGTGGAGCCAAGGCCCACGGTGGGCAGGCAGCCTCCCGGGGAAGGCCAGGTCCGCTCTGGCGAGCCGGCCTGCACCCCAAGCAAATGTTTGCTGGGAAGAGTAACGCCTGCTCTCCGGGTGTGTGACCACATGCGATTCGGATAAACGTCCACTTAGGAAATGGGTGGTGATAACAGAGTAATGACTGACCGGACCGCTTTCACATTTCTCACTAAGCCTCACTTATCCACTGACCCTTAAAAATGCCAACAAAACACACTTTTAAGGGAGCTAATTAACATAACCACATTTTGGGAAGAAAATACCAAACAAACAAGTTAATACTCCAATTTAATCCATCAGTGATTTTATCTGGTATTGTGCGAAGAGTTTTGGGAAGTGCGGGGGCAACCACAATATTTTCCCACTTTGTAAATGATCAGGTGATGTGTGTTCTGTCAGGACCACCACCTGAGCCTGTGTATTTCCTACCACTTCCCGTGTAGACGGGCTGGGTGCACAGACAGGGCACCGTCCCAGGAAGGGGTCCCGGGTGGAGCCCTGTCCAGGGCGGAGGTGATCTGGCGTGCTCACGAGCAAAACGCTGTGAACAGGCAACGGCCAGTGAGCCACCCCAGCCCACCCAGGCTGCCCCGGTGTCTCCCATCCGGATTGTCACAGGAGTCACCTCTTCCTCCCCAGAGCCCGTCTCCGCCAAAGACCAGAGTGACCTTGATAAAACACTCAGGTCACGAAAATCCCCTCTGAGAAGGCTCCAGAGCCCTCCCAGGTTGGGACAGACCAGGCCTAAGAGGCCAGCGAGATCTGGCCCCTGATGCTCGCCCTGACTTCTCCCGGCACTGTCCCCTAGGCAGGCCACCCGCCAGCCTCACTCTTCTTTCTATAATTCAACTGAAATTCAAGTAGGAGATAATGTGAAGAGTAAACCCAAGTGTGACATTCTTAGAGGAAATTCTTAGGATTCCACTAAGATACGGTAGATTTTTCAATATAAAGAGTAATCTCACGTAGAATCTCAAATTCTTAATAATAAAGAAGAATCTTAAACATTCTTCTAAGTTTTCCTTCTAAAATTAAATAACTCTGAAATTAACTTTTAATGATAGGACATATTTGGTTCAAAAATTGTTCTAGATCTACAGGAAAATAAACAAGATCCTCAACGAATTGGACTGCGACACAGACTTTCTCAAGGATTTAATCCAAAAAAAAGTACTAGACTTAGTAAATTCGTGTTACGTTTACTATTGAAATACTTGAGTTAGCTGTACTTTTATGAGTTTTACAATAGACATTTTCTTTAAACAGAAGTTAATTGTCTTCAAATGTACCAAGTGTTATTAGTATATAAGTCAGAGATTTGTCTTAATGTCACTTTTAAGGGGATCATCAAAACATAAATTCAAGAACTATTTAATCTAATGATATAAGTGATGAATATTTCAGAGTACTATAGAATAAGTGTTACTGAAAACTGTGTGCACATTAAAACACAATTTTCAGGAAGAAAGTTATATATTAGATATTAATTTCCTCATTTATATAAGTGTAGGCTCAATTGTAAACATAATCTCACTTGACACGGACAGAGACACGTATGACAACAGAATGTAGGTTTAAAAACTACCAAAAAAAGTATTACCTCTGAAAAAGTATTATCATTGCATTTGCACCTGCTGGTTCCCAATTCTCTTTTATTTTATTGATAGTTAATTATGGTTTCCGATAATCATTTTTAAGTAGCCTCAACATATCTATACGAAAATACATGCCTTCAATGCAAATGGTTTCTTGAGTTTTATTTTTTTTATTAAAAATCATGCTATAGCTCAAAAACACATTTGCAAATTAGGTGCTTTGGATTCCTTAGTAACCCACGTGGGAGTTACTGGATTTCAGATAGAATCTGGGAGCTCTTGTCACGTGTGAGTTTGTCATAAACAGAAGAAAGAAGATGTGACAGATCGATACATCTTGATGCTAATTTCTCTTTATATGCTAAGAATAACTTTTCCCTTCATCAGAACCACATAGGAAATGTTTTATGATGAATTTTAGGCAAGCATGCAGGACAAAATTTAGAACTCAAATACATGTCTATAAATGTGTAAATCTGAAGTTGAATAAGAACAACCTGATTTCAGCTAGGACCTTGCAGTCTTGGGTGACTTTTCCAATATGTAAATCATCACAGTGAGTTGGGAGGACCCAGAGCTCCAGTTGGCTGAAGCACGGCTTTGGCCCCCCATCATCTCCTTGAGCTCCCTCCACGCCACTCAGTTAAAGACACAGTTAAATAAAAAACAGTGTGCCTGCCACGCCAGCTGGCATGGTCCCCTTTTCTAGGTAGTTCGCCATCGCTACCTCTGTCTTTTCAGAAATTCTAGGAGTTTCACTGGCTATATGGGAATGCTTATCAGAAACAAAAATCACATGAGAGGATGCAAAAAAAAAGCTTTAAAACATAATTCTTATCCGCCATCTGGATACAGAGCCTACAGGGCAGGTGTGTTCTACTGAAGGGGAGGGGAGGGGCACACGGGCTCATCTGTCTTACACACTGGGTCCTGCAACAGCTTCCCTCAGAAAAGAGGATTCTGAGAATGAAAAATATCTCAAGACCACCATGCCAGGCAGTGGAGACTTTGAAATACTGTTTTGGAGGGGTACACATGCACACACACACACATGCTCTTTGGGCACAACCGTTAACAAAAATGATCTTCTGAGAAATTGAACAACTCTTTTCTCCTTCAAGACATGTTTAATCAAATTACCAAATAACGATATTTTAAAGAAACGTACGTCCACCAAACAAGAGAAAACTAATATTCATAACACCCTTTCGCATAAGCAACATTGCCATCCAAGTGATTAGAAAAGTAGCCCTAAATCCTGCAGAGCTGAAGTAAATCACATTTTCCCAGGATACAGTCAACATTCAGAAGTGATCCATGTATGACCTACAGCTGGCATGCGCCTCTCACTTGAGCTGAAGGATGCACGTCTTAAGAGTGAACTGAATTCTGTTCTATTACTCCCAAGGATGCAGTCACATACCATAAAGCCTTTCTCTCTGCTCATGTAATTTCTACTCTTTTGTTATCTGGGAAACGGCTTAATTGTTAATTTAGGAATACACAGAGGAAAAGGTACTACCAATATTTCTTAGAGGTATGCTGTCTTCCTGATCATCACCCCCACCGATATACTCATAAAAGCATTTCTTACAATCTTATTGCCTTTAATATTTTTAACACATGTTAATATTTGGGTATGGAGGGAAGCACTTCTAAGCACAGAGCTAGATTTTGAAGAAAGTCAAAGATTAAATAATATTAACGTTGGTTCTCAGTAAGCCACCTCGTTAAAAAACTGTTCCACCTTGCACCATTTAAAATATTTCAGTAAGGATTTACTTACCTGGGAATATTCAAAGTCAGTGATGGGGGCTATGCTCTTGATATAGTCTGATCGAAACTGGTTTTCTGGGTTGGCCAGTGGAACTGGGGGAATTATAGTACTCATCGCCGAAACAATTGTCTAAAGTGGAGTGAAGGAAAAAGATACATGGATAAATAAACCACTTAGGTTCCATGTGTGGTAATCTAGTGCATAATTTCTGTCTACGCAGTTTGAGGGAGCAGAGGATGCAACCTTACTACTGAGTAAATATTAAAAAAAAATTCCTGGGATTTCCCTGGCAGTCCAGTGGCTTCCACTGCAGGGCGCATGGGTTCAATCCCTGGTCGGGGAACTAAGATCCTGCATTCTGCATGGCGGGGCCAAAAAAAAAAAAATCCTTACCACAATAGCATCCTTAACGTTTTTCCGGATGTCCAGAATTTTCTGTTTCTTCTCCCTGTATGAAAACAGAATGGTTATTAATTAACTTTACACATTGCCCCAAATCAGTTGAGTGGGATTTTATATTCCCAGCTGCAGGGGGTCTACAATGGTACTAGCAGAGGTCAACATCAACCCCAGGACAACAGCGCAAAGTTTTTTATGTGGAAAAGGAAAACATCCACCTTTTCTGGTTTGGACTCTAAACAAACGTGCACATACCACAATCTCTAGCTCTAGACAACCACACAGGTTTTATGTAACATGGCAAAATCATCATGACTATTGCATATAAAAACTACAAGGCTACACCTGTAAATATATTTTATTTGAATCTATCCATATGTTGAATTGAAATAGATGCAGACAAATGATAGAGAGAAGTATATATAGACACATTGGTTAAGCGTGCTCAGCACAATACCAATAATGCAGATCAATACCTCAAGAGTATTTAATAAATCATATATTGTTATTTTATTTTGATGTAGATGCTACCAGAAGAAGGATGAAGGATGAAGGATGAATATGCCAAATTCAACAACTTACTTCTATATCCCCCCCCCACCCCAAAGGTCGACTCAAAGATCAAATTAACTGTTTTGAGAAAACACTTTGGGGAGGCCGGGAGAGCAGTGACAAAATTTGCATGCAGTTGGGAAGCAAACCCGAAATCGGTCATTCCTTACTCGGGATTAAATCCATTGACGTGCAGGATCCTCATTTGTTTGACGATAGTGCTTTTCCCAGACTCACCAGCCCCTACAAACAAACAGAGAGAATGCTGTGATCTGTGGCCGGGCACCGTAGCCATCTCTCACGCCAACCGAGACTGAACGAGTGTCCTGCCCCCACGCGGGCGTTTTCAGGTGCGCTCTCGCTGTCTGCGGGGGCGCGGGCCCTGCCCGCCCGGCCCTCTCCGCGCTCCAGGCCGTGCGCCCCGGGCCGTGCACTCCGCTCAGGCCGGGCGCCGCCGCGAGCCCCCCGCCTTACCCAGTAGCAGCAGGCGGTGAGTCGCTTTGTAAGCCAGGCGCTCCTTCTGCAACTGCTTCTCGATCTTTTTGTTGGCCTCGCGTCTTTCCTTTTCATCGACGCCCTGGTCTTCTGGCGTCTTGCTGTTGCCCAAACACCCCATGCCTGCCCGCTTGCGTGGACGTTAGGCGCAGTTAGGAATTGCACAAAAGTAGAGAGTTGTGTGTGTGGATCCTGCGGCGGCCCCTCTTCCTCGCTGCTGAAAGAGATGCTCAGGTCTCTCGGTGTTTTCCAATCGAAACAGGCGTTTCTTCTCCCTCCCCCTCCCCGCCGCGAACTCCCGACTCAGAGGACATAAGGAAGATGCGCGGAGCCAACTACTTTTTAAAGACACTTGTTTAGAATTATCTGCTGGATAAACAGCAGTGAGCGGAGACGGGGCCAAGAGCGCCGGGGCCGCCGGAGCCAGCGGGGTGGCGCTGGCCCTCCCCTCGCCCCGCGCCCGATGCGCTGCCCGGGGGTACCCCGAGCAGGCACGCTCGGCCCGGTGCCCGGGCCCCGCCGGTGGCGGCCGAACGCGGCGCGGAGGGACGGAGCGCACCGGGTCCCCGCCAATAACTGCGAACACCCGCCGGCCACCCGCGCACCATCCCGGGTCCGAGCCCCTAGGGCCTCTCCGCGGCGGGGAGGGGGAGCCAGCTCGGGTGCGGCCAGGCCGCGGGTCCCGGGGCCTGGAGGGGTGGCGGCCGCCCTCGAAGGGCCCCCGCGGAGGCTCACCCGCTTGCGGTCCGGACGCGGCGCGCGGCTCCCTCGCAGCCCGAGCGGCACTAGGTCTGGGCGTGCGCTCCCGGATCCCGCGCCGCCTCCGGCTCCCGGCGGGCGAGGCCTCGCGCATGATCATGCATATTCTATCAGGGGGAGGGTCCGTGCCGGGCTCGGGCACCCCGCCTCCCCCCGTTACCGTTCTAGACGGTTCCAGCAAACCCACGCCGCCTCCCACAGTCTCCTGTGCACCTCCCGCCCCCGGCTCTCCTCTGCGCGCTCTGAGCAGCTTTGCTACTTTTCTGGAAGACGCCGTGGCCCCGAGCCAGGCACCGCTGCCGGAACCAGTGAGGGCGGCTGCTGGTTTCCACCTGCTGAGCGGGTGCCCGTCGCTCCCCATCCGCGCTGCTGGGCGCGGGGGGCGCAGAGCCGTGACCGCGGAGGTCGCCTCCCGGTACGTCGCTGGTATGAGTTTCGGGTCTCCAGGCCAGGGGCCCTGGCACCGCCGTCAAGTCCCCACTCCCTCCGGCTCCACCGTATTCCCTCGCGGTTATCACGCCTGGCCTCCTGCACGGACCGCGGTCTCTGCCGCCCCTGCCCCTGCGCCCTGGGCCGCGCGGGCCTCACCCGCCTCCCCGCTCTCTTCTCCTCCCTTCTCTACGGATTGTTCCGTCGGGCGGACAAATACGTTCAACTCTGTCCCATTTGACGGCCCATCCTATAGCCTCAGGCTCTGCGTCAGCCCCGCCGCCGTGTCCTCCTGCCCACCGCGCGGCTCCGAGTTAAAACCGGGACCTGACTCCTTTTTCCCTTCCCCACCTCCCGTTCACGCCTCAGCTCCCGGCACCTGGCTTCGGCCCACCTGCTTCACTGAAATACTCTCACGGGGTCATCAGCAGACCCCCGAGGTCAGACTTCACCCAGGAACTGTGGTCTTCACCTTCTCTGACCCTCCTGGAGTCTCCCGGGTCCTTCGGCTTCCCCAACGTGGCCTTTGGATTTGCCGCCCACTCTCCACGTGGAGAGGCGGCTCAGACCCAGCACAGCCCTTGTCCCCTTAATACCCTGCCTTCGGGGGCTGACTGCCTCCCCCATCCTCTGCACACGCGGCTCCGACGACGGCCACACCAGACCTCCAGCCCGGCCCACACTGCTGACCACCAGGGCGGCAAGCACACCTCCACCTCCGTGCCTCCAGGATCTCCTCCCCGTGCCCACACACACCTCCAGCGCGCTCCTCTCTCTCTCTGTGAATAAGGCCCCTGATTTTCCCAACCAGAACATGGCAGTCATTCCTGACTCCTTTTCCGTCTTGCAAACCCAGTTACCGTGTTCCTTTGGGTGCGTTTCCTAAACATCGTTCCTGTTCTTTCCACCCCATCTGCCGTTGCCATGGTCACTGTCCAGGCTGGATGTCACAAGTGGCCTCCTGCTCACATATTCCGGCTCACCTGCACAGTGCTGCCACAGTGACAATGCAAATCTCACATCACTGGCCCCACCACTGCCAAGCCCCCAGCCACGGTCCATCAAGACTGGGTCCGTGTAAACTCCTCAGCTTCAGCTCTCATGTCCTCCCTTCCTGGCGCTGCCCCAGCCCCCCTTTGACCCCTTGCACGTGGACACCCGAGGGCATGGCGTGGGTGCATGCGCTGCTTCACTCTCTGGGAGGTGTGGCCCCTTCTTCACTTGACCAACTCTTAGTCACCCTTCCTGCCTCACCACTGCTTCCACAGTCAGGGCCAGGCCCCCTTCTCTGTTCTCCAGCATCTCACAGCACCTTACATTGTAATGGTTTGTTTGCTGCTCTTTCAAATGTCCACTGGACTTGGGACCCAGTGAGGGCCGGGGCGGAGCCTGCACTTCACACCTGCTGGGCTGTGCCCAGTTCAGTGCCTGGCCCGGGGAGATGCCCCTTGAGTCTTTGTTTGATGGATGAACAAGTTCACGAAGGCCAAAGATAACTTCCGCTCCAAGTGTGGGTTCTCACGAAAGGAATTTCATGATCAGATTTTAAATTCATAAAATACTTGTCCAGTTTAGTACTGTATCCAAATAACAATACTCTTTAAAAAACAAAAGCAGTAGTGTCTCTTCTTGACACAGCAGAAGCAAACACGCAGTGCCATGCCATATTCTGAGCTGGATAAGAGTTTTAGCTTGTGGAGGGACACTGTTTAGCACTGTTGTGAGGCCTCACTCCTTGTGTTAACACAAGCATTCACCTACGGCAACATCCACGTGGCCTGTTCAGTGGCTGACGGGGCAGTTGGAGGCGAGAACAGGTGTACAAAAATAGCAGAGTGCGGTGGGATGTTTTAAAAGATTTGTCTATTTTTTTAATGCCAAGGTTTCTATAAATTGTTAGCTGGAAGAGAAGGGGACAAAACAAATCCCACCAAACTTATAAAGGGAGAAAAAAGTTAGAACCTGGAACCCTGAAAACATAGCAAAAGGTTTTCACTTGCTCATATCTAGTAATTAGGGTTAAAATAACTCGTTTCTATGACTTATCCAGTGATTACTGGCCCTGGGCTAAATCCTTTCCATGGAGCAATTTATTTAGTATTTGCAATAACCCTAAAAGGAACTACTGTGACCGTTATTTTACAGAACGTTAGAGGGTGCATAAGAGGTGTGTCTGGGATCTAAACCCTTGCAGCCTGGCTGCAGCGTCTGCACTGTAAGTGCACAGAACGCTGCTAACCACTCCAAAACGTAAAAGCAACGTGCTTACACAGCGATGCAACCTTTCTGTTGAGAAATGCCAAGCCCATCTTTACATAGTCTATTATCAGGTAGGAGCTCAAGACACTTTTTAAGGGGTTTCCCTGGTGGCGCAGTGGTTGAGAGTCTGCCTGCTAGTGCAGGGGACACGGGTTCGAGCCCTGGTCTGGGAGGATCCCACATGCCGCGGAGCAACTAGGTCCGTGAGCCACAACTACTGAGCCTGCGCGTCTGGAGCCTGTGCTCCGCAACAAGAGAGGCCACGATAGTGAGAGGCCTGCGCACCGCGATGAAGAGTGGCCCCCGCCTGCCACAACTAGAGAAAGCCCTCGCACAGAAACGAAGACCCAACGCAGCCAAAAATAAATAAATAAATAAATTAATTAAAAAAAAAAACCAGACACTTTTAAAAAAAACCCCAGTCACCTGGCCTTTTCCTAGTCTGGTCTGGGAAACCGATCCTCATTTGAGTTTTGAACCCTAGGATCAGAATCCAGAATCCCTGCTGGCTCACCTGGAGCGCGGGAGCGGCGCTGTTGGGGAGCAGCCTGGAGCTGGCAGTGCCGGCATCTGTCGCTAGGCAACGGCAGCGCAGCATCAGCACCACTCGCGCAGCGCACACCCACCTGCGGAGGCGAAGGGCCGCCGGCAGCGCGCTGCCAGCAGAGGGGGCGGCCGGGCGGGGAGATGCTGGGGCGGGGGACGTCCTGGGCAGCAAGGAGGGTTGGGAAGGCACAAAGTTTGGGGCGAAAGGGCAAACGTAAAACAAAGTGGTGTTTTCCTGCTCTTGTTGATGTTTAAGACAAGGTGTCTCAGAAGTCTTAGTGCATTTGACAGTTGAATTATTTGAATTTCTTTTGTACTTAGTTTTGTGAATTTTGAATAACGATTTTGAAATTTGTTTTTGTTTGAGCCCCTCTTATTGAAGTTGGCAAATGTCGAAAAGATCACAGCTGTTCTCTGGTTAGCTGGACGCAAGTCTTCGTTGATAACAATGAGAACAAAATTTGTTTCCCGTTATAAGGAGGACCTCCACAGAAATTTAATTAACAAGATGAAAAATTCAAAGGAACTTTTTCACATCACTACAGGCCTGGATCCAGGAGCTGCTGAGCCAGTTTGAAAAGTGACTAGAATGCTGTATGGCGTGAGATAGGGGACATATTGAATTTAATTTTAAAAAAATCAATGTTTTAAAACGTTAATAACTGGTCTAGCATTTTATACTGTAAAGGTTACTAAAGATTAAAACTGCACTCTAAGGCATTTGGAGCAGGTATATTGAAAGATTTTAAAGAGGAGGAACAAAGCAGAGTGGGAGAGGAGAACCCTCACTCAATGCGGTGACCGGGCCAAAGAAACGAAAAGCTGCGCCTAGTTTTGTAAACAAACTTGGCGGAGCCGGAGCCGGGGCGGCCGAGTGGCCGGTGTGCACACGGCCCTCATGCTGCTTCCTGTCATTTAGCACCTTGCAGTTAGTTGTTTTCTCTCTTTCCTTTCTTAGTGTCTCGGTGGAAATGGTCTGTGTGGATTATTTTCATTCTCAGCAGCAAGCTCACCCCACGACCTAATCACAACACACTTTAAAAATCTTGTGAATTTTTTTTTACATTTTTAAATAGAAAAGTAGGGAAACGTTCTCAACATTCCCTTTCTGTACATAGCACTCTGCAATCAAATATTTTAGAATTTACTGAGTTAATTTCTCTTTTTTTTCCCCTACTCCTACAGCAAAGTAGTGTTAAGGAGCTTTCAGAAGTGCCATCCATAAAGGGTAGGAATGCAGTCTTTTTAACTGATGGCTTAAAAAACCCGAATAGCGAATGAGTAGGAAAGGTAGGTTAACTGTCTTTGACTTCACCCTGTGTCCAAAAACCCAGGACTGAAATATCCTCATTGGAAGACGCAACTCAGTGCCGAAGACAGGGGTTTAGTTTTGGTGTGAAGACGCAAGGTGGTCACTGAATGCATTAGAAAGTAGAATGGTGGTTACCAGGGAGTGGTGGAGGGGGAAGGGGAGCCAATGTTTGATGGGGGCGGAGTTTTAGTTTGGGAAGATGAAAAATTCTGGAGATGATGGAGGTGATGGTTGCACGACGAGAATGTACTTAACCGCCACTGAGCTGTGTGCTTAAAAGTGGTTAAGATGGTCAATTATACGTTATGTATATTTAACCACAAAAAGACAAGAAAAAAATTTACATTTAGGGTCTTCATCATGACCGTGGTTGAAGAGAGAAATCCTTCTCTCTGGTGGTTTCCCGCTATTCGTTTTGAGGCTTCCGATTACAGCCAGGTGACTTCAATTCCTCCTTTACAAACATCTACTGCAGTTATAGTTCTGACCAGCAGGTGGCGATGCAGACCCTGGAGTCAGAAGGAGGCTCCAAGGGCGCCTGTAAAGCGGTGAGTTTCCATCATTCACTCACCGTAGAGCATTTTTTGAATCCGACACACACGCAGCCTTGAGATTACAAGGACGAACTCGACCTTGTCCCTGATCGCAAGCAGTTTAAACGGCTAGGAGAGAGGGGCAGACGTGCAATCAAGTCCTCGGGATTCTGTAGAGATTACAGTGGGAGCGCACAGGGGTGTGTGGTCAATTACACAAGTGAAGAAAAATGTCACTTCCTTCCCTAGAGCGATGTGTGCTAACCTTTGTAAGTCACCCTTCGTCTTATTTTTAAAAAGACACTGAAAGATGCTCTGTTTCTAGTGGCTCATCGGATCAGATCATTGCAACAGCTACAAGATTATCCACACTTTGCAGAGAAGGCTGTTGGTCTGAAGGTTCCACAGGGGCCTGATGGGGGTGGAGCTCTGTCTGATCCCAAAACCTGAGCCCTTTCCAGAAGGAACTCTGACTGGTGGGGAAAAAATCGCACCGTTCTCTCTTCCAAAACAAGGAATCAAACAAGCCCACCTCCTTGCTAACACAGGCAGATTAATCTGCATATAATGACTGATGAATTAATTAACTCTTCGCTCAGTTGCCTTAGCAACTGGTTTCTTTTAGAATTTGGCTCAGTTACAGAGTCTAAAGCAACAGTTTTCCTTGTAATAGAATGTCAACCTGCTTATGAAATTAAACAGAACATGAACTTGCTCCATCATAGGTGGGAACTATGGGCCTTTCCCAGGAAGGTTGCACGGGCTCTTCTGAAGCTTGCGGGCTGTGAACAAGGGAGACAGAGCCTAGGGATCGTCTGTATTTCCCGTTCGTGGTTTTATTTGCTCATTAAGTAGGAACCGTTTGATGAATTTAGATGACAGATAAATTCAAGACTGAGGTTCAAAAGGGAGACTCTGAGCGCAAATCCCAAACCCTTAGGTGCATGAATGACAGGACGGGGCAGGTGGACAGATGCATTGAGGTGGTTACTGAGAACCAGGATTTTCAGAGAAAGAGGACGGACAAACATGGAATGGGGAAACGCAAGGAATGCCCGTGGGATGGACTGGAATTGTAGTGATCGGAATGAGCTCGTGATGTCTAGAGTATGTATGTATGTGTCCGTGATTATGTGCACATACGTGTGTGTGTACACTGTACGCCTGTGCATGTGCCACACGCATCTATTCCCTTGTTCTGTCTGCTGAAAAGACGGGCCATTAGACACGCCAGTGGCGGTGAGCGCACCTAGTGCCCAGGCCTTGGTCTTCAGTATCACCCACAACCCAGAGGAGCCAGGCCTCCTCAGAGAAACGGCAGATTCCAGGGTTGGGGCAGGGGAGCCACAGATAAATCTGGAACATTGTTATGCCAGAAAGTAGGAAAGTGCTTTCAAATGCTGGGGGCACCTCCTGAGAACACAAGACCAGACAGAAGGGGCTCCCGTTTGGCCAAATCTGGGATGATTTCAGCACCAAGGTATTTAAGGACAGGAGTGACTTCTAAGCCACTGAAAAATATAGAAATACCATGTGTCCATGCCAACAACAAAGAGATAAATAAAGGGAGGGGGGAGAAGGGAACATAACATCAGTCATAGAGAAGCGAGAACCCCTCTCACTCATTTCTTGGTTCCTTTCCTTCCTGCCTGCTGGCGAGCTGGATTTTGTTTGCGTGGAGTTTATCATCCGTCTCCCCGAGTATTTATGCAGTGCTGATGGCATGGCCAGTGTTGCCCCAAGGAGTCACGACTCACGCTGTCCGGCTGTGGGTTCTGTTAGGGATGCTTCTTTATCCCCAGGACGGCCGGAAGTCAAAGTTGTCAGAAGCAGGGCAGTAATGGGGCAAGTTTTACGTGGAGAATTGATTACAGGCCGGACAAAACTAGAACCGACGGTCGTCAGGAGGCAGGGTGCCCTCCCTGGGACAGAGATGGCGGGAACAGTCGTGCAGAATGGACAGGTGCATGACCTGTCTGGGCATGTACAGCATCACACGGGCACACAGAACAATTATTCCCAGGAGATAAAAGGGACCACACAAAGGAGGCGCCTCTTTAACCGCCACTGGGGGATGCTGCCGCACGCAGGTGTGCACAGGTAAGGGCCCTGTCAGTGGGGTTCCCCCCCCCCCCCTCCAGGGCCCGCTCTGCCACTGGCAGGGCATCCTTCGCTTTCAGCTCTCGCCCAGCACCACCACTCACACCTGGGAGCTCAGTACAAGCCGGTTTCCCCGCTACCCGCCCGGCGGGCAGTGCGGACCGCGGTCCGGGAGCAGCTGCTGCCCATCCATCGGACTTCCCGCGCCGCAGCGCCACCTGGCGACTGACGCAGGAACGACCGGCCGCGCGCACCTGCCTCGCCTCGAGAGGCCCTGGGTCCCCACAGCCCGGCCCCACCTTCGCTTCCTTCCAGGCTTCTTTTCTCCTTTTCTGTTTGCAATTTCTCACGTGTCAGTTAGTCAAAGCTCACAACGCGCCTATTTCAAAATACACAGCCTCCCCTACCCATCCCTTCCCTCCCTCCCCTCTTCCTAAGGCCGCTGTTTTCCATCCCCCCGATGTCCCTGTATTTCTGTGTTACTGCTGTTAAATTATCCTGTTCATCATAAACTATCGGGTTCTGTTGATTTCACATTTACGTTGATAAAACAGTGTTTCAAAGTATATTGACGTCTCAGAAAATTCCACATACCCACCCCTCCATAAATATGTAAATGTTGGTAAGGTCCATATCTAGAAACTTGGAATTAAGACTCTTGATATTGCAAGGCAATTGTACAAGGCAATTAAAATTATAAAAATGGAGGCAAAACTTGACGTTATTCACCATTGAACAGATATTCTGCAGGTTAGGGCATAAGGTGCAGAGTTACACGTGGTTAAGAACAAAAGGCTCCAGCAGACAGAATATTTAAGAAACTACTACAATGCAACAACAGAAAGACAAATAACCCAATTACGAAAGGAACCAAGTATTTGAACAGACATTTCTCAAAGGAATATGTACAAATGGCCAATCAGCACACCCAAAGATGTGCAACATTACTCATTAGGGAAATGCAAATCCAGAGCACAGGGTATACCACTCTACGCCCACTAAGACGCCTGTTAATAAAAAAAAGATGGACAATAACAGGTGTTGATGAGAATGTGGAAAAATTGGAAAAATTGGAACCCTCACATGTTGCCAGTGAAAATGTAAAGTGATTCAGCTGCTTTGGAAAATAGTCTGGTAGTTCATCAAAAAGTTAAACGGAGAGTTACCATATGACCAAGGCATTCCACTCCCAGATATGCACCCAAGAGAAATGAGAACATATGTCCAGACAATAACCTGTACACGAACATTCATGGCAGCATTAGTCATAATAGCTAAAAAGTGGAGACACACATTTTAGCTATTATATCTACCAACTGAATGAATAGATAATAAGTAACAGGTGGCAGATCCATACGGTGGACTTTATTTGGCCATAAAAAGGAATGAAGTGCTGGTCCATGTTATATGGGTGAAAACATCCTGTTAAGTGAAAGAAGCCAGACACAGAAGACTACATATTGTGTGACTTTTTATGCAAAACGTCCAGAACAGACAATTCCATAAAGAGAGAAAATGGATCAGTCGTGGTCAGGGGTGGCAGGGGGAGGGGTGACTGCTAAGCGGCAGGGGGCTTCTCTTTGGAAAGATGAAAATGTTCTGGAATGAGGTAATGGTGATGGTTCCACAACCTTGTGAATACGCTAAAAACCTGCTGAGCTGTACAGTTTTCAAAAGGGTGAATTTCATGTTATGTGAATTATATTTCAATTAAGAAAAGAACAGATGGCAATCTTTCTGGGTTGGAATTAAAATGCACGGCGGGACTTCCACGTTCTCATTTCTGTTTTGTCAACGACAATTTCCCATTTATTTTATGCCAGGTTCTGCCAGGTGGTGTGGAGGTTTAATAGATAAATCAAAGTGGACGTGACTTTCATAGGATATAGTCTGATCATGGATTTCACGTAAACTTATGAATGTCCACAGCAGAAGGAAAGGTATTCTAAGGGAGTTATATATAAAATGAGCGGACACTTCCGACAGAGGGGATCAGGAAAGGCTTGGAAAAGGAGGTAACACCCGAGATGACCTTTGAAAATGGGGGAGGGGATTCCAGGTGCAGAGGACCAGGGGAAGCCAAGGAGCCAGCGAGGAGGCGGCACAGATGCTTTGGTGTGGTGGGTCCACGTGCGTGTAGAGGGGAGTGGGCCACGAGAAACGGGGGGAGGGGGACAAAGGGTACGAACTCCCAGCTGTAAAATAAATACGTCCTGGGGATGGAGGGTACAGCATGGTGACTACAGTTAACAATACTGTATCATGTACTTGAAGGTTGCTAAGAAAGTAGACCTTAAAAGTCCTCATCACACACAATTTTTTTGGTGGCTATGTGTGGTGACAGATGTTAACTAGATTTATTGTGATCATTTCACAATATAGACAAATACTGAATAATTTCGTTGTACAACTGAAACTAATATAATGTTTTCTGTCAACAGTATCTCGATTAAGAAATACTAAAACAAAGTAACCTCCTAAAAAAAAAGAAAGAAAAGTTTGCCACTTGACCCTGTGGTCTTGGTCTAGAGCCTCGGTCAACCCTACAGTCCCCACCTGCTGGGGTGCAGCGGGGGTGGGAGCGAGGGGACAGGGCGCCTGCCGGGCCAGCGCTTACACTTGCCTGTCACCATCTGACCTTAGCCTGACATCCACGCATTTACTGAAAAACATGCCTTCAGGCATGTGCAGGACACTGAAGACCAGCAGGAAACTTGAAGGATGAGGTCTCTGGCCCCAGGAGGTTACTGGCGTCAACGCTAAGCAAACGCATGAATGAAAATGTAATTCAAAATGGGGTAAGTTCTATGAAGGAAAGAGTTGCCCAGGGAAAGAAAAAACGGGCATCAAATAAGGCTTCTCAACAGAGAGAGTAACAACAAAGGCAAGATGTGAAGCTAAGACGAGTTCATGCAGGTGCAAGAAAGGGGACCCGTTCTCCAGGCAGAGGGAGCAGTGGCGGGGGGGCAGAAATGGCAGGGACAGAGGGACAGAGACAGACGGTGTGACGTGCCCTGAAGGGGCGGTTCTCGGTGATATTTCACACACACAGACACACACACAGACACAGACACAGGCACACACAGACACGCGCACACACACAGACACGTACACATGCAAAGACACATGCACACACACAGACATGCAGACACAAACACAGACACACACACACACACAGTCGCACACACACACAGACACAGAGACGCACACACACACATGCACACACAGAGACATGCACACTCAGACACACCCACAGACACAGACACACACACAGACACACACACACACACAGACACACAGAGACATATACACACACATGCGCACGCGATGGCAGACACGTGGTCGGGTCCTGAAGGGCCTCAGAACAGCCTGACGTTAGGCGGGGAATCTCGTTCTCTCTCACGTCTCAGGAGAAAACGCTCCATCTCTCTGCATTAGAGGACATGAACCTTCCAGCCCACAAACGTCACATCCTGGGTGTCATTTCCAAGATTTTAGAAATATGGCTTAAATATTGTATTTGCTGCCAAACACCAAAATATCAGTACAAAGACCAAAGAGCAAATCAAAACTCTGATGCCTGAGATCTCTTCCCTACTAGTGGTTCTGACATTTCTTGTTGAGATTTCATCTGCTCCCTGGTCCACCCCTACCAGTGTTTAAACCTCAGGATTTTAAGTGATGCCTTATGGTTTCTCCCAAGAGAGGAGAAATCCCTGTCCCTTACCTGTGGGCTCCCAAGGAAAGAATTTGCCTTCGAAATGTCTAACAGTCTTTAGCTTGCAATAGTGCTTGGGATTATACATCATAAAACTCACTGTCTAAGACAGGAATCAGGAATATTTTCATTTTCTTACAGTGATATAGCAAAAATCTATGTTTCTGTCCATTTCATCACTGTAATAAGGAAACAGAAGAAATTATGAAGAAATCAATGTCTTTTATCAAAGATTAATGGTGAAATTAAGTTTAGAAATAATTTTAGAAAATATTAAATGCATTTATCTTAAAATGCACCTTTGAGGTCTGGGACAAGAACAGATACCAGTTAGAAACAACGTTAAGCTCTCACTTGAGCTGTCCACCCAGAACTGTTACCAGAGCCTCTTTCCTCTGGGCTCCCGAGACTTTGTGAAGTTGGAGCCGCTGGTGAACAAACAGAACCAAGACCCGGGACAGACAGAGCCTGGCTGATGCCTCCTCTGCCTCTAACTTAGGCTGTTTGAGCTGCAATTCTATCACAGTTGAAAACAAGTGACTCTGATTTCCCTACACAGTTGGCCCAGTGAATGGCTCCCTATCAACCTTCTGCCTTTGAGTTTCAGCTTTACAACTTCAGTTTGGGGTCCCGTTTTAGAGAGAAGATAGGGGAGAACAGAACAGAAAAGTAGCAAGGCAGCAGGGGGCCCGTTAACAAAACAGTTTATAGTTTAATGATTTCCAGTGTGGATGTTCCCGTGACGCCTGGCATCATCACCCAGGAGCTCAGTAAATGGCTAGAGAAGCGGTTAATCTGACCACACACCCCCCTTTCGCTCTGACCACACGGCAGAGAGATTAGCTTCACCACCCTTGCCCTCACTCACATACCACGGTCCCACTTCAGCGTCTGGTGTTTAATCTTTGGGATCATTAGAACACAGATCCTACAAATGGTAAGTAAGGATCTTTGTATTACACATATTAGATTTAGGTATGGTGCAGCACAGCGGTCCCCAACCTTTTTGGGACCAGGGACCGGTTTCATGAAAGACAATTTTTCCACGGATGGTCGGGGAGGGGGGGGGAATGGTTCAGGCGGTAGTGAGAGCGATGGGGAGTGGCAGATGAAGCTTCACTTGCTAGCCCACCACTCACCTCCTGCTGTGCAGTTTGGTTTGTAACAGGCTGGGACCGGTATGGGTCTGCGGGCCCGGGGTTGGGGACCCCTGGTGTAGCAAGCCATAATTTATTATCTCATTCTATAATTAGAATTGTCCCTCTTTTGAGTTTTGATCTATCCTTTTAAAAACAGCAAACATTTATTAAGCCTCTACTATATGCTAGGCACTATTTTTAAGGGCTTTATCTTTAAAAAAAAAAAGTAAAATTTCAATACATTGAAATGCATAATAGATCTTAAGCATACAGTTTGATAAGTTCTCACATGTTTACACCTGTGTAATCACCGTCCCACTCAAGATACAGAACATTTCCATGACCCCAGAAAGGTGCTTCACGACTTTTTCCAGAAATCTGACCCCTGAAACTACTCTTCTGATTTCTATCACCACTGACTGGCTTGACCTCTTCTAGAATTCAGTATAAACAGAATCATAAGTAGATACTCTTTTGTACGTATACATAACACTCAAAAATCTCATCCATGTTGCTATGTTATCAATCAGTACTTTTTTTATTGTTGAGTATTTCATTGTATGAATATACACAGTATGCTTATTCATTCTCTTGTTAGTGACAATTTGAGTTGTTCCCAGTTTTCCGCTATCTTGAATAAAGCAGATAGAAGCATTTTGTATAACTTCTTATAATAAAGGCGTATTTTCATATTTCTCCTGTAAATTCCTAGGAGTGGTATTGCTGGGTCATAGGATGTGTGTTTAACTTCATAAAAACTACTCAGTAATTCTGGGAAGTGATTGTAAAATTGTCCTTGTGCCACCAACAGAGAGTGAGGGTTTGGCATCTAGATCAGGGCTCAGCAAACTTCGGTTTGCAGCCTGTTTTTGCATAGTCTGTGAGCTAAGACTCCATAAGTGGTTGGGAAAAAAAAAATCAAAGGAATAGTATTTCATGATTTAAAAATTTAAAAATTACATGAAATTCAGATGTAAGCATTTATAAATACAGTCTTATTGGAGCACAGCCCCACTCGTGTGCTTATGTGTGGTCTACGGCTGCCTGCATGGCGCAGCAGAGCTGACTAGGTCCCATGGCCTGCCCCTCATAGAGAAAGTCTGCTGACCCTGTTTTATATCCTGGTCAGCACTGGAACTGTGGGTCTGTAGGCCACCCTGGTAGGAGTGAACTGCTGTCTGTGGTTTTAATTTGCATTTCCTTGATGACCAATCATGCTGGCAGTGTACTGGTTTTTAACATATCTTCTTTTGTGTACTGTCAGCTCCAAGTCATTTGTCCATTTTTTTTTTTTTTTGGCCGCATCTTGTAGTTTGTGGGATCTTAGTTCCCTGACCAGGGATCGAACCAGGGCCCCTGGCAGTGAGAGCTCGGAGTCCTAACCACTGGACCACTGGGGAATTCCCTGTTTGCCTGTTTTAATCGGGCATCTTTTTACGTCAGTCTGTAGGATTCCTTTCTTTGTTCTGGAAACAAGTGCTCTGCAGGTGCATGCTCTGGGGATGTTTTCTCCCAGTATGGGTGGGGCCCCGCTGGGCCAAGAAATCCTACGAGGTGGTTTATGATCCCATTTCACAGATGAGGAAAGCAAGTAACTAGATTTTTTTTTCTTTTTCTGGTGGTTTATGATCCCATTTCACAGATGAGGAAAGCAAGTAACTAGATTTTTTTTTCTTTTTCTGGTGGTTTATGATCCCATTTCACAGATGAGGAAAGCAAGTAACTAGATTTTTTTTTCTTTTTCTGAAGAGGAATATGACTACTTTCCTTTCCCAGCTGAACTGGAATGTTTTTGTCTAAACCCTGGTTATTACGCTCCAGGCCTTCCCTGCCAATCCAAGCTCATTATTGTGCCCAAGCCCAAAAGGGAGCTGTTTCCTCTGAGAAAACACCACCCACCAGAGGGGGAAGTGGGTCTGAGTATTAAATAAACATCATCCATTAGGGTGCAGGGAAGTGCATCAGACCAGCTGCGTCTCTGCCCGCCTTTCAGGCCAGACAGCACCAATCGATGGATAGCTGGTGTGCAGGACGCTGTTACATTAAATTAAGAAATGATTCTAAAGTAAAGTATCAGGTACTTTAGAGCTTCTGAGAGAGAGAATTACATAACCATCCTTCCTGGCCCAGGAGGGAAGGATGGACAGAAAACGGCCATCTCCCCCTGGGTTTTGCTGCTTCTTTCCAGCGCATGGAATTTCCTTGTACATGAAAAGCTCTAATAGCCAATTAAGAGGGCCCAACCTCACCTTCCAGGGGGACACCATGAAGGCTGACGGGGCATCGCGACTAGACTGTGGATGCAGCTGGCGTGGGGCAGGTGCCGGGTTTCGATGGTGGGAAATATGCTGGGCGTTTTGCTGTGCATTTGCTCCAAGTGCAACCTTAATACACCGTTTTCCGACAAACCCCTCAAAATGGAAAAAAAGAATCCCTGGTCCCCTTTAAAAACAAATCTATTCTACGAGTGTACTTCGATCTTTCGGTGACCTCCATGCGGCCTCCCTTCCTCCAGGCCCTGCTCTGTCCCGCCAGCAGACTGGGCGTGATGGCGCTGGTGCCCTTGTCTCTGCACTAGGCCACGGGGATGCCTCTCTGCTGAGCCGCCTGGGCAGGAGCTGCTGAACTCACAAATGGGTGGCCCGAAACACGGCCCAACATCCTTCTGAACACAGGCCATCTCCACATCAAATGATGGATTAACTCCAACTTACACCCTCCTGGGCTATGCTTCCTTCTAAGGAGAGGTGTGGGTTCAGGGTCTGTCCACACTGGCCTTGGAGGTCCATGGCCCCACCTGCTCGTTCTCACTGCACCATCCCTTGGGCCACATCTGCTTCCTGAGTCTTGCTCCACTGATTTGAAACAGGGAGCTTTGTGTCTGCAGGATGCTGGTGATAGTTTATACAACAGAGTGATATAGAAGCTGTGGCTGCATCTTCTCCCCGGGCTGTAAGGATGTTTTGTGCATGTGAGTTTGGAAAAGCCAAGGCACAGCCAGAGCATCTGGAATTTCTCCTGACTTTAAAAGCCATGGGACTGGGCTTCCCTGGTGGCGCAGTGGTTGAGAGTCTGCCTGCCAATGCAGGGGACACGGGTTCGAGCCCTGGCCTGGGAAGATCCCACATGCTGCGGAGCAACTAGGCCCGTGAGCCACAATTACTGAGCCTGCGCGTCTGGAGCCTGTGCTCCGCAACAGGAGGGGCCGCGATGGTGGGAGGCCCGCGCACCGCGATGAAGAGTGGCCCCCACTTGCCACAACTGGAGAAAGCCCTCGCACAGAGGCGAAGACCCAACACAGCCACAAATAAATAAATAAATAAATAAAAATTAAACTTAAAAAAAAAAAAAAAGCCATGGGACTACAGGAGGCTGGGGCAGGACAAGGCAGCAAACTGAAAGGGAGGTGTCCTGGGGGTCCATGCAGCTCAAGTCCACTGCACGACTCAAGAAAAGAGACATTTATCTGAAAAAAAGTGATCAAAATCTCCCAGTGGAGAACATTCTGTTTTTCTGTGACTGTACCAAGTACTTCCTCTTAGAGACACAGACAGAGGTCAAGCCAGCGTTCTAGTTTCTACCAACAGCCAAGTACAACAGAAAGGCAGCAAGTGTCCCACAGAGACTGCTTCCATCTCGAGAGATGTATTCCTGGCAGAGGAAGACCAAACACACAGGAAAACAACAGGAAATAATAGAAGGAAGCGAAAAACATGAATCCTAACCACAGTTGGCCATTTTTAATTTGAATAATTATCTGGAAAAAAGGATAATATCAAATGAATACTTTTCCAATCAGAATGTAGTGAACAAGAATTTACGTCATAGTCAACAAAAAGAGGCGGAAGAACAATCAATGGCATCTACTGTCATGACTGTGTCATGACCCTATGAGCTCAGCGGCAGAAAGATTCACTTGAAGGATGGGGAACCTGGCTTCGCTTGCCGTGTGTTCAGACAGATTACATATTTTGATCCCACACCCAGTCTTGTCAACTGCGTTTTGCTGGTGTTGACCTGGGGCCGCTGCCCCTCCAGCCCAGTGCTCGGCCTGCGGAAATGTCCCTTTAGCTTGGGAGAGATCCGACCGAGGTGAGACTTGGTGGCCTGTGGGCCACAGAAGGCACACAGATTGTGTTTTATTAATTTGAGCCAATGGTTAAAAATAAGGAGGTTTCAGATGAAAATGAGCATTTCCCTCTTATTCTGGAAATTCAAGACCCGGCAACACTGGGCCTGCATTCTCACAAGGTGACAGTGGGATGAAGCTAGGATGCACTGTCCCTGTTAGACTGACACCTGGTCTGGACTAAATGTCACTGTGACAGGACAGCTGGTGTTGCACTCTTGCTGTCACTGGTGGGAAGATCCAGGACACTTTCCCCCCAAAGTGTGAGTCACCTGACAATGCAACACGTCAGATATGATGCTGACACACAAGGCTGAGACAGTGTCTTTAAAGGGACAGTCTCTCAACATGTTATTAGAAACTGCTCACCGTTCAAGTCTTTAGATCACCTCCCAGGACCCTTTCACAGAATTGTTAAGTTTAAAATTTTTTCTATATATTGAGCATCTTCTGCTTCACATATCCTTTTAAACACTTCTGTCCGGCTGCACAATCACATTAAAACAACATTACATTGCCAGAACTGTAGACCTTATTTGTTTTTCTCTTATTTCTTGAGACGACAATTCTCTCCTTTTAGTTATTTTAATTTGGTGCATTAAAAGAAATTTGGCTGGAGTAATTTCTGGTTCTTTCCAGAAAAATGTGTGGTTGGGGATGTACTTTGAGCACTTGTATGTCTGGAAATCTGTTTTCCCCTCATACTCACACAAACACTCACACACACACCCACAGTGGTTTAACGAGGTACCAGGTTCTAGAATCACCATTCTGTATTTTCAGATCCCTGGAAACATTGTTCTGCCCTGTTCCAGAAGTTAGCACTGTAGATAATTCTGCTTCTGATGTGTCCTCTTCCCTTTTCAGGTAACCTGATCACTTCTATATTTTTTGTTCTTTGTTACTCCAAAAAAAGTCCCTTTATGTTAGAATTCAGATATTTCACCGGATACAGCAGCTAGGTTTGTGTTGTTTTAGTTATTCGTTCTTGCAATGGTGAGCCCTTTCAAAACCGAAGACTTAGTTGTTCTCGAGATCTTAAAGAAAAGTCTCACTCATTTATAAGCAGGGATCTTCCTCCATCATGGGCCGGGTTCTTTCTTTGTGCCTAGGAGGCCACAAAACTCAACAATTATTCTCCCTTATAGGTCACAAAATTGGGGTCAGAAGCCCACGTCTTGCTTTTTTTCCCCCCTTAAACTTTAAAAGCCACAAGTAGCATGAGGAACACAGGCTTTGAGAGCACAGAGAACGTCTCCGAGTTGTTCACGGGAAAGACTGTTCCGCTTGCTGAGAAATGCCAGCAAACGACGCGGTCTGTACCTTCAAGCACCGGTGGTGGTGCGCCCATTTTCTTGTGTGCAGGTGGCACAGCGAATGCTTCTGAAGAAGGAGCAAACATTACGACGGCACCAGGCTCGAACCTACTCAGTGAGACAGAAGGACCGTATCCTGGGCTGTGGAAGTTATTTCTCCGAAGGGGACAAGCCACACCCACCGACGTAAACGCCTCGAGCACTTGCTTTCACTCGCGCCCTTAGAACAAAGGCCGCCGCTGAGGAGGTGAGAGGCACGAGGCCCACTCCGCGGCTGCACGCCCTGGGGATGAACCGAGTGAGGACGAAATTCCCGGGCAGGCTCCTTAACCGGTAACAAGTGAGCCACGGGCCCGGATGACACGGTGTGGAAAAGAGCAGAGTCACCGGGCAGAGCGTTCGCGGCCCAGTCACTCAAGTGGACGCTGTCGGGTAAGAACCATTCTAGACCCGAGACCGAACCCGCAGGGCCCGCGTACGCCCCGAGGCCGGTTCCCAGCCCAGCGTGCGCCCGGCTCCGCGCCCCGCCCCACGCCCCCCGCGCCTCCCGTCCCGCGCGCCCCGCCCCGCGCCCGGTTCCCCGCGGCCCCCGTGCGCCCCCCGTGCGCCCCCCGCACCCACCGAGCAGCAGCAGCCGGTGAGTCCGCCGCAGGTCGCGCTTCTGCTCGCGGAGCCGGCGGTCGATGCTCCTGCTGACCCGCCTGGCCTCGCGCTCCTCCGCGCGCTGCTGGTCCGCGCGCCGCATCCTTTCTCTCTGCGCGGGGGTCCGGGCCGGGGTCGGGACCGGGGTCAGGTCCGGGTCCGGGGTCTGGTCTGGGCCGGACCGCGCCCCCTCCAAGGGCGGCTCCGGGTCCCCGAAGAGCAGCGGCCGGAGGCTGTGGCACAGCCCCATGTGGGCGCGGGGCGCGGGGCTCACGCCGGGGCCCCAGCCGAGGGGCGGGAGGGGGCTGCACGCGGACCCGGCGCGGCGCTGCAGCCTGCAGGCTGGGGGGCACGGATGAGGCGGGCCCCCGGCCCCTCACTGCCCCCGAGGGCCATTCCGCGTTTTCCGCCGGTGCAGGGGGCGGCGACTGCCTCGGCAGTAGATCACCTGACAACGCGGACCTCGGGCCGGACAGGCAGCCCCAAGCCCGGCCCGGCCCCCTTACCGTAAATGCCGCCGCCTGGCGCGTCCTCATGTTACCGTAAGTACCGCCCCTCGTCTCAGTTCTCGTTACCGTAAAGACTGGTGCCCGAGCCCGGTGCGCAGCTGCGGACAGTGCCGCTGAGGCCGTTTCGGTGCCGCCGCCGCCGCCCGGAGCTGCCATTGCAGCTCTTAAAACACCTCCGTGGCTGTGATCTTGGACAGTGGTCAATAGGAACGGAGGGCCAGGTAAAGGGGTGGGATGCTAGCTTTGAGATCTTGAATTCCCGGAGCACCTGCGGCGCTCTCTTCACCTTGCGGCGCTGTTTCCTGCTTATCTTACACACGTGCACCCACCTCCGCACGCTCTTGACCCCTACCTTAAACTATTACACCTTCCATCTCGACAAAGTTTCCAAATCAGGAGGTCCAAGACATAATTTTCAACAATTTCTACACTTAGTAAAAAATTGAAAACAAGTGCTAATTGTCACATACTGTTTATATTTGCTAAAAGGAGAATACGGAATTGCACACTGCGTCCTATTTTTTAATCTGCAATATAGCCCAGGGAGGAGCGGGCCGCTTCCAGACCCTGTGCCCTCTATCCACACCTCCAGTCCACCAGAGATCCCTTGGTTTTCTCCTGAATTCTCACATAATGTCTATCATCTTATAGGTCTTTTGCAACACATGAAAATTTCGACATAGCTTTTAAGAAACCTGCTATAACACGTGTTCCTTGATTTCGAGCAAAATGACATGGGATGTTGTAACTGATAGGTAAATATATCTAATAAAAATCCCATTAATAGACCAAATTGGGCCGTTTAATGCAACACAGCAGTGGGCATTTGGAGTAAACTTTATACTTGATTAATTTTTTATATAAAAAAATAGAGATCTACAATTCACATTTATTTTAGGGCCCTGTTAATAACAAATGCCATGTAATACTCTTCACCTAATATTACGCCAAAATTTTTGCCAAAATTATACTATACTTTTAGATCTTTTGAGTAGAACAAAGGATGACTATAGAAAATCTAACTTGAGAAGACAGAAGAAGGTTCTAAATATCACTGTCATGTGCATTCACTGACCTCCATGTATCCACTTGTTTATTAATATGTACCAAGCACACACAATTTGCTTGGCTTCCTGGTTGGTATTGGGTGAAACAAAAGACATGGATCGTTTGTAGAGAGGTGAATGGACCTAGAGTCTGTCATACAGCATGAAGTTAAGTCATAAAGACAAAAACAAGTATCGTGTATTAACACATATATGTGGAATCTAGAAAAATGGTACAGATGAACCTATTTTCAGGGCAGGAATAGAGATGCAGATGTAGAGAATGGATGTGTGGACACGGGGGGGAAGGGGTGGTAGTATGAATTGGGAAATTAGGTTTGACATATATACACTACCATGTGTAAAATAGGTAGCTAGTGGTAACCTGCTGTATAGCACAGGGAGCTCAGCTCTGTGCTCTGTGGTGACCCAGAAGGGTGGGATGGGGGGACAGTGGGAGGGAGGTCCAAGAGGGAGGGGATATATGTATACATATGGCTGATTCACTTCGTTGTACAGGAGAAACTAACACAACATTGTAAAGCAACTATACTCCAAAAAAAAAGACGGGGGTCCTCATGGAGTTTGTACACTAGGAGGTGGAAGTATGTTCAGTCATATAAACACAAGCCAATGTGTTTGTTATATAATGCAAATTATACAAGTGAGGAGAAATAGGGAAAGTCCAATTTAAATTGGGGAGGGAAGGGGGTTTGTGTATGATCAAGAGAAGGCCTTTCAGAGGAAGGGATATTTGAACCGAGATCTGAGAAGTGCATATTAATTCCTTTTCTGTTATAACTTAGTTTACTATACACACTTTATCAAGTAGTATCACATGAGATGGATAACAATGTTTGTAAATTAAAGTCAGCTGAAAATAGAAGCAAACATAGTACAATTTTTAAAAGTTTAAGCACATAAAATAAAATGTATATAAATGAGAATTCACTCAAATTTAATAGTTTACTTAGAAAAAGAAACAGAAGACAATATTTCCTCTTGGTACCTTACATAATAAACTGAAAAAAACCCTTACTATCCTATTAAAAGAACTCTAGGAAAAAAATGCTCTGCCCCTTGTGCCCACATTTCAGTTTCTTTCAAACACCTCTAATTACATCCTATTGATGGAAATAATAAACAGTCTATAATAGGAATAGAAAAGAGTTTTATCTGAGACAAACTGAAGACTATACCCCGGGAGACACAGATTCAAGCAGCACTTGTGTTGTGTTCCTCCAGACTGCAAAGTGAGGGTGGCTAATAAAGGAAAAAACTGCACAATTACATGAGTTGTTTGTCAGGAATGATAATTGGATCTGGTAAGAAGTGAGGCGCTTGTTAAGCCAGGATTGGTTGGGGTCTGAAGTGGTGGCATAGTTACAAGGGGAGACCTTGAGACCAGAAGGTTGCAGCTGGCAGCTGCTATCAGATTCTGTTTTGAGAAAGGCTGCTGGTGTCCTTGAGTTTGATACAGTTCAGAAAATTCAAGTTCTCAGTGAGGCAGGAATGTGTCTGAAACCATGTCCACAATGGACACCCGGCTCCATTTTGGATGCCTGAACCACAGTTACTCCATTTTGATTTTTAAATGCATTCTTGTCTTTAGTGGTTCAAGCAGATGCAGATGGACAATGCGTGGTTGACAGGCCAGGAGGCAGGCTATTCTAGTGAGCATAAAGTTCAAGCCAAGTCATGTGTAAGCCAGAATGACTTCCCCACACCTCAATATGTGAAAATTTCTTCCATCAATACTAATTATTAGAAAATTGGATTATGTGGTCTATGCGTAGGATAAATTAGAATCAAATATTTAATATTTGTATATAACTGTTAGTAAAATTTAATGTTTTTTCTTTAATCTAGATAATTTTTTTAAATTTAAGAATCACTGGGTCATAGATCTAGGCAATTTCTTTTAAATTTTATTTATTTATTCATTTTTTATTTTTGGCTGTGTTGGGTCTACGTTTCTGCGCGAGAGCTTTCTCCAGTTGCAGCAAGTGGGGGCCACTCTTCATTGCGGCGCGCGGGCCTCTCACTATCATGGCCTCTCTTGTTGCGGAGCACAGGCTCCAGACGCACAGGCTCAGTAGTTGTGGCTCACAGGCCTAGTTGCTCCGCGGCATGTGGGATCTTCCCAGACCAGGGCTCGAACCCGTGTCCCCTGCATTGGCAGGCAGATTCTCAACCACTGCGCCACCAGGGAAGCCCCTGTAGGCAATTTCTAATGTCAAAGAATGATTATGAATCTGAAAATAGAAATCATGAGGGGAGTCTAAGTAAATGTAACATTACAGCATGTTGATATAATATGTAATCTTATGTATAATCTTCACTGCTGCAGGTAGGCTTTTTCCATTCTCAATCCGTCTTCCTCTGAATTTCCTTTTGAAGAGCAAATAGTTATGATGTAGTGAAAGATTATGTCTAAGGTCTTTGTGTGGATATCGTGTTTAATTGATGAAAGTGGCACTTTATTATTGCCATTTTTGCACATTTTGACACTGTTCCATTGGAAACATAAGTAAACTTGTAGGAAAGAGTTAAGGCCAATTTGGCTTCCTCTTCCCCTAAATTGGGGCTATGTTTGATTAGTATGCTATATAGTCCTAGAGGAGTCATTAAATAATGAGATGGTAATGTATATAATAATGTAGCCATTAAAAATGAAAGTGGGGGCTTCCCTGGTGGTGCAGTGGTTGAGAATCTGCCTGCCAATGCAGGGGACACGGGTTCGAGCCCTGGTCTGGGAAGATCCCACATGCCGCGGAGCAACTAGGCCCGTGAGCCACAATTACTGAGCCTGCACGTCTGGAGCCTGTGCTCCGCAACGGGAGAGGCCGCGATAGTGAGAGGCCCGCGCACTGCGATGAAGAGTGGCTCCCACTTGCCACAACTAGAGAAAACCCTCGCACAGAAACGAAGACCCAACACAGCCATAAATAAATAGAAAAAAAAAAAAAAAAACCCATTTTGTTAAAAAAAAAAAAAATGAAAGTGGAGGCCTGACTTCCTGTAATGCAGGATTTCTCAATCTTGGCACTCTCAACCTTTGAGGCTGGATAATTTGTTGTAGTAGGGAGTGTCTTGTGCATTGTGGGATGTTTAGGAGCATCCTTGGCCTCTACCCAGTAGATGCCTGTAGCACCTTCCTCAATGGTGACAACAAAAAAATGTCTCCAGGCATGCCAGATGTCCCCTTAGGCAAAACTGATCCCGCTTGAGAACTGTGGCTGCAATAGATTGGCAGAGGAGCTTGCTTGGACTGACACTCCTCAGATAACAAAAAAAAAATATGACATTTATATCTCCTATGTGAATTCAGAGCGAGTCTACCCTTGAAAGATGAGTGCACTGGCTAAGATTTGTGAGTTGATGCCCTTTTGCCTGAGGACACTCCCTAGTCTGCAGTCAGGGGGAAGCAGAAAGCCACAGGGTTACTGGCAAGATGGGTTACAGAATTTGTGGAGCCCGGTGCAAAATGAAAATCCTCTGTCCCTGTTGAAAAATAGGAATTTCAAGACAGTGAGTGAAGAGTATTAAACCAGGCCTGGGGCCCTGTGGGACTTTACAGGTCACACGCCCAGGAAGCTGGCCCTACTCACTGGCTCACGATGTCAGAGAACAGAATTTGGAGGTGTGGCAACAGCCAGAAAGTTTGCAGCCAAATCCTAGAAGGAAGGGAACTTGAGAAGTGTGAGCCCCACAAATCTGAATGCAAAATCCACTCAGATACTTGGCTGATGACTTAACAACATGGTGGCCTGACAAGAAACGCCAAAAAAACTAAAAGAACAGAGCAAAGATTTCAGCTTCTTCTCCCTTCAGGAGAGACAGAGTTTGAGCCCAACCAGGTTAACTGGTGTATAGAACAAAACAAAACAAAATGAAACAAAACAAAACAAAACAGAATCACTCATTAGAGAACTGTAACGGAAGGTGAAGTCCTCACAACATATCATTCATAACGTCCAGTGTCCAGTAAAAAATAATTAGAAGGCACAGAGACAGGAAATTGTGACCCACAGTTCAGGAAAAAAGCAATCCTATAAATGGATGCCTGTATGAACCAGATGCAACCATTAGCAGACAAGGACTTTAAAGCAGGTGTTACAAATACTCTCAGAGATTTAGAATAAGATGTATACATAATAAATTAACTGATGGAGAATCTCAGCAGAGAAATTGAAACTGTAAAGGGGAAGCAAATGGAAATACTAAAACTGAAAAGTGCAATAACTGAAATAAAAAATTCATTGTATGTGCTTAACAGCAGGTTGAAGATGAAAGAACAGCAACTTGAAGACTTTGGAAACAAGTCTATAGAAATGATCCAATCTGCAGAGCGGGGATAAAAAAACAACTGAAGAGAAATGAGCAGATTCTCAGAGGCTTGTTGATGAATATTATCTGGTCTAAAATAAGTGTAATTAGAGTCCTGGAAAAAGATGAAAAAAAAAAAACAGGATAGAAACAATATTTGAAGTAATAGTGACCTCAAATTTCTGAAATTTGATCAAAGACATTAACTTATAAATCCAAGAAACCCAGTGAACCACATGCAGGATTAATATACAGAAAAACTCACCTGGGCACATATGATGAAACTGCTGAACTCCAAAAATAAAGAGAAAATCATAAAAGTAGCCAAAGAAAAGAGACATTGTGTATAGAAAATAACACATTGCTTTTCGAGGATGGCGACCGAGTCTGTGGAGCCGCCCCAGGAGCCGGAGCTGTCACATCCCCTCCTCTTCCACTTCCCGTTGCAAACAATAAAGGCCCTTCGTACAGTAAAAACAAACAAAAAAAAAAAGAAAATAACACATTGAAAATGTTGGCTTTTCGTCAGAAATAATGGAGGTTAGAAGACAGCAGAATAGCACAGTGGAAGTGCTGAAACACAGAAAAAAATCACCAACTCATAATTTTATATCTTGCAAAGATGTACTTCAAGAATAACGGTGAAAAAAATTAAAGTCACTATGAGCGAATTTGACGTCAGCTGACCTGCACTATGAACAGTGTTGTAATAGATATCCAGGCTGAAGGGTTATGATACCAGATGGTAACTCAGATTCAGAGGAAAAATAAAGAGCAGCAGAAATGGTAAATATGTGGATAAATATAAAGACTACATGTAATTTTTCTTAAAATTTCTTTTACAAATATGTGGAAAATATTAATAGTGTATTGTGAGTTTATAATGTATGCAGATGAAATATATGAAAATGTTACAAAGGACGGGGTCGGGTAAAGGAACTACCTTCTCTCAAAGTTCCAATATTGTATGTAAAGTAGTGTAATAGTAACTATAGATAAATTGTGATAAGTTACCACTAGGGTTTTCTTCAGTGACAGAAATGTTCTGTATCTGCAGTGTCCCCCAGGTCACGTGTATTTGGTGAACACTTGGAATGTGGGTATTGTGCTGAAGAACTAAATTTTAATTTCACTTAATTTTAATTAAAGTTTAAATTTAATAGCCACAGGTGGCTAGTAGCTACCATTTTGTACAATGCAGCCCTAGAGCAACCACTGAAAAATAATGAACGGGGGGATACCTGAAAAGCTAATAGGGGAATAAGACCGAAATAGCAAAAAATCTTCAAGTAAGCTCAAAGAAAGAAGGAATAGAGACAAACAAACAAATGAGCCAAATAAAAAGCAAATAACAAAATGGCTGCCTTAAATCCAAGCATTTTAATAATTAAATGTAAATGGACTAACCCTTCCAATGAAAAGGCAAAGAATGTCAGAGAGGAAAAAAAAGACCCAGCTTTGGGACTTCCCTGGTGGTCCAGTGGTTAAGACTCTGTGCTTCCACTGCAGGGGGCACGGGTTCCATCCCTGGTCAGGGAACTAGGATCCCGCGTGCCACGAGGCATGGCCAAGAAATTTAAAAAACAAAAAGGAAAAGGAAAAAAGGAAAAAGTTAAAAAAAAAAAAAAAGACTGAGCTTTATGCTGTTTATAAGAAACACTTTAAATACAGACACAAATGGGTTGATAGTAAAAAGAAGGAAAAATGTGTATGATGGTGTATCGGTTTCCTGTGGCTGCAGTAACAAGTGACCACAAGCCTTCTTCCCTGGGCCTCTGTGTGTCCTTTTCTGTCTCTTATAAACATGGTCTCACTGGATTTGGGGCCCACCCTAATCGTATGATATCACCTCTATCCTTACCTTCAGTACAATCTGCAAAGACTCTATTTCCAAATAGGTCATATTCTGGGGTTCCATGTGGACATGAATTTTGGGGAAACACTATTTAACCCAGGGCACATGGAAACATTAATTGTGAGAAACTTGGACAGGCTGTATTAATATCAAGCAACATAGACTTCAAGGTAGGAGATTTATTGGAAATAAAAAGTACTGTTTCATCATGAAAAAAAGGGTCAGTACATCGGGAAAACATAATATAAATGTGTATTTATATTCAAAATACGTGAAGTAATAGCTAACAGAACTTAAAGGAGAAGTAAACAAATCCACGATCTTAGGTGGATCATTTAACATGCTTGTCTCATAAACAGAAAAACTGTGACACCACAGTGTCTGGGTGACACCACAAACTACCTTTAACTAATTGATATTTATAGAGCACTACACCCCACGAATGCAAAATGCTCTTCTTAAGTTCAAGTGGAATGTTCACCAAGATAGACCAAATCCTGGGCCAAAAAGATCTCAACAAATTGTAAAACATTAAAACTCTTAAGAGTATGCTTTCTGACCACTCTGGAATTAAGTTAGAAAGACAATAAGGTATTTTTAAAAATCACCAAATATTTAGAAATTAAGCAATAAATTTCTAAATAATCCATGGTTCTTTGAAAAGTTGAATAAAATTAATAAATTCCTAGCAAGAAATAGAGAAAATGCAAATGACCAATAGCAGGTATAAAAGAGGGAATACTGTTACCGTGACTACGAACATCAAAATTATAAATGGGAATATTATGAACAGCTTTATTTCAACACACTTGATAACTTAGGTGGGGTGGATGAATTCCTTAAAAACACAATTTACCAAAACAGAAGAAACAAAATCTGAATAGTGGTGTATCTTAGCAAATAAATGGAAATTGTTACTGAAAGTGTCCTCACAAAGAAAACGCCAGGTACTGGCGAATTCTATAGAACATTTAAGGAAGATAGTAATATCAATCTTTTATATTACAATGTATGTAACCCCCCCCAATAAAAACCCAACAATGTAGACTAGAGTTACAGATGATACAAGAATGGCAGAATGTTTATAATTGTTGAAGCTGGGCGAGGGATACATTTGGGCTCATTAAACTATTTTGTTTACTTTGCATACATTTGAAAATTTCCATAATAGAATGTTTAAAAATCAGGAACTATAAAAATTAAATATACTCTGAAACGTTACAGTAATTAACAATGTTGAGAAATTTAAGGACATACAAAATATTCATGATAAATGCAAAAAAGGGACTTCCAAAACAGCACATTTTGAAAAGAAACATCTCAGTGCATAAAAAGTCACTGACAAACTTCATTCTAAAGTGTAGGCAGTGTTGTCTCTTAGGAGTTGGGTCACAGGTCATTTTAACTTTTTTCCTGTGCTCTTTTCCAGTTTTTTTTTTTTTTCCCGGTGAACATGCATGGCCTCATCATTCTGTTGGTGTCTTTCTTGGACTCCTTGCATGTAGTTGACACGTGGTTCAAGCCAAGGTGGGTCTAGGTTTGCTTGGCTTGTAGCTCCATCAGTGCAGACCCCGAGCTGAACCCAAGGCCCAGGAGGGGTGTAGTTGCTTCTCTCCCCTGCCCAGCCCCCCTGTTCCAGGTAGCTGAGAGATTTGGGGCAGGGGATGTATACACCCAAGATGTGCAGAGCGGTTTGCTGGAATTCCAGTAGGAAATAGACTGCTCTAAAAATTGCATTTTATGTCTAGATTCCTTTAATATGTTTTTGCGTGTATGTTTCATAATAATTGCAATGTATTAGTCCAATCGATAATATGCACACGTTAAGGTTTTAGACCGAAACATTTTTTCGCTGGTGGGGTAGACCCTCATTTAGAGAGTATTTGGCAGCTCTGCCACTTGGGGGTCTCCCTCACGAGGCACGCTGGGCTTCCTGGGCTGTGGGAGCGGGTCTCTGACCCTCTCGCTGGTCACTAAGCAGCCAGCCTGAGCCAGACTAGTTCTCACAACCAAGGTCAAATTGAGTTCATAAGGACTCCACTCAACTTGGTGGAGGTGGGATGGACATTAGGGCATCTTTTACCCTAAATTCGCCTAAACCTGCACTTTCAATAGCTTGTATCTTGCAAGTAGTTTTGATGCCCCCTTAAAAACTTGAATGTAGCCAGTTTAATTTCTAATTATAAAGCCATAAATATTTCTTATGCAAAACAGCCTTTAAAAAAAAAGAGTACCCCACATGGTTCAACAATCTTTTGCATTTGGGGAATGAATGGATAAAGTGAGGCATAAAGAAGTGAAATCACTAACATCGAAGGACACACACAGAAATGGACTTGTATGCTTGATGTTTATATTTGGAGGTAACTTGCCCCTAATTTATGAGAAGCAGCTTTTCTATGCCAGTCTTCTCACTCATGTCTTGCTCTCAGGAGGCAGCCAATTTCAGCTTTCTTAGCTCTTATTAAAATTAAAAAAAAAAAATCTTATTCCTATAATTTATGCTTCCATTCCTGCTTCTCGATTGTTCAATTTCAGGCAAAATCTATGAGCTTCACGTTAGGTATGATGGGACTTCAGCTCTGTAACACCCCTGCTTTCCCCCTGCCCCCCAAACCTCACCCCTCACATTCACTTTTTAAAATTTATTTTGTATTGCAGTCTAGTTGATTTACAATGTTGTGTTAGTTTCTGGTGTACAGCAGAGTGATTCAGTTATACATATATATATATATATTCTTTTTCCTATTTTCCATTATAGGTTATTACAAGATATTGAATATAGTTCCCTGTGCTATACAGTAGGACCTTACTGTTTATCTGTTTTATATATACTACTTCGTATCTGCTAATTCCAAACTCCTAATTTATTCCTCCCCCCCACCTCTCACATTCACTTTTTAAAATTGAGATATAATTGACATACAACATTATATTAGTTTCAGGTGTACAATGTAGTAATTCAAAATTTGTATTTATCGTGAAATGATCACTACAAATAAGTCTAGTTAAGATACATCACCACACATAGTTACAAATTTTTCTTGGGCTGAGAACTTTTAAGATCTATTCTCTCAGCAGCTTTCAAATATACAATACAGTATTATTAACTATAGTCACCATGCTGTACATTACATCCCCAGGACTTATTTATTTTATAACTGTGCCTTTTGACTCTGTTCACCCATTTTCCCCATCCCATCCCCGAACTCCCTGCCTCTGGCAACCACCAATCTGTTCTGTATCTATGAGCTTGGGGGCTTTTTTGTTTGTTTTTTTAGATTCACAAATAAATGATAACATATATTTGTCTTGTCAAAGTAGTTGTCTTTGTCTGTCTGACTTATTTCACTTAGCAGAATGCCCTCAGGGTCCATCCACGTTGTCACAAATAGTAAGATTACATTCTCTTTTATGGCTGAGTAGTATTCCATTGTGTGTGTGTGTGTGTGTGTGTGTATCACATCTTCTTTATCCATTCACCCATCAATGGACACTTAGGTTGTTTCTATCTGCTGTGAATAATGCTGCAGTGAATGTGGAGGTGCATATATATTTTCACATTCATTCTTCATGTCCTCTCAAAAATCCCACAGGGTTTTATTGAAATTCAGTTCGGATCAGTATTTATGTCACTATGACTAGGTAAATTCTCTCTACAGTTGAGCTACTTACTATTTTAGAATCACTTTTCCATACATCTGGGTGAGCAATCCTCTTTGCTCTGGTTTTCTGCGTTCTCATCACTAATTCAACAACACGTTCTGCACCCCTTCTGCCACTGGATTCTGGACTCTACTTGGTAAGAATCCCCTCTGAACACACCCAGACACATCAGCACTTCCACTGTCTGCTTCCCTCTGGACGGGCTGCTCCCTCAGCCTGTTACAGGATGAGGCTGTCCCTTCGCTAGAAATTTTCTCATCCCAGGTGTTATTTTCACCGCTTTTCTTTCTGTCTTTCCCCCCCTATTTTATTATATAAGATTTGAAAAAAATTCAATTATGACATAACATTTCATCATTTAGACATACGTGGTTTTTTTCTTAATCAATATGATAGTTTCCTTAGGAAATGTTGCCAGAAGCAGTATTAAGGTTGAAATGAATTAGCTTGAAAAAAACCAAACTATTTTAAAGAGCAGTTTTGGGTTCACAGCAAAATTGAGCAGAAAGCCCAGAGATTTTCCCTGTACCCCCTGCGCCCACACACGCGTGGCCTCCTACATTATCAGCATCCCCCACCAGAGTGATGTGCTTCTTACAGTCTGTGAACATGGACCCATCACTATCACCCAAAGTCCATCAGGATTCACTCTTGGTTGTGTACGTTCTGTGGGTTTGAACAGACGTATAATGACATGTATCCATCATTAATTTTCATGCAGAATA
Organism: Eschrichtius robustus; assembly: GCF_028021215.1. Lineage (NCBI taxonomy): Eukaryota > Metazoa > Chordata > Mammalia > Artiodactyla > Eschrichtiidae > Eschrichtius > Eschrichtius robustus. The sequence goes on from NC_090837.1 coordinate 29,585,544, forward strand.
GTTTCACTGCCCTAAAAATCCTTTTTCCTCTGACTGTTCATCTTTCTTTCTCCCCAGTCCCTGACAACCACTGATCTTTTTACAGACACCATATTTTGCCTTTTCCAGAGTGTCATGTAGTTGGAATCACACAGTATGTAGCCTTTTCAGATTGGCTTCTTTCACTTAGTCATATGCATGTAAGATTCCTCCATATCTTTTCATGACTTGATAGCTCTTTTTAACTCTGAATAATATTCCATTGTCTGGATATACCATAGTTTATCCATTTACCTGCTGAAGGACATCTTAGCTTCCAAGTTTTGAACAAAGCTGCTGTAAACATCCATGTGCAGGTTTTTGTGTGGATGTAAGTTTTCAACTCCTTTGGGTAAATGCCAAGGAGCACGGTTGCTGGATAGTATGGTATCACCTTTCTTTTATGTAGAATTCCCTATTTTCTGGTTGCTACAGATTTTTCTTTCTTGACTTACTCCCTCTATTTTGTAGAAAAGAAGCTAATATGTTGGAAGTGAATTTTCTGAGAACTTGCATATCTAAAAATGCCTCCACCACCATGCTTAATTGCTGCTTGCCTGGATATAGAATTCTATATTAGAAATATTTTTCTCTTAGAATTTATTTTTTAAAAATTTCTTCTCTTTTACTTATTTATTTATTTATTTATTTATTTGGCTGTGCCATGCAGAATGTGGAATCTTTGTTCCCCAACCAGGGATTGAACCAGCACTCCCTGCAGTGGAAGCACAGTTTTAACCACTGGACCGTGAGGGAAGTCCCTCCTAGAATTTTTTTTTTTAAACATCCTTATTGGAGTATAATTGCTTTACAATGTTGGGTTGGTTAGTTTCTGCTGTACAACAAAGTGAATCAGCTATATGTATACATATATCCCCAAATGCCCTCCCTCTTGCGTCTCCCTCCCAACCTCCCTATCCCACCCCTCTAGGTGGTCACAAAACACTGAGCTGATCTCTCTGTGCTATGCAACTGCTTCCCACTAGCTATCTATTTTACTTTGGTAGTGTATATATGTCAATGCTACTCTCTCATTTCGTCCCAGCTTACCCTTCCCCCTACCCGTGTCCTCAAGTCCATTCTCTACGTCTGCATCTTTATTCCTGTCCTGCCCCTAGGTTCACCAGAACCATTTTTTTTTTTTTAGATTCCATATATATGTGTTAGCATACGGTATTTGTTTTTCTCTTTCTGACTTACTTCACTCTGTATGACAGACTCTAGTTCCATCCACCTCACTACAAATAACTCAATTTCATTTCTTTTTATGGCTGAGTAATATTCCATTGTATATATGTGCCACATCGTCTTTATCCATTCATCTGTTGATGGACACTTAGGTTGCTTCCATGTCCTGGCTATTGTAAATAGTGTTGCAATGAGCATTGTGGTACATGATTCTTCTTGTTTTTTTGTTTTCAAAGTTAAACAGATTCCTTTATTGCAGGACTTTTCAGAGCCTTTACGGGATCTGTACAGGATTGTGAACCTCAGAATTTGTTCATGGGATGGGATTTACTATTGGACCATTGAGAAGTTATTTCACCATGGACCATTTTCTTGTTGATCATCTTGTCAAATTCAAGTTTGAGTTGGCTTAAGTTTTTCTCTAACTCAGCAGGTGTCACTATCTTTTTTTTTTTTAACATCTTTATTGGAGTATAACTGCTTTACAATAGTGTGTTAGTTTCTGCTTTATAACAAAGTGAATCAGCTATACATATACATACATCCCCATATCTCCTCCCTCTTGCGTCTCCCTCCCACCCTCCCTATCCCACCCCTCTAGGTGGTCACAAAGCACCGAGCCGATCTCCCTGTGCTATGTGGCTGCTTCCCACTAGCTATCTGTTTTACATTTGGTAGTGTATATATGTCCATGCCACTCTCTCACTTCGTCCCAGCTTACCCGTCCCCCTCCCCGTGTCCTTAAGTCCATTCTCTACGTCTGCATCTTTATTCCTGTCCTGCCCCTAGGTTCTTCAGAACCATTTTTTCTCTTTTTAGATTCCACATATATGTGTTAGCAAACGGTATTTGTTTTTCTCTTTCTGACTTACTTCACTCTGTACGACAGAGTCTAGGTCCATCCACTTCACTACAAATAACTCAATTTTGTTTCTTTTTATGGCTGAGTAATATTCCATTGTATATATGTGCCACATCTTCTTTATCCATTCATCTGTCGATGGACGCTTAGGTTGCTTCCGTGTCCTGGCTATTGTAAGTAGAGCTGCAACGAACATTGTGGTACATGACTCTTTTTGAATTATGGTTTTCTCAGGGTATATGCTCAGCAGTGGGGTTGCTGGGTCATATGGAAAACACAGGCAGAACACTCTATGACGTAAATCAAGAAACATCCTTTTTTGACCCACCTCCTAGAGAAATGGAAATAAAACCAAAAATAAACAAATGGGACCTAATGAAACTTAAAAGCTTTTGCACAGCAAAGGAAACCATAAACAAGACGAAAAGGCAACCCTCAGAATGGGAGAAAATATTTGCAAATGAAGCAACTGACAAAGGATTAATCTCCAAAATATACAAGCAGCTCACACAGCTCAATATCAAAAAAACAGACAACCCAATCCAAAAATGGGCAGAAGACCTAAACAGACATTTCTCCAAAGAAGATACACAGATTGCCAGCAAACACATGCAAGGATGCTCAACATCAATAATCATTAGAGAAATGCAAATCAAAACTACAATGAGGTATCACTTCACACTGGTCAGAATGGCCATCATCAAAAAATCTACAAACAATAAATGCTGGAGAGGGTGTGGAGAAAAGGCAACCCTCTTGCACTGTTGGTGGGAATGTAAATTGATACAGCCACTATGGAGAACAGTATGGAGGTTCCTTAAAAAACTAAAAATACAACTACCTCTTAGAATTTTTTATTTTTCATTTGGCATCTGTTTATTGTATTTGGCAATAAAAGGTCTGTTCAAATCTTTTGCCCATTTTTTATATTTGTTTGTTTTCTTTTCTTTTCTTTTTTTTTTTTTAACACCATGACCAAGTGAGATTTATTTCAGGGGTCCAAGGCAGGTTCAATATTTGAAAAATATTAATTGCAATTCACCAAATTAACAGACTGAAGAAGAAAGATCACATGACCATATCAACTGATACAGAAATAGTATTTGACAAAACTCAACACTGATTCACGATTTTAAAAACTCTCAAAAAGGTAGAATAGGGACTTCCCTAGTGGTCCAGTGGTTTAGACTTTGCCTTCTAATGCAGGGAGTGCGGGTTCAATCCCCTTAGAATTTTTAAGGTATTCAGTTGACTTTCAGTTTTCAATATTGCTTTTGAAAATCTCACTGCCTTTCTTATTCTTGATCCTTTGTATGGAACCTTTTCCCTCTGGAAGTTTATGGACTCTTTTCTTGTTTTCAGGGTTCCGATCTTCACAGTGTGGGTCTAACTACATACGTTTTGCTAGATACTTCCTGTTTTCTCATTTTTTAAGGCTTCCTTCCATCTAGAAACTTGGTGTTTCAGTGTTGAGAAAAGTTGATTTCCTTGATGATTTTCCTGTCCTTTCTTTTCTCTGTTATTTCTAAGAAATCTGATCATTCAGATGTTAGACTTCCTGATCCTAATGCTCTTATTTTCCCTTTCTAATTTTCCAGTTATTTGTCTTCCTGCTTTACTTTTTTGGGTGATTTTTCTCAACTTTAAATTCTAAACATTCATTGATCTCTTAAAATAACACACATTTATTGAGATGTAACTCACATGTCGTAAAAAGTCACCCTTTGAAATTAAGTGTTTTTACAATTAAGTGTTTTTAAAAAAAAATTTTTTTTAGTATAATCACAAAAGTGTACTACCACCACCACTTTCTAATCCCGGGACGTTTTCATCATCCCCAGAAAGACACCTTGTATCCATTACAAGTAACTCCCTGCCTTCTCTCCTCCCAGCCTCTGTGTCTGTATGGATTTGCCTGTTCTGGACATTTCTTATGAGTAGAATCACACAATATGTGGCCTTTTGTGTGTGGCTTTGTTCACTCAGCATAGCGTTTTCAAGGCTCATCCATGTCGTAGCTGTGTCAGTGCTTTATTCCTGGGTTGTTACCAAATAGTATCCTCTTGTAGACCACGCTTAATCTGTCCATTCATCAGCTGATGGGCGTTTGGGTTATCTTTCCTTTTTGGCTACTATGAATAACACTGTTACGAACATTTGTGTACAAAATCTTGTGTGGACATATGTTTTCATTTCTCTTGGGAAGTGCTGGGTCTGTGTTTAACTCTTTGAGGAATTGCCATGCTGCTTTCCATTTTACATACTTACCAGTAATGTATGAAAGTCCCCTTCTCCACATCCTCACCCATACCTGCTGTTTGTCTTTTGGACTATAGCCACCCTAGTGGGTGTGCTGTGGAATCTCATTGTGGTTTTGATTTGCATTTCCCTGGTGACTAATGATGTTGAGTCATTGATTTTAAAAGTCTGCTCTCAAACTCTTAATTTCCCATTGCTTTTTCCCTTTGGTTGTTCAGATATCTGTATCTTTATCTATCTAAATATATAAAATCATCCTGCCCTTGTTTAATGGGGACATAGATTTCCTTGCCTCTGTGAGGATATTAATGAGAATATTGTGAAGTTTTCTTATTCTTGAATTTATATGTTTGTTTTAGTGTCTTTCACTCTGTATCTTTCCCTTCATATTATCCAGCCATCTTTTGAACTTAGAAGCGTGTTGAAATCCCCGTGCCTGCGGGCATTACTGCTTTGCACTGTCTTCCCTGCAGGGTGATGTGGCCGGCGGGTTCCACCAGTTGAGCATCTGTGGTCAGATTCTCCAGAGACGTTTCCTGCATGCTTTTGCCCCGAGGGTCTAAGCTGGAGCTTGGGTCCCCGTATTCTAACAGCTTAGTGGGGGGCTCATCATTCAATGTGTAAACTTTCAGTTAGTCCCTCTATTTTCAGTACAGTAATCCCTCCTTCAGCTGTCCAGCCCAGTCCAGACATCCTGATTTATCTTCTCCAAAGAACAAGGCCCGGGGCCCCTGCTGGTCCAGCTGAGGGACAGTTGTTCAGTGTGTTGAGTGGGGGAGGGGAGGGAAGGGGTCTGACTGCTTTGTAAGAACTTTGTAGCCCCGCGATTACCCTCATTTCTGGATCTTTCTGTCATATCTGTTATGTCCCTGCATCGTTAGTAGTCAGGTGCTCTGGGACTACCCCCTTCCCCCCGCCCCACTCTCTTCTGACCTAGCTTTCCTGGACCTGCGATGGCAATTACAGGTAGATGGCAGTAGATCCATCTGCCTTCTGGCTTCCAAAATTTTGTTGGTTTGCTTCTCTGCTATGCTCTTTTTCTTTTTAGGTTTCTTTCAGTGTAGTGGGGTTTGTTAAGCACCCTTGATCAGTTTTGAAATAGACGCCAAAATGAAGAAGTATCAACAGATTCTCTGTGCCTCTTGGATCACAAAATCCAATAATACTTTGATATAAAAGAAGCCCTATTGTGGCCCCCTTGTAAAAAAAGGACTTTGTCATCTGGCAATGTCTGTCAAACCAGGCCAGCTCCTTTTGGCACCAAGACCTGTGAAATGGAGAACCTAGTCGAGGTTGGTTTTTGTCTTGACACCAAAATGATGGCTCGAGAGCTAGTTTGGTTCATGCAGAAATGGAACAACAGCCTGCGTGTGAATCAGGCTTATGAAGCAAAGGTCTTAGGCCCAAAAGCAGCTGTACGTGCTCTAGGTTAACACGGATGCAGCCTTCAGTAAACATTTACTGTCGACTGGTCCATGTAGGTTCTTGAATTAGGTGCCAGTGGTGGTGGGGATGCAGGGAGGGGAGGGATGGTTTTCTACTCTCCAGATCGTCCTTATGGATCCTTCTTTGAGGAAGAACCTGTTCAGCTGAGATCTTGCTCCACACCTAACCAAGAAACTAGAAAAAAGTGAATAGGAGCTTCATCTTCCCTTGGCCAAATATGCAAACCTGCGTTCGTCCATAGCTCTGTTTCCTGTCTTTTTTCCAGGGGGCATCTCTGCTCCCATCAGAGGCTGCCCGCCTGCCTCTGCCCCGGTGTCAGACCCTCCCACTGTCTCAAGCATTTGTTTTCCTGCAGTTATCTCTTCTCTTTCTCTTGAAATATTCCCAGCAGGAACTCAGGCCCGAGTCCCTCTTCCAGCCCCTTCCTTCTGCCGCCGGCCACCAGCACGGCCCTGGTCCAGGTCAGCGGGGGCTCCGTGCTGCACGCCCGCCGGGCACTTCTGTATCCCCATTGAACTCAGCTATGTTCAACACAGTTCTTAGAATTTGTCTTGTTTTTTGTGACCACACCCTCCCGATGTCCCTTCTTTTTTAGCTGCTTCTCCTCGGCCTCCTTTGCATCCCCACTCCTTTTGCTTCCTCTCTAAATGGTAGTGGGTCCGCAGGCTCAGCCTTTCCCAGGTCCTGGTTAAAATCCAGCCCACAGCTTAAATCCTGCCTGCGTGTGGGTGACACCGGCTTCTACCTCTTCCCCTGAGTTCCAGATTCCTGTATTTCATGAACGACTTGGCCTCTCTGTTTAGAAGTCTGACGGTCACCCCATGTTAACCTGTGCAAATGGAACGTACACTCCTCCCCCCAAACCCATTCCTTGTTCTCTCTTCCCCAACTCAGGTAAGGAGACTGGGCCTCATCCACTGCTCACAACAGACACTTGGAGTCTCCTCTGTCCCTCTGTCTCCACCACCTCCACCTTGGTCCATATGATGACATTCTTTCACTTGTTGTGGTTTTTTGTTTTTTTTTTGTTTTTTGCAGGAGCCTACTCTAAATGTCTGCTTCTACCACAAAGTGGCTGCAGGGATCTTTTTTTTTTCTTTTTAAAATTTATTTATTTTGATTTATTTTTGGCTGTGTTGGGTCTTCGTTGCTGTGCGCGGGCTTTCTCTAGTTTCGGCGAGCTGGGGCTACTCTTTGTTGTGGTGCGCGGGCTTCTCATTGCGGTGGCTTCTCTTGTTGTGGACCACGGGCTCTAGGCACACAGGCTTCAGTAGTTGCAGCACGCAGGCTCAGTAGCTGTGGCTTGCAGGCTCTAGAGCGCAGGCTCGGTCGTAGCAGCGGTACACGGGCTTTGTTGCTCCGCGGCATGTGAGATCTTCCCAGCCCAGGGATCGAACCCGTGTCCCCTGCGTTAGCAGGTGGATTCTGAACCACTGCGCCACCAGGGAGGCCCCAGGGATCTTTTAACAACATAAGTCCACTGACATCACTCTGTTCCTCATAAGCCTTCCGTGGTTTCCCTTGCATTTGGAGTAACCCCGCCCCCTTGCCCTGTCCTGTGCTCCTTCCTGAGCTGCTCTCTGCTGGCCTGATGCTCATCCTGCTGCTCCCGCCACAGCAGGCGTTGGCCCGCCCCCACCCGCTGTCCTTGTGTGCCTTAAACACCAAGGGCAAACCAAGGTCATTCCTGCCTCAGGGCCTTTGCAACTGCCCTTTCCTTTCCTTGAGAGCTTTCCCAGGAGGCTAGCAGCTCCGCTGCTGAGTGGCTGGGAGTCAGGAACAGGAGCCGGATGTGGGCTCCATGGGAGTGGGAAGCTATTTTTTCTAAGTCACTGTATCCCTGTGTTGAGCTTGGGGAATGATTTTAATCATCGTGTCCCAAAGGAAGAAGAGAGGGGGCAGAGTGCCGAGAAGCATTCAGAAAGCAAGTGGGGTGCCCTGGCCCCCACCCCATCTCACCTCCCATCCCCAGGGAGGGCTCTCCAAGCCCAGGAAGGAGAGACAGGAGGAAGGAGTTGTGTCCTGTCTCCTGGGTGGGACCCTGGGGTTTCAGCACAACCCAGAGGGAGAGAATTCCTAGTTCAGGCTGCAGTTTGAAAACAGGGCCCCAGAAAACACAGCCTGTGTGCCGGGAAAGCAGGGGTCAGGTCAGGTGGGGGCTGCGCGGCCGTCCTCGAGGAGAGGCTGTGACCACACCAGTGTCACCGAGTCACAGGTGTTCACAGTAACGTAGAAAACCCCCCAGAGTGAGGCTGGGAAGGAAGGTGGCTGGAGCTGGCTCCCCCAGCACCTCTTTCCAGCCCCTGGTCAGCGACATTGTGTCGGGGGTTTGAGACTGGCTGTGGTGGGATTGTTTATATCACGGAAATTAGCAAATGCTAGAAATCAGGACATTTTTCTTTTCCCTGGAGATCCTGGTTTACCAGTGCACCCCTGGGAACAAACCTATAATTGACTGAGGAATTCATTCAATCTAGGGAAAACAAGGTCTCTCAATAGAAGTTTGGTTGCGTTATAGGAAAATACATGTTGTTCTTTGCAAGCACAAGGTTGGGATAGCAATTTCTTTTTTCTGTTTTGGCCGTGCGGGATTTTAGTGCCCCGAAGAGGGACTGAACCCGTGCCCCCTTGCGTTGGGAGCACAGAGTCATAACCACTGGACTGCCAGGGAAGTCCCTGTTTTCCTTTTTTTTTTCATGCTGGAAATTGTCTTGGGTGGGGTTCCCCAGAACCAGACACTGAGACAGAGATTTGGATGCAAGTGATTTGTTAAGGAAGTTCTCCTAGAAGAGACTGGCGAGAGAATGGGGGAGCTGGGTGGCACGGAGCCAGGCCCAGTGGGCTTTCAAGGTACGTCTCAGCCACGTCTGATCACAGGCCCCTGGATGCAAGTCACAGAGCAGTCTGGTCCTGCCTGACCCCGGGGCCTGAAACTCCCAGGTAGTTCCAGCTCTCAGCGGGCAGCCCAAAGGTGGTCGTCTGAGGAAGCTGGGGACAGACTTAAGTCCCGAGAACCTGATCAGAGTGGTGCCAAGTGGCGCCTGAGGGTGAGACTGATTTACTCCTTGGTTCTTGGCCCCCTACCCTCACTGGTCTGTGCAAGGCCCCTGCCTCTCTTTACTGTCCCTGCTTTATCCCCGACTCCCCACTTCCGTGTGCACGTAGGCACCCAGGCTCACGTGCGGGATGGAGGTCTATACCAGTGACAGCACCTGGGCAAGTGGGCACCTTGGAAGATTACAGGTTTACCTGTGTGTGTGTGTGTGTGTGTGTGTGTGTGTGTGTGTGTGTGTGTGTGTGTGTGTGTGTGTGTGTGTGTTTGCAGTGATTCAGGTAGGCTGAGTTTTCCGAGAGCACCCACCCAGGCCCGGAGGTGGGGAGGAGCAGGGCCAGGCCCCCTCCCTTGGACTTAGGAGCTGCATCCTGCACGTGGGCCCCGGGGCTCAGGTGGCGGCCGGGCGTGTGCATCACCCTGGGGGCTGCGGGGACGGCGGTGGAGGGCGGCACACGCTGGCAGTGCCCACCAGCAGTGCCGCCACAGCGCTGGGAAGGGTGAGGGGTCTGTGGGGGGCTCTCTGGGGAAGCCAGGCGTGGCTCGTCAACATTAGAATCGCTGCTGGAGCGGCAGCACCCTTTGCTGGGGGGGGGCGACCCCGGTACCGTGCACCGCAGCACTGCCCACCCCCCCCCCAAGTGACGGAGGGTCCCAGGCCTCGAGTCAGGCTCCCAGAGGAGGCCGGGGAGGGCGAGACCCTGGAGCCGCACTCGAGTTCAGCTCACTCCTGGCAGAGGTTCCCACGCGTGCCTGGTGGCAAAGAAGACTCAAGAGCGAGAGTGGGCTCTGGGCGGGGGGAGCTCAAGTTTATTAGGCGATGGAGTTTGTCATGTGAGCGACAAGCTCACTTCAGCACCTGCTCCGGGGAAGCCCGGCCCACCCCACCTCTGACGGGGGCTCGGCTCCCTGCCTCCTGGCCCTGGTCCCCCCCCCACTGCCCCCCATGAGGGGTGGGCTCCAGGGGATGCTTTCCCCTGCCATGCCTGACTGGGTCAGGGTGGAGCCTTGACCTTGGGTGACCAATGTCAAAGTCAAGATTTAGTATCAAGAAAGTCTCCAGTCTCTGTTTGATATGATATGTTTTGATATGTATAGGCTCAGGAGCTGCGGGGCGGCCGAGGGGCCTGGGGCTCGGAGGAAGCCCGTCTGCGAGAGAAAAGAACATGATAGAGGCTGGGAGGGGAGCCCAGGTCAGGCCCAGGGGCACCAGGGGCCTTTCTGAGGCCCAGCTGTGACCGTGGCTCTGGGGCCTGTGAGACAGGCCTGTGGGCAGTGCAGCCCTCGTGTTTGCTTCTCCCATTTTCCTTCTTTTGGGACTTCCTCCTCAGCCTTTCAGAAAGCCTCCTGGACCTTCCAGAGTTGGGCTGGGCGTTCCTCTGTGCGTTCCCACAAAACAGCCCTCGTCCCCCGCCAGGCTGGGGGCTTCCTGGAGGGGCCACGTCTTGATTCATCTCTGTCCCCGTATTGTATGTTGTCGAGTCTGGCACACGAAGAGCTCAAACAGAGTTTTAAAACAGAGTGCCCGACAGAACACGTGGTTCCAGGGATGTCCCAAGATGAGGACGGAACAGCTTCGTAGCTCTGGGCGATGACAAGTTCCCTGGTGTCCTGAACCTAAGATGGTGTTGGCCACATTGTGGGTGCGGAGCCCAATCGCGTGGATTAGACGCTGGTCGGGAGGGATGTGCGGAACCGGAGAACAAACTGAGCAAAATTTCCAAGTAGTTTGCTTGTGAGGGGAAGAGAGTGTAGCTAGCATCTGGGTGAGCATGGAGGGTGAGTGACCGGAGAAGGGCAGGGGTCCTCGGCCCAGGCGGGCCTGGCCGGGCAGAGCTTGGCTGTGTCGCCGTCCCCGTCCTGAGACTGTGCAGAATCTGAAATGACAGATCCCTGGACACGGGGTCAGGGTGTCACAGCTGGTGGTGTTTAGGCACAAAGGCCGGTGGGTCCCGGACTAGACCCCAGACCAGCCTTAGGGTGGGGGAGGGTCCCCCAGCCAGAACAATGTTCTGTAGCATTATGTTCTTTTTAACAAATAGTTTTGTGTGATCCTGAGCTTTTGACAAAGTAGTTAAGTGTGTTCAAAGTGCCCAAGCCACTGATGGAGACCATTGCCAGCGCTGGACACGGCCGAGAAACTCCCGGAAAGTGGGCAGGTTCTGGGGTGGAGCCCAGAGGAGCCCAGGAGGCAAACCCAAGCTGCTGGAGGAGGTGAGGGTCTGGTCCAGCCTGGGGCCAGGATGGGAGGCAGTCCTGAATCAGTGACAGTTGCTTGGAAGCCGTTGATAGGGGTGGGGGAGGGTAGGAGAGGGGGGTTGGGACCCGAGGCAGTTAGAGGGAGAGGTTCTAGCAGCCCAAGTGCGCAGGTGCTGCCGGCCACGCGCTGGGCTTGGGAGGAGGGGACGTCGTCAGGCCGAGGGCGACCGATGCCCCTTCCCTCTTTGGGCTTTGAAATTTCCCGAGTTTGGTGCTGCCAAGTCCTGAGACGGGGGCTGAGGGGGCAGGGAGGGGAAGGCCTGGGAGGAGGGGTGCTCTCTGCCCTCGCTTCTCCCTTCAGGGCACCCTGCCCTGAGGGCACCTCTGAGCCTTTCTTTCCTCCTTCCCGGAGAGATTCTGGGCCCGGACAGCAGCATCTGTCAAGGGTGTGGGCTTGACACCGATGTCGTCTTCTGTCCCCTGCGCGTCTGGCTGGACCACAAGGGAAGAGCAGGGGAGGGTCCACACGCACTGATTGCCCCGGGCTCCCCGCGCTGCTCCGCCGGGCTGGGGCTCCTGCGTTTCATCTACGCTGCACAGAGCAGTTAGAGTGAAACAGCAGGAAGCAGCCCTGGCAGCCCCATCACAGCTCTGACTTGACTGGTGCTGCCTCTCCGCAGCCCTGTCGCCTGGCCCCGGCCCCCGGCCCAGCCTCAGACCTCACAGCTCCTCCGGCCTGTCCTCCTCACCCTCACCCTCCATCTTGGAGGTTTTCCTGCCCGATGGCACCTCCCCGGGGATCTCTGTCCCCACATCCTGTAATTCACACACAGTTCTTGTCCCCACGTGTGACAAGTGTTTGCTCAGGGCCTCTCCAGGGGAGGGGGCTTCTCAGCCGGCACTCAACACGTGGCCTCTGGTCTCTCTGTTACAACCACCCTGTGTTGGGCCGGCAGGAAGCCCCACTTGCCTTTAGTCCCTGCTTAGAAGCTGTGGAAGCTTGATTTTATGGACTGAATGATCAGGGTCTCAGTCCGGCTCTGGAGCGTGCAGGCGTTTCTCACACTCTGGCTGGGGGTGAGGGCCCTGGCACCGTCCCCCCAACAACCCCCCCTTTCTGTGTCATGTTCTCTGCTGTGCTTTCCCCACGCCGGACGCCCCTCTCTCTCCCCTCGGCAAGCCTGTTTTTCCACACTTGATTTCTCTTCCTCTGGATTATTTTCAGGATTCATTTTGAGATGGTTAACTTTTGTCACTTGATTGGACATCTCTCACTGATAGTTATTTTTGTGAGTTTCTGCATGTCTGTTTTCCCCCAACCACTTTAAGTTCGAAAAGGATAAAGACTGGATTTTGTACTTTTCACAGTGCCTTGCAAGCACATGAAAAAAACTTCAATAAACTCTCAACTTGAATTGGTTTATGAAAAACAAAAAAAATGAGAATACATGATTCCTACTAGAACGTATGAGCACGTGATTGCTTGAGGGCAGAGATTTTTTAAAACTGTTTTGATCATTCTTGTATCTTTGGAGCCTGGCATATTAATAAATATTAGCTGAATGAATTCATCTTTGAAAACGTGGTGGGGAAAATATCCTTATTCCATGAAACTTTCATATTTTCTGATAATAAAAAAAAGCAACATGGAACCTAATGCTCCTGACTTGTCCCCGTCAGTAGTTTTGTGGTTTTTTGTTTTTTTTTAAAAAAAATATTTATTTATTTATTTGGCTGCGCCGGGTCTTCGCTGTGGCATGCAGAATCTTTAGTTGTGGCACGCGGGATCTAGTTCCCTGACCAGGGATCGAACCCAGGCCCCTTGCATTGGGAGCTCGGAGTCTTAACCACTGGACCGCCAGGGAAGTCCCAGCATGATTTTGAATGTTACTATAATTTATCAGCTGATTCTTACTATGTTGCATTCAAGTAAATCATCTGCTAACAAGATTGATTTGACATTTCATTGAAGAAGTCAACGAAACAGGAGTATTTGGATTATGGAAATTCAGTTTACAGTCAGACATTTCCGGGACACAATCCCTGGGCAGAGCAGCGTGTAGTTAATGCAGTCTGGGCGGGGCAGGCAGTGGAACCTGCAAGGAGGTGCTGGGGCTGTGAGTCAGGGACGTGTCCCAGGCTTTTTGTGATTAACCAGCTGTGTGACTTTGGATCAGAACTTGTCTGGCACTTGCTTGTCTCATAAACACAATGTTCCTTTAGTTTTACCATTGGGGGGTTATTTCCTGACCATGTCAGCTGCCTCTGAAGGTCACCCTGACGGAGCAGAAAATGATCTGGACTGGGGTCCAGGAGCCTTGAGACCTTGGGGTGACAGGAAGATGTACCAGGACCTCAAGTTTAATTTCAGGGACTTGGAAGTGCCTAATGCACAGATAAGAAGGGAGGTTGGCCCAGGCTAACCTCAAAATTGAGTTTCTCGCCCTTTCAAACTGATGAAGCTGAGGCCTGAGGTCCAACCTAAGTAAAGATCTGGCCCCCAAAGATTTTGGGGAGATGTGATCCACATGCAGAATGGCAGATAGTGAAGACAATCTACAAAGCAAGGGCAGCAGGAAATCTGAGGAAGATGGTATTTGAGATTCGATCCTTTACCTTTGACAGGCTGCACCTGCATTTCATCATTCACCGTGTGGTGTTGCAGTGGTTACTTGCCCAAGACACTCGGACACAGCATTCCCAGACCTCGTTTTCTCTAGAATAAGGGGTTGGAATAGGCACTCCTCTGCCTCCCTTTCAGCTCTACCGACCTGTGATTTAATTTTGCATCCCTTAAATCACAGGTGCAGGTGCATTTTGACCCCATCCTCCCTCTTTGGTGCAGTGAGTTGGGAACTCTGTTGGAGGAAGGGCCACGATTGTTGCAAATCCTAAGGGCTGCAGGATGCCCACTGTGCAGAGGTCTTCTCAGCCTGGGGCTTCCTTTATCAGCGCTGATGGGTTCAAAGAGAAACACGGTGCATCCAGAGAACTTGCTGGATTGTTCCTGGTGGGACAAACCGGCAGGTGTGATGCCCAAGAAGCGCCCCAGCTTGCTTGGCCCCCGAGTCCCCCATGCATCCTCGACTGAGACTTTCCCTCGTGTGACGTGTCGTTTCCACCGAGCGAATGGCTTCACATCCTGCTCAGTCCCCTCCTTCCTGTGCTGCCGTGAAGCACTCTCACCGCGGGCCTCCTCTCTGCCTGGTCGGCACAGCCAAGCTGGGGCGCGATCCCGTTAACCACGATCCCTCAGCTTCCCAACACCTCGTGTCTAGTAGGAATTCTGTTAATAAAAATGGTTAATGCCGTTCGTGGTAACCATAGCAAAGTATTTTCAAAATGCTATGATAACGTAATTACTCATTTTTCCTCTAAAAATGTCTAACAATAAATTGAAAATGCTGGATAATAATGTACCACTTCACAGGCATTTACTTGTGATTACTACTGGCTTTAAAAGTCAAGACTCTTGGTTGCAAGTGACAGAAACCCAACTCAAACTTGTTAAAGCAAGAAAAGGAAAAACAAAGGGATTTTTTAGATCAGATAATTCAGGAGTGTTGGGGTGTAATGGTTTCAAGCTGGACTCTGTCCCGGAGCTCAAATGTCATCAAGACACTCGCTGTATCTCTCAGCCTCACGTTCTCTCTGTGTTGGCCTCATTTCAAGTGGGTTCTCCCTAGCTGGTGACAACTAAGGCTTACCTCCTCCTTCCAGCTAGTTTTCTATGCTCAGAAGAGCTGTTCCTTTCCTGATAATTCCAGCGAGGTCCTGGGAAAAGGTCACACGCTCACTCCTGAGTCAGTCACTGTGACCCCGTCTGGAAGGCACAGGCTGGGCAGGGTCTGCGTCCACTGCGTCCAGAGCTGGGGACAGGGGTCACCCCTCAGAAGCACAAGGACACGGTTGGGAAGGGGTGGGTTCCCAAGTGGGTGTTGGGCAAAGTGGGGATGTGCGTGGTTATGGGATGAGCGAAGCCGATGGCACCGCGTTGCTGGGACGTGTGGTGTTCTCGGAGGAGCTGTGTTGATGTAGCTTGTCGTTTCTTTGGCGTTTGCTGAGGAAGGCACATCCCGGGACCCCTCACATAGCTTCTAACTAGTCCCCTCAAGGCCTGAATTTGTCTTCTCGGCTCCCAGGTGTTTGCTGATCCCAAAGTTGATGCATTTTGTTAGAAGTGTTTAAGAGCAGGTTTGGGGTGAAGTGGGAAAAGCCCCGGTTCTCTGGTGGGCCCCTGGCTTCACCTCGAGGCCTCCATTTTCATTGCTTGGTAACCGGGACCCGGTCATCTCTCTTGGGTGAAATGGGGTGATCCCCTCAGTTTATTCTACCTTAGAGGGTTTGTGGGGATCAACTGAGATTATGCATGGGATGGTGCTTTCATAAGATGCAAATAGCCCCATCAGTAAAGGCCTTGTGTTAAATAACTTAAACTAATACATAAATGGTATGCTTGTAAATATTTGTTTGAGTGAGTGGACTGTATTTTAAATACTTTGTCCACTTTATAAAGCTTATGTTTATGTTCAGTCAAGATATCACCATGTATTTTTTTTTTTTTTTAATTTTACCTGGCTTAGTATTTCAGTCACTAGGTTATTTCCAATCCTGAGTTTCATTTTTCAAAGAACCTACTTGACAGATGCCAAGTCATTTATCATCAGAGGGTTCTTTTTCAGCTTTATTGAAGTATAATTGAGCAATTAGAGATATTTAAATTCAACATTTCTCCCCCAACCCTGCATGAAATATATATATATATATTTTTATAGAATAAGTGATACATATATATATATTTATAGAAAAAGAAACTGAGGTATGAAGAATTTGGGCCCACAAGGATTGCAAACTGTAGTCAGAAGGTCAACCCACATGTAGGTTTTGTTGGGCGTGCAGAGTTTTAAAAAATATTTGAATGCCTTCAGGAGAAACTTGCATTCTCCAGTTTGTATCACCACCTGTTTTTGCTGCCTTGGGCAGGATGCGTGTGTGTCTAAACATCTATGGAAACCCCAGGAAACGCTCGGTGCCTCCTCGTCCAGTCCAACCAGCTAGGATGGGTATTTGGTTCACGCAGTGGTTCTAAGAAAGTGGGAATTGGTTACAGACATTTAAACATTGCAGCATTCCATACAAAAACGTGTGTTTCTGGCTTTTCTTGAAAAAACGCAGAAGTCCAGGCAGCCTTAGGCAGGCGTGTCCAGCTGGAGGGAAATGGCCTGGGCTGGGTGAGGGCTGCCACCTTGATGTCTCCTGACGGTCCTGTGGGTCCTGGAGCTTGTGGCCTGGGCCCCTCAGAGCCGCCCCGGGAGAGAGGACAGGAGAGGGGCCCGCGGGTGACGAGGAGCAAATCCAGAGACAGCACGGCCGCCGTTAGGGGGCCTGGCACCCGAGCCCCATAAACTGGTCAATTTCCCGCGTCACTCATATTGTTAGAAACATCAGCTTTCGCAGACGGGCTGAGGTCAAACATCAAAGCCACGGAATGGGCTGTCGGAGGGCAGGGACTACATCCTTCGCTGTGGACGTCTGGGCTTGGATGAGAGCCAGGGGCAGCCAGGTGGCCCCACCTGGAGACACGAGGGCCCTCTGCTTCTCTTTTCTTCAAGACTGGTTTTCTTCACGTTTGTCAGAGACAAAAGATGGTTGGCCAGGGAGGCTGGGGCTGAGTGAGGGACTGGAAACTCAGAAAGATGGAGACCAGGAGTCTTTGTCCTGACTCTCGGGAAGATCTCGGGAAGTGTTTTGGGTTTGGGGGGGCGGTGCTCCCAGCTGATAAAATCCTTGGAGGAGGAGAGGGAGTCACCTCGTCGGGGGTCACGTCTCACCCTTGCAGAGGATAACGATTTGGTTGCTGCTCAGGAGCAACCTGAGATAGTTTGATAGGTGACGGTGTGGCTTAGCCCTGGGGGGGCACTCAGGGGGTCCTGTGAGCCGGGTGATGGACACCCGCCCCGTGAGCCGCATGGTGCTCTCACCCCCTTCCCACCACCCTTGCCAGACGACGGGTCCTGCTTCTGAAAAACAAACACTACACTGAGCCCTGCATACGGCTCTCACTGAGGTTCTGAAGAGAAATGAAGGGATTCCTCGGCTTTCCTGGTCCCTCCCCACTCTTGCTCTTCCTTCTGTCCCTGTCACATCTCTTTCATCTATGTCTTCTTCTCCCTGAATGTTTTCTCTGACGTGCCTTCAAACTCGGACAGGTTGCTGCACCGTGGTGACCTGTTCTCTCCAGCAGGCCCACGGGTTATGGGCTTGGAAGGGTTAATTGCTGCTAGTTAGAAGCCCTCAGTTAACTAGTTAACTAGTACTTGCTGGGTGATGATTTGACTGCTGGCTTTCAAGGGTCCTCCTTGAGACACGGACCCCAGGGGAGAGACTTGCTTTTTGAACAAAAACAAAGCCAAACCCAGTATTTCTGTGTAGAGCCAGAAGTAAAAATCAAACACTGAAACGTAGAGTTAGAAAGTCTTGCCTGTAATGTCTGACTACAGGTGCTATCTGTGGAGAGGGACGGGTGGGGTGTGCGGGTGCAGCCCTGGCGACACCGGGGCCCGCGGCTGTGCCTCGGGGGCTGGGGTGGCTGTGGAGACACCGGGCTGGATGCTGCCCCGCCCCCTACCACCCCCCCCCCCCCAAAGCGCCAAGGCCACGTCACAGGCGGACATCCAGGCCTCCGGGCAGGCTGGGGCAGACATGGGGACTGTATTCCCTGTTCCCCGTGGAATGATTTGTAAAGTCCACATTGCTCACCAATGCTTTTGTGTGAGTTGGTTCTTCTGGGGAAACTTGGAGGAAATGTTAAATTTCATGACACGCATTGATGGGGGTCCAAGGGGCCTGGGGGTGACCCTGGGTATGGGGGGAACAGGGACAGAGGGCAGAGGCCCCATGAAGAAGGATGTGTCTGGAGCCTGCGGAAGGGTTGGGGCGGGGACTTCAGGGGCCAGGGAGGTCTCTGCAGACCTGAGAAGGCACCTCTGATTAAGGCCTCTCTAAGCCGCCCTTGACCTTCAGGGCTTGAGGAAGCTGGACCAGACGGGACTTGAACGGGGTCCTAGGGGCCACGCCGCTGATGTCTGGAACCCGGTGGCAACAGCGGCATTTTAAGGCTTCTCCCCCGCCCGCCCTGGGTTTAGAAGGGCAGCTCCCTGACAGTGCTCTGAGCTGTCACTGCCCCAGGCCGCCTTCCAGGTCTGCAGACAGACAGGCCAGGGCCTGTCCACCCCACAGGACGGTTGTGAACAGTGAATGGGACAAGGGGTGCGGGCTGCCCAAGTGGATGTGCTGACCCAGCCAGGTGACTGGGTGAGAGCTCTGGGGGGGCTCCCAGCCCCGAGATCCACCTCGGCTCTGGCCTCCCAGTGGACATAGCGGTTCTACCCATTCTCCCTGACACGGCGGGGCTGACATTTGAATGTGCCCCTCCAACCCTGCACACTTAGGCGGGGGTTTCGCTGGAACCCGCTGCCTCCCCAGGATGAAGTGAGAACCTTCTCCATCTTGGGGGCCTGCCCAGGCCTCTTCCTCCTCTTCCCAAATCAGCAGCCTCTTTCAGGAACCTTAAAAAACTTCTTCTGCCTGAACATTTGGTCCTGGGGAAAGACAGAGTTAAGCGGGGCGGGGGGGGGAGGGGGGGGAGGGGGGCGAGAAGCTGCCTCCCCCACCCCTAGACCCAAGTTGACCCCTCCCAGCCAGCCTATCCCCCCCAGGCACACCCCCCAAACCCCCACGGCACACGCATCCATCACATGCATGTGCGTTTCTGGGCCACCAGCTTTGTGGCCACGCTCAGGGATGCCCTCCCCCTGCGTGAAAGGCTGATTCCCCGTCAGAGCTCCCCCTGCTCCGGGTGGTCCTGACTCTGAGCTCAGTGCAGACTCTTCTTCTCCTGGGTCACCTGCTCCTTTGGCCATTGTCCTGTATGAGGGACATGCAAGCCTGGACCTCCCGCCCCTCTGCCCCAGAAGCTGGTTGCAGGCCCGTCCCCTTCTTGTGATGGGGATGCAGCCACCCCCACATCGCACCCCAGGAAGGTGTGGTGTCCGGCTGCTCCGTCTTGGAGGGTGGTCCAGACACCCCCCATCGCATCACGGCTGTGCCGGGCCCCAGGCTCTCGGTTAGCCCACCGAAGGGGCGTCTTGTTTCTCTGGCCAGATTGTAAGCTCTTGACCACTGGCTTGGACTCCTGGCACCAGGAAGTGCCGGGGATGCTCATCCACAGGTGTGGCATGTGGTTGGCGAGCATTCAGTGATGCTGGTTGGAGAGGAAGGAGCGCAGGCTTCCCACGCTGCTGGGAAATGTTGGCCTTCGCGCTGCCTGGAAGCTGGGAGCACGTGAGGCCAGGAAGTGTAATTTGGATTCTAGTTCCGTTGCTGCCACTGACTAGCTGTGCGCCCTCAGGCGTGTTTTTAACGTGTCTCCAAAGGAACCAGTCACTCGGCCCCTGTCAGCCTCAATTCTCACCTTTTTGACTCTGGAATTAGACAAGGGGCTTCGTAAGGTTCCCTCCCGGCTCCAGGTCGGGACCAGGGTCCTCAGAGGCCAGTGCCAGCACCATGCTGCTCCCACTGGGCTTTCTAGATAGATGTAAATGGATGCTGTCGCTAAGTCAATCGCGTGCTGTTAGAAGCGTCATTCCTTCCACGAGGGAGGGAAGGTCCAAGGCTAAGAGACCTAGAGAATTCCACGGGAACTGAGTGGGGGGATGGGGTGGGGTGGGGGCGGAGGAGCTCCAAATGTGGCAGATTGTTCACTGTGAGGACTGGCTTTAGGGAGGCGTGGTGACGGGAGTGAGCAGGGCGATGGATGGGTGGAATTAAATTCTGAATTCCGCAACGACTCCCGTCCATACGACAAGATCAACATAAACTCAGTAGAGAAAGAGAAAAAGCTGCTTCCTGAGCTTGCTTTGATGAGGGCTCCTGCTGACGTCCCCGAAGTGCAAATTCTGTGCCTCAGAAGGGCTCAGGGGCGGGGCTCTCCAGGCAGATTTAGGCCGTCACCCTCGTGGACGGCAAGAGTGCACACAGATAAGAAGTAAGATTCAGGCACTTGTCCCCGGAGGAGAAGCACCCCCGCATGTCTCGGCCGCTTCCTATGGCGTCTCTGTTGGTTCCTCCCTGCTCGGTCATCGTCCCTGTGTTCCTGGGCTGATCCTGACCCAGGCCCAGTTCTGGGGATCCTTCTATCCAGTGTGATGGGTACCCCGTGCTCACTGAAAGCACCGAGGCACCATCTTTTTGTTTTCTGTTTTCCTGCCGAGTTCTTGCAGTTGGTCTCTGCCTGGTTTTCTCCACGTAGTCCCGCCGACCTCGCAGGCCCTGAGCCTCCAGCTTGTGTGTGGGGGACACTGAGCCCTGGCCTGACTTCTCGGTCATCTTTCCTTCAGAGCCCGGCACGAGTGGATGGTTTCTGTAAACGTCACACTGCCCACCCAGCCCCCCAAAGCTGCTCTTAACCCGACCACGGCAGCTAGACTGACGTGCCAGGACCTCGGCCTCTCTGTGGACCTGGGCTGATGCATCTGCTCGCCCGGCTGGCAGGTCGGCTTCTTCCTTTCCCTTCCCGGAGGCTCGAGTTACCGAAGGGATGTGACATTTTGGGTCTACGCTGTGCTGAACAGTGAAACTGCCCCCAGGAAGGAGGCCCCTCACGCGGGAAAGGCTTCCCAAACTCCGCCCTGCTGTTGCGGGAGGCTGGCGTGAACTTTATCTCTGAGGGTTCAGAGCTTTAAAAAAAATTAAATGAAAAATATAAGTAACTGATGACTTCAGAAATGATCCAGTGAAAAAGGGAAGAAGATCACCTGATTTCAGAGAAACTTACTACCCACCAGCCAGTGGGGTCTGGAGACATAAATACTGTTGTAGCCAGAGGGGGTGTGTTTACGTCGGTGGGGAATATTTTGCCGGGGGGGGTGGGTCTTTCATCATTTTTAAGTCTGGATCTTCTGGCCATTGCACCTTTATTTGGGGCCAGGGTGAGCCAGAATATTCATGGAAAACAGCTCTTTGGGTAGGATTTGCAAACTAAGCGAGTTTAGTTCATCCTCCTTTTAGTTGCTTTCTGTAACCAGACAGACATGAAATAACTGTCTACCTAACGCAGACCTGTGGGATCCTCGGTAGGAAGGTGGCCAGGAGTTGCCCAGCCCTGTTTGGGGCCAAGCTTGTCCTCACAGCGTCCCCGCCTCTGCTGATGGAGGCTCGTTCCACGTTTGCTGGCTCTTAGGTCTGTCTTTGAGCCCAACGTGGGTCTCCCCACCCCCCCAGCTGGCCCTCTCCTACTTGTTAGTTTTCATTGTCCCCCGCAAGGCCACATGGAAGTAAATCCTGGTTTCAGTTGTGGTTCTCTGGAAATCAAAGCCCGAGGCAGAAGGAAGACAGGGGCGGGATACCAAGGAGTGAGGGGGTGGTCCACGGCAGGGAGCTCACTGCTCAGAGCCGCTGACTTCCCAATCTACGGGACCGTGCCAGCCAGGCCCCCACCCGCAGCGGCCATGTGGACACTGGTGGTGTCGGTGGTGGCCTCTCCGGGGCCTGGACCACTGTCCTGCTGTGCCTGCACCTGGTTGGTTAGGTCACAGGGGACCATAGTTCTTTGGAGCTGGAAAGGGGCGAGCTGGGGCAGGTGGCCACCCTCCTCGGGGCCCACGAAGGGCCGGCTCAAGGATTCAGGCCTCGAGCTCTGCAGAGGTGGCCCAGAGAGTCTGATAACAGCTCTCTCCACAAGATGGGCTGGGCTGAGGGTTCGTCCACTCTCCCAGAAGATAGTTGTCAAGTCCCTGGGCGGCCATGGGGAGCCCAGCCGACCCGGGTCTCTGCTCTCCTGGAGCTCGTAGTTTAGGACAGCAGACACCCACTTAGCAGATAATTCAAGAACAACCCAATTTCAATCGCGGTGCTGTGGAGAAACCCGTTGAATGGTGGCAATCAGGAAAATGTCCCCACTGGGTTACACTAAAAGTGAGACTAAAGTATGGGCAGAACTGGTCAGGCCGGGCTGCGTGGAGGAGGGGGCGCGAGGCCTCGGGGCGGAGGGCGCCCAAGGTGATAAGACATGCGGCCACGTGTCGGGGGCACGGGGTCCAAGGGGAGGACTGGGTGGAGGCTGGGGCCAGGTGGCCAGGGGTCCCAGGCTTCAGTGACTTCAGGGTTTGGAGCAGTGTCCCCACTGCCTGCTGCTGTGTGTAGTAGCTCGGATGCAGCAGGGCGGGCAGGGGAGCCTTCAGGATGCTCCTGGGAGTGCCGTGCAGTGGGGGTGCTAGCTGCTTTGGTTTGGATGGAGGGAGTCGAGATGGAGAAAGTGGGTTGGGAAGATATTTAGGAGGCGGGATGGGCAGAGTTCAGCAGCATCGGATGCCAGTGGGGGGGCGGGGCGGGTCAGGATGAGCTCCAGCTGAGGGCATGAAGAGGCTTCTCTGCAGAGGTGTGACCTTTTGTGGGGTGATGTTGTCGGCTTGGGATCTGCAGAGCCTGGGGTGATGTGAGGGCAGCAGGTGGGTGACCTGCAGGGCTGGAACTGCCAGCAGAGATCTGGCCCTAAGATAGAACCTGCTCGAGGCGGTGGGCGTGGATGAGACCTCGGAGGGAGACTCGTAGAGAGGAGGAGGGGGTGCAGGACAGATTCTCGGTCCAGCACGTGCAGGAGGAGGAGCTCTCGAGGGAAAGGAGGCGGGAGCCTCGGAAGGTGAACAAAGGGAGGGGTCTCTTGGGAGGCCCCACGGGAGAGTGTTTCGAGAAGGAACAAAATGGTTCCCTGTGCCCACAGCTTCTGAGAGGCCAAAGGGAGCAAGACGGACCGGCCGCCGGTTCATCCACGAGCAAGTGTTTGCAGGCCTGCAGGACAGAGAAGGGGGTCAGGGAGGCGCTGAGGAAGCGCAGCTGCGAGCCTGGGTGCCTCCGGGAGAGGCTGAGAGGAGACTGGGGAGCCCCCGCCCCTGCCCCAGGGAGGCTGTCCCTGTGGATGGGGTGGGAACTCGCATTTGGAGGCGTCTGGTAAGTTTTGTGATTTGGAGACGCACCAGGAGCGTAATAACCAGCTCCCAAATATTCACAGTGAACGCCCCCCTCAGAAGTCGATCCACCGAGCCGGCCGCTGGTGGGGAGTGCTCGCTTTCTCGGGTCTGTCTCCAAAGGAAATCAAAGCGAGAATAAACCAATGGGACCTAATTAAACTTAAAAGCCTCTGCACAGCAAAGGAAACCATCAACAAGACGAAAAGACAACCTAGGGAACAGGAGAAAACATTTGCAAATGATGCGACTGACAGTGGGTGAATTTTTCTAGGAGGGTGTAGACTGTCCTCTGCTGGCCTTGTCCAGAAGCCCTGCAAGCCCTGGCCGACCCACCACCACCCCCCTGCCCCCGTGCCGCCTTCAGGGAAGAAGACAGAGCTCTGGCAAATCTAGGAACTTAGCGTCTTGGCAATGGGAAGGTGTAGCGTGCTAAGTCCCCGCAGCGGAGCTATCTGTGGTAGTTAAGTGCTCAGTATTGTCACTCGGGGTGTTCCTGCTCCAGGGTTTTACTATGTCTGCTCCAGGGGCTTGGCGACGCTGTCCTCTGGGGACTCGGGCTCATGCTGGGGGGACAGCGGGCCCCGGGTGCTGCCCTGCAGGACGTTGGCTTGGCTCCTAGCTCTTTCTCCAAGCTTGGTTTTTCCTTGTGAAAAGCAGGGTAGCTTGACTAGATGATTTCTAAGGACCCGTCCAGCTCTGTGTCTGTTGTAGCCCGGGGCACATTTCCCTGAGCCCTGCGGGCAGTGGGGGGAGTGGGTGACCCTGCCTGGCCAGAGCGGGAGCTGGAGGTGGGTCTGCTGGGAGACACACACGCACACACCTACTTCCAGGCCCCCAAGTTCCTGCTTTGGGCCGCCTGGGGCCCCTCCCTCCTCAGCTTCCCTCCCACCCAGCGGGAGCCCATTTCCAAACGTTCCCCTGATGCCCTCGGCTCAGATCACACCCTCTGCCCCCCTTGTGCTTCACGGGAAGGGCAGGAGACTTGGGAGCCTCTCCCGCACTCAGCTGGTTCCTGCCGGTCACGGCTGCCCCGTCCCTGAAAAAGCCTGTCCCTGGTGTCCCCTCTCATCTGCATCTTCTCTCCCCTTTCACAGACAAATTTCTTGAAAGCAGTCTGTACATTCACTGTCCCCCATCTCCCCACCCCACTCAGCGCCCCTCCCCCAAGGTCCCATCCACCTCCCTGGGAGCCAAGGCCAGCGAACACCGGTGGTTCTGGTCCTCCTCGCCCAGCTGGCCGGTCCTCCCTCCCTCCCGGGCTTGGTTCCACTCCAGGCTCCTGGGTTCTCGCTCCGGCTGGGCACGGGTTCCCAGCCTTGACCTTGGGTCCTGCTGCCTCTGTTTGTCCTTGGGCTCTGTCCATCCTCCACAATTTTCCGTGGTGCTCCCGCAGTTCCCCTGTTCTAAAGGGGAACGGGGACAGAGGCGGGAGGCAAGGGCAGAGCAGGGAGGTGTCTTAGGTGGGTTGTCTGAAAAGCCCAAACTGGAAGGGGTTTGGCCCCCTCTTCTCGTTGGGAGCTGTGGGAGGGGTGGGCGCGGGGCAAGGGGTGGGCGCGGGGCGGAGGCTTTGTGGGATCTCGGATGGGGATGCAGGGCACAGGCACAGAGCATCTGTCAGCTCCTGGGGGGCGTGGGACCGACCCAGACGCGCAGGGAGAACCTGAGAGCCTTGCTGGGGAGTTTGCTCTAGAGGCGGATTGGGGTGGGGGGGTTATACTGTAACTGTGACCAGGGGATCCCAGGAGGCCCACAGCACCAGCAGGGGCCGAGGTGGGCTGGATCAGCAAGGGGAAGTGTGTCCGCAAGCTCCTTCTGAAGGAAAGGTCTCATTTTCCAGCTGGATTCCAGGGGCAGGACCAGACCACCTTGCGACACGAAGCAGCCAGTGCACACCCGGGACCCGATCCAAGGTGAAGACCAAGGCCTCAATGCCTTGAGGGCCCCGGCACCTGTTCAAGCCCAGAGGCCCTCCTGGAGGGGGGCGGGGGTGGGGAGAAAATGGGGAACCTTATCTACCCCCAAAAGTCATCCAAAAGAGCTCATTTAATTGGGTGGGGACGTGGTTACATAAATTGTCAAGTGAGAATATCCAAGTGGTTCCCCCGGGGGGTGGGGTGAGTAAAGAACCCACATTTTCTTTGCACACTTGAGTACAGTATAGAGGGAGAAATTTATCAATTTTGCAAGAAACTTGAAGGAACCTTTAAAATGCTTTAAAATATACATCTGTAATGATGGTAAAAGTAAAGTCGGTGGGTCGACATGAAAAGCCTCATAAGATGTAATATTAAGTGAGAAAAGAATACAGCCTGTGTGTTTGATTTTGACCAGGGAAGATTGTAGGCATTTGAGTGAAATCCTGGGAAAATGCCCAGGGAAAGGAAGGCACCGCTGGGGCAGGAACGGGTGTGGATTAAAAAAGGTTTCATTTTGTTTAGTATTAATAAAACGAAATTACTAATAACATTCATGTTATTAATTATGATAAGCTTTAGAATAAATAATGAATAAAAATCATATTTTCATTTTCTTCCCAGTGGGGTAGTCTGCCCCACACTTCTTTTTTCTCTCCCTGGAACTAGTGTTTCTGTTTAAAATCAGAATATGATTTTCAATAGCCATTGCTTTTAAAATGTCTTTCTTAAAAAGCATAAAACTGATTTCCTTTTACTCTGAAATGACATATGCATTTGGAGTGTAAAGCAGTCAACAGAATAGAAAGTGTAGTATGATCTCATTTACGTAGAACAATCGGTGGTCTCAAGCCCAGGCACCACCTCACAGCCATGAACTCCTCAGTGCGTTGCCTGTCTCCCTGTGTTTCAGTAGACTTGCTTCTTCTGTAAAATTTTTATTATGAACGGTATTAGTTATCTTTTGCTGCGTGAAGATCACCCTGACCCTCGGGGGCTCTAAACAGCAGTGGGCGTCTGTTGTTTCGCACTGAGCCTGGGAGCGGCTTGGCCTGAAATCCTCGAGGTTGTGGTTAAGACCTTGGCCTGCACTGCAGGTACCTGGGGCCGGGGGTCCAGCTGTGCCCACTGCCAAGCCCACAGCTCCTCCTGAATTTTATTACAGTCGCGCCTGGTTCCACATTCCATCATTGGGTAACAAATGCCACCCACCCCTTTAGACGCCAAAAGGGACAATTTCAGGACGTCTCACTCACATGACGGGTGAGCTGGGGCAGCTGTTGGCTGCGTGGACCCTCCACAGGGCTGCCACAGTGATGTCCCCCTGGCCTGGCCGCTGGCTTCCCCAAGAAGACCGGTCCAGGAGAGCTCGGGGGAAGGCCAGAGCGGCTCTCATGACCTAACCCTGGAGGCCACTCCATGTGATGTGTACAGTGTCTTGCTGGTTCCACGCAGGCCCTGCTTGCTGTGGAGCGGGTGTGCTCAGAGCGCCAGCGTCGGGAGGACAGGGGCGCTGGGGCCCCGTGGTGCACGTCCTCTCCACACGCAAGATGCGCCCATCTCTTCTCAAGGCCCCTAAAGGCGTCGTCCCATTAAAGCATCTCAGAAAACCCAGGATCTCGTTATCGAAATCAGGCCTGAGTGTAGTTGTGGCTACTCAGGTTGGCTCCCCCGACTCTGAAGATCTGTGATTTAAAGAGATGAGTCATGTGCCTCCCCCGCACGGAACACCTGATGCTGGGAGATAGTAGGAAAGACCCGCAGTCGTTCCTGTCCAGAGAGCGGGGAGACGGGCCACACACGGCCATGTCGTCCCACCGCAATCCTGAAATCCTCTGGGGCACGTTGAAAAGGTTACCTTAACGGGACTCGGCCCTGCTCCTGCCTGGGATGCGTCTCCTGGCCTCGCGGCTGTGGCCTCTGACTCCTGTTTCTTCTTTCCCGGGAAAGCAACCCGTGTTTGCCACCGAGTAGTTTCCCACCTTCCTGTCTGTCAGTGACTGAGGTTCAAAGGCCACTTGTCGTCTGGACGCCTCTGTCCCTTTCCGTCCAGCAGGTGGTGGTTCTGCCAGAGCAACTGTCTTCGAGTCTCTGTGGGTCTCGGCCTCAGCGGGTTTATCCCCTTGGACACAAGTCACACACCCCCGTCTTCAGGACAGGCCTTCTCCACCCCTGGCTGTGGCTGAGACCCCGGGGAGGCAACGCCTTTGAAGCCTGCAGTCGTCCCGGGCAGACAGCTCAGGGCTGAGCAGTTCTGTGAGGCCGGAACAAAGGATTTTGAGTTAAACCCCAGGCCTCATCTTTACACCATGTTTTCTAGACAGGGCCCTGGATCTGATTATTGTCCAGAAGTGATTTCTCAATTTTAGCCTCTTGTGCATCTGGAGAGCCTGCGGATTTTCAGACCCAACAATTCCTGGCTTCTTCCTGTTGAGGAGTCCTTCCTTTAGCTTATCTCTGCCAGTTGCATTTTAGTGTGAGCAGAAAGGAAAAAAAACCAGTGTCCCTTCAAAGTTCAGCCAGATGACCTAGTCCCTGAGGCCTATTCTGTTTTCATCATATTCTGAGACTGAGAGAGCATCTGCCACCAGGTAACCTCTGGTCTCCAGGAACGTCCTCCTCCTTTTCCTCCAGCCGCCCCCCAACCCCGGGCCCTTCTCAGATGTCTCTGAGCTTTGCCAGCAGTTCCTTCAAAGCCCTCTAGGCTCTCAGGAACTCCCCGGAGCCCTTGCAGCTTCCCCTACGTCTCGGGGTTCTGTCTAGGAGCCCCTTCCACGTGCCCATGCCCGTGAGCTCTCATTCTCTGCCTGGCGGATTAACCAACACTGGGGCGCTTGACATGGCACCTGTTTGCTCTCTCACTCACTTTCTGTGGGTAGGGGCTGGGGGAGGGCTGAGCTCGTGGTCCAGCCTAGGGTGAGTGGGGGCTGCAGTCATGTGAAGGCTTTCCTGGGTCCACTGGGTCCAGTGGCGAGAAATCCCTCCCCCGCAACACGGGCTGACAAGTTGCTGCTGGCTGTTGGCAGGAGGCCTCAGTTCCTGGCCGCGTGGACCCCTCCACGTGGCTGCATGAGGGTCCTCCAGCATGACCACTGGCTTCTCTCAGGCTGGGTGAGGACTTGTCTTCTGGGACCTAGACTTGTCCCTTCTGCAGTGACGGGCTGCCCTGCGTACTGCGAGTGGGGCCGTGCGGTGGGACACGAGCGCCGGAAAGCAAGTCTGTCGGGGCCTCCTTGGAGGCTGCAACCACACGAAATGTGGGATCCGGAGAATATAGTCACGGAACTTCCCTGGCGGTCCAGTGGTTAAGACTTCGCCTTCCAGTGCAGGGGGTGCGGGTTCGATCCCTGGTCGGGGAGCTAAGATCCCACATGCCTCGTGGCCAAAAAACCAAAACGTAAAACAGAAGCAATGTTGTAACAAATTCAATAAAGACTTTAAAAAATGGTCCACATCAAAAAAAAAAAATCTTTAAAAAAAAAAAAGAAGAATATAGTCACACACACGTATTCATGCAAAACCCACCCCAAACAGAAGAGCACCTGTGCACGCACACGCCTGTGTAGAGTAAAAGAATAATACAATGAAAAATGTGTGCTCTCTGCCAAGCATGAGAAATAGAACATGACCAATAACTTTAATGCTGAAGCCTCTGTCCCCCTCTCTTGTTCCTCTCCTGAAATGGGAAGCTACTGAATCTTGTGGTTATATTACCTCGGCCTTCTTTATAGTTTCTTTGAGGGGTAATATTCAAAGTATTTAACAACCAGGATGATGTGGGCACTGACCCTTGGGATGAGGCCGTAGATGCCCAGCACGGCTACACGGGAGGTCCCGCCAGTGTCACCCTGGGGGCTTGTGTCAGTAAACAAGATGTGTTCTAGTTTTGGATGTTTTTATTTTACTTTTCTCATTTACTGTTACATTTCCGAGTTTTGTTCATACGGAGGCACGTGGGTGCGGTTCATTTTCATGTGAACCACGTGGCGGATAGCGTTCCGTCGTGTGAAAATACCTGATTTTTTTTGGCACTTTCCCCTCCTGTGGCCACTATGTTCTTTTCACTTTTTCCCCCTGCTGTTAAAATAATGCTGGTATGAACCTATCTGTGTGTGTCTCCTGGTATAATTGTGCCGGAATTGCCCTGGTACCTGCCTAGCAGGGAAATTCCTGGATCTCAGAATACGTGTGTTCAGCTGTAGAAGGTGATGCCGAACTCTTTCTTAAAGTGGACACAGGAATTTATGCCATCACTACCATTTAAAACAGTTTTCTTTGCTCAACATGTTGGTATTGTTAACTTTTTTTTTTGGTCTGATAGACGTAAAATGGTAACTTAGGTTTTCTTTAATTTCCGTTTCCTGATTAATAATGAGAAAGATCATCTTTTTGTATTTTGGGTTTTGGTTATTGCTGTTTCTTCTTTTATGGCTTTTGCTTGTTTTCCTATTGGGTTGCTTCTCTCTCCCTCTCCCCACCCCCAGGCCATACACATGATGTTCCTCAGATAATTGACATTCAAATTCAGTGACTCAGTGATGTCACCAAGTGACATCAGTGCCTGGTCTGTCTGTCTGTCCCTTCCGCCTTTTGCGCAGTGTCTACTGCACTCAAAGGGGCCTCCTCAGGGTGCACAAGTAGAAGCTGCAGTTCCGAGCCTCACGTGCCCGCTCTGCACCTGCAGAAGCAGTGGAATGTGGTTTATGTGGCTGTGTCAGAGCGTGAGCTCTTGGAGGCCAAGGGTTACTGCCTGTCTGGTCAAGGGTGTGTTTCCTGAACTTAACACCCATGGTGCATTGTGGGTGCCCGGGGGGGCGTGTGTTGTAGGGATGAGAATTACTTTCCCGGGAGATGCTGCCTCCCTGGCCGCAGGGCTGCTTCCCCAGCAGTCACGGCCAGGGAGGGTGACAATGAACAGGGCGGATATCACTCCGCCCCAGAGCTGTTGGGACTTTCCATCTCCACGTTCTGTAAAAGATGGAAGAGGGTCAATGCAGAATCTGAGCCAGAGAGGAAGCCACAGTGTCCCCAAGGTAGCCTTGCTTTCCCTGTACAGCAGGCAATGTGCCAAGAACTTGCCCCGGGTGACCCCTCCCATCCCGTGTTCCCTTCGGTGTCCTGGTGGGTCTGGTGCCCTGGGAGCATGGTGGGTGGTGCTGATGCGGGGTGTGGCCAATGGCAGTAGGGCAGGGCACCGGGCACGGCTCTCTGCACTGACCAGTGTCTTCAGCAGAATGTTTTCCTGCTCCATCTAGCAGTTTCCATTTTCCAGCTCTTTATTCTCTGCGAGGACCCACTCCCTCTACGACCGTGGCCATCGGAAGTCCAGCATCTTTTCACTAGACCCACAGCTTGCCTCAGTGTCTGAGGGCTCTCCCCTTGCACCAGTCAGGATTTGCAAGTCCTGAGTCTCCAGGAGCAGGTCTTCCCCAGACACTCCAGGGATCTGAAACCCAACACAGAGGAGGGTCCTTTCTGACAGAGAAGAGACCCTTCGGTGTGCGTGTAGGAGAGTCTGTCTTTTTGGTTTTTGTCACCTTTGAGGACCGACAGCAATTGTATTGAAAAACATGGGGGATGGATTGGAACAGGAAGCAGTTTTCTGGAAGGAACACCCATGTCTTCCGAACGTGATCTGACGTTCGGAAGGAAATAATTTATGGCGACTGCACACCTAGATGTCCTATATGGTAGGGCAGGCCAAATCTTTTTTTGCTCAATTTCCCTAGTTTTATTGAGGTGTAATTTTATAAAATAAACTGCACCTGCTTTAAGAGTATAAATTGGTGAGTTTTCACATATGTATTTATCCATGATACCATTGCCACAACCAAAATAATGAGCATATTCGTCACCACCCAATGTTTCTTTATATCTCTTTGTAATCCATTCTCAGGCAACCACTGATCTGTTTTCTGTCACTATAGACCACTTTGCATTGTCCAGAATTTTATATAAATGGATGTCAATAGTTTGTTCCTTTTTTTTATTGCTGAGTAGTATTCCATTTTATGGGTGTACCATAATTTATTGATTCACCTGGTAACGGACGTTTGGTTATTCTCCAGATTTTGGCAACTACAAATAAAGCTGCCATAAACACTCATGTCCCAGTCTTTGTTTGGACATATGATTTCACTGTCTTGCTTAAATACTTAGGAGTAGAATAGCTGGGGCATAGGGTAGTTGTATGCTCAGCTTTTTAAGAAACTGCCAAACTGTTTTCCAAATTGCTTATACCTTTTTACATTTCCACCAGCAGGGTAAGAAAGTCCTAGCTGCTCCACATTCTTGCCAACATATAGTCTTTTAGTTTTGGCCATTTTCTTGAGTGTGTAGTGATATCTCATTTATCAATAGTTTATGTTTCCTTAAAGACTGATGACAGAGTCTTTTCATGTGTCCTTAATGCTATTCATGTATTTTATTTGTGGAAATGTCTGTTACAATATTTTGCCAATTAAAAAAAATTAAGTTATTTGTCTTATCATTGAGCTGTCAGAGTTCTTTACATATTCCAGATACAAGTCCTTTGTTGGATATTTGTCTTGGAAATGTTTTCTCCTAGTCATTGGCTTGTCTTTTCATTTTCTTAATATTTTGAAGGTCAAAAGGTTTGAGCTCTGATGAAGTCAATTTTGTAATTTTTTTCTCTCCTGGTTCCTGCTTTTGATGCTCTGTTTCAGAAATCCATGTTAAACATTACTAAGTTTTTCTTTACTGGTTACTAAGTTTTTCCTTTCTGTTTTCTTTTGGAAGTTTTATGGTTTATATTTTTATATTTAGGTCTTTGATCCATTTTGAGTTAAGTTTTGTGTGTGGTGTGAAGTAAGGATGGAGATTAATTTCACTTACTTATTTTTGTATCAATATATATGACCTTGGGACTTCCCTGGTGGCGCAGTGGTTAAGAATCCACCTGCCAATGCAAGGGACATGGGTTTGATCCCTGGTCCAGGAAGATCCCACATGCTGTGGAGCAGCTAAGCCCGTGAGCCACAACTACTGAAGCCCGTGCTCCTAGAGCCCGTGCTCCGCAACAAGAGAAGCCACTGCAATGAGAAGCCCACGCACCACAACGGAGAGTAGCCCCCTCTTGCAGCAACTAGAGAAAGCCCATGCATAGCAACGAAGACCCAAAGCAGCCAAAAATAAATAAATAAATAAAATTTAAAAAAATATATGGCCTTGTGATCAATCCAGCACCATTGTTGGGAAGATTATTCTTTTTCCAATTGGCTTGCCCCCATGTTTGTATTTCTAAGTCTCCATTGTTTCATTGATCTATATGTTTATCTTCATGCTGATACTACACTGTTTTTTCATTCATTTTTGCTCTTTATTACTTCTGATTATGTTTAGATTTAATTGCTTTTGTTTCTTCAGTTGTTGGTGGCTTGTTCTATAAATGCCGATGAGTTCAAGTTGATTGACAGTGTTGCTCAAGTCTTCTCTGCCCTTATTTCCTTCCAAGCTGCTGACTTGCAGTGATTGAGAGTGGAGTATCAGAGTCTCCAGCTGCAATAGTGGATTTTTCTATTCTCCTTTCAGTTCTGTCTGTTCTTGCTTCATGTATTTTGAGGCTCCGTTTTTAGTATTTAGAGCTCCTCTGTCCTCTTGAGGAATTGACACACTTATCACTATGAAACAACCCTCTTTATCCTTGGTAAGGTTCTTTGATTTGAAGCCTGCTTGGTCTGATAGTAATATAGCCATTTCTGCTTTCTTTTTATTAATGTAATCAGAGTATATATTTTTTATATCGTCTTACTTTTAACTTATATATGTTTTTATATGTAAATTGTTTCTTGTAGGCAGCACATAGACAACGCTTTTCCTTACTCGTTCTGACAATAACTGACTTTTAAGTGGGGGTGTTTAGACCATTTACATTTAATGTGATGAATGACTTGGTGGGGTTTAAATCTGTTATCTTGTTTTCAGTTTTCTCTTCATTGTCTCATTTTACCCCCATTTCTTGTCTCCTTTTGGTTTAACTGAGTAATATTTTTGTGATTCTGTTTCATCTCCAATATCGCTTTATTAACGATAATCTGTATAGGGTTTGCTTAGGGTTTACAGAATACATCCTAATAACAGTCCACCTTCAAATAGTATAAAAACTTTGTGCACAGTGTAACAACTGTGACAGACTGGAAGCTCATGTCCCCCCAAAAGTCATATGTTGAAGCTCTAACCCCCAGTGTGATGAGAGGTAATTAGGTTAGGTGAGGTCATGTGAGTGGGACCCTCATGTCGGCTTTAGTGCCCTTGGAAGAAGAGACCCCAGGGAGCTTGTGCTGTCTCTCTCCACCTTCGTGCACAGAGGAAAGGTCATGTGAGGACACAGTGAGAGGGCAGCCTTCTGCAAGCAGGAAAGAGAGCTCTCACCAGAACCTGACCTTGCCGGCACCCTGATCTCGGATTTCCAGCCTCCAGAACTGTGAGCACATAAGTTTCTGTTGTTTAAGCCCCCCAATCTGTGGTACTTTGTTATGGCAGCTGAAGTTGACTAAGACAATAACTTTACGATTGCACATCTTCATTTTCCCTCTCCTAGTCTTTGTGCTGTTTTATACATTTTACTTCCAGAGAGGTTATAAACTGCACAATGCACTATTATTATGTTTTGCTTTAAACATTCAGTTATTTCTTAAGGAAAATTTAAAACATAAGCAATACTGTCATATTTGCCCACATGTTTACGGTTTAGTATGGTCTTCATTCTCTCTGTAAATTCAGATTTCCATCTGGTATCATTTCCCTTCTGCCTGAAGGACTTTCTTTACTTTTTCCTATAATGTTGTTCTGGTGATGAATTATTTCAGATTTTGTTCGCCTGAAAAAAATGATCTTAATTTTGCCTTTGCTTTTTTTTTTAAAATAAATTTATTTATTTATTTATTTTTGGCTGCACTGGGGCTTCGTTGCTGTGCGTGGGCTTTCTCTAGTTGCAGTGAGCAGGGGCTACTCTTCATTGTGGTGCGTGGGCTTCTCATTACGGTGGCTTCTCTTGTTGCAGAGCACGGGCTCTAGGCACGCGGGCTTTAGTAGTTGTGGCGCACGGGCTTAGTTGCTCCGTGGCATGTGGGATCTTCCCGGACCAGGGCTCGAACCCATGTCCCCTGTGTTGGCAGGCGGATTCTTAACCACTGCACCACCAGGGAAGCCTTGCCTTTGCTTTTGAAAGAGACTCTCCTTGGAGTAAAATTCTGGGTTGATAATTTTTGTCCTCACAAGGCTTTGAGGATGTACTGTATTCTGTCTTACATAGTTTCTGCCGAGGTGTCTGCTGTCATTTAAATCTTTACAGGCAGACCTTGTTTTATTGCACTTTGATTTATTGTGCTTCACAGATATTGCATTTTTCACAAATTGCAAGTTTGTGGCAACCCTGCATCCAGCAAGTGTATTGGCATCATTTTTCTAACAGCATTTGCTCACTTTGTGTCTCTGTGTCATATTTTGGTAATTTTCACAGTATTTCAAAACTTTTCATTATTATGATATGTGTTATGGTGATCTGTGAGCAGTGATCTTTGATGTTACTATTGCAAAAAGATTATGACTAGCTGAAAGCTCAGATGATGATTAGTATTTTTTTTAGCAATAACGTGTTTTTAAAGTATGTACATTGTTTTCTTAAACATAATGCTATTGCACACAAAATACGCTATAGTATAGTAGCATAGTGTAAATGTAACTTTTTTTTTTGCCGTGCCACGTGGCATGTGGGATCTTAATTCCCCAACCAGGGATCAGACCCGTGCCCCCTGCGGTGGAAGCACGGAGTCTTAACCACTGGACCGCCAGGGAAG
Source organism: Eschrichtius robustus (assembly GCF_028021215.1). Lineage (NCBI taxonomy): Eukaryota > Metazoa > Chordata > Mammalia > Artiodactyla > Eschrichtiidae > Eschrichtius > Eschrichtius robustus. The sequence goes on from NC_090837.1 coordinate 29,620,325, forward strand.
TCCCATATAACTTTTTTTTTTTTTTTATAAAGAAGCACTGATATAACTACATTACAGATGTCTTTCTTATTTTGGTAATAGTATTTTTTTTAAATTAATTAATTAATTTATTTATTTATGGCTGTGTTGGGTCTTCGTTTCTGTGCTAGGGCTTTCTCTAGTTGTGGCAAGTGGGGGCCACTCTTCATCGCGGTGCGCGGGCCTCTCACCATTGCGGCCTCTCTTGTTGTGGAGCACAGGCTCCAGACGTGCAGGCTCAGCAGTTGTGGCTCGCGGGCCTAGTCTCTCCGCGGCACGTGGGATCTTCCCAGACCAGGGCTCGAACCCGTGTCCCCTGCATTGGCAGGCAGATTCTCAACCACTGCGCCACCAGGGAAGCCCCCATATAACTTTTATATGCACTGGGAAACCAAAAAAATGCGTGTGACTTGCTTTTTTGCGGTATTTGCTTTATTGCAGTGGTTTGGAACCAAATCTGCAATATCGCCAAGCTCTGCGTATTCCTCTGAACGCTTTTTGGTCTGGTTGCCTTTGAGATTTTCTCTTCATGACTGATTTTAAACAGTTGATTGTGATGTGCTATGGTGTAGGAGGTGAAAGTTCATTGAGCTTCTAAGATGACTTAATAGTTTCCATCAAACTTGAAAAATTTTTAGCCATTATTTCCTAACATTTTTTTTCTGCCAGCCAGTAACCTCTGCTCTTTTCTGGGATGCCAATTACATCCATTAGGTGACCTGAAGTTGAAGTACAGCTAACTGGTGCTTTGTCTAGTTTTTTAAAGTCTTTTTTTCTTTCTGTGTTCCATTTTGGGTAGTTTTTATTGTTACCTATTCTAGTTCATTAATCTTACTTTCTGCAGTGCCTAGTCTGCTATTAATCCCATCCACTGTGTTTTTTAATTAATTAATTAATTAATTTTTGGCTGCATTGGGTCTTCGTTGCTGCGCGCGGGCTTTTCTCTAGTTGTGGTGAGTGGAGACTACTCTTTGTTGTGGCGCGCAGGCTTCTCATTGCAGTGGCTTCTCTTGTTGCGGAGCACAGGCTCTAGGCGCGCGGGCTTCAGTAGTTGTGGTGCACGGGCTTAGCTGCTCCGCGGCATGTGGGATCTTCCCGGACCAGGGCTTGAACCCGTGTCCCCTGCATTGGCAGGTGGATTCTCAACCACTGTGCCACCAGGGAAGCCCCACTGTATTTTTTCAGTTGAAAATTTTATTGAGATAATTGTAGGTTCATATGCACTTGTAAGAAATAATAGAGATCATTTGTACAATTTGCCCAGTTTCCACCAACAGTAATACTTTGCAAAATTATAGTATCATATCACAACCAGGATATTGACATAAATACAATCCACCGATATTACTTAGATAGCCACAGTGGTACTTGTACTCTCTGTGTGTCTTACATTCTATGCATTTTTATCACTCGTAGATTCATGTAGTCACCACCACAGTCAATATACTGAACAGTTCCCACACTACAAGGATCCTTCACATGCCCTTTTATAAGCACACCCACCATGCTCTGGCCCTTGCTACCCCTCCTACCCCTGAGCCTTGGTAGACACTACTTAGTCCTCCAATTCTGAAATTCTGTCATTTTAAAATGTTATGTCAGTGGAATCATATGGTAATCTTTGGGGACTGGCTTTTTCACTCAGCATAATTTCCTGGAGATTCATCCAAGTTATTTGCCATTCAGTGTAAACATTGTACTTTTCATCTCTAGAAGTTTGAGTCTTTTTTATATCTTTCATATTTCTTATTTTGTACATGCTTTTCTCTATATGACCTGTTTTAAGATCTTGAACTTTTAGTACATATCTATAGCAGCTGTTTTAATGTCCTTGTCTAGTAATTCTGTGTCATTTCTGTGTCTGTTTCTATTGCTTGATTTTTATTTTCATAATGGGTCATTTTTTAAAACTGCATTCTTGCATCCTTGTTAATTTTTGATTGCACTGTAGAGATTGCCAATTATGTATTGTGGGGTGCTGGATTTACTTGTTCTGTATTCTTTTAAATGTTTTTGAGCCTTGTTCTGGGATGCCGTCAAATTACTTGGAACATTTGTATACAAGGTTTTATGTGGATTAATGTTTTCATTTCCCTTGAGTCTATACCTCAGTATGGAATTGCTGGGTCCTAGAGTAACTCTAAGTTTCACATTTTGAGGAACTGCCAAACTCTTTTCTGCAGCAGTCGTACCATTTTGCATTCCCACCATCAGTGTATGAGGTTCCAACTTCTCTTCATCCTCTCTAGAACTGGTGTGTTTTCCCCTTTATTTTGATCATAGCCATCCCAGTGGGGGTGACACTGGTGTCACATTGTGGTTTTGATTTGTCTTTCCCTGATGACTAATGATGTTGAGTATCTTTTCATGTGCTTATTGACCATTTGTACATCTTCTGTGGAGGAAAGTCTATTCAGATACTTTACCCATTTTTAAACTGGGTTATTTTTCTTTTTATTGTTATGCTGTATGAATTCTTTACATATTCTGGATAAAAGTACCTTATCAGACATATGATTTCTCCCGTATTTTCTGGGTTGCCTTTTCACTTTCTTGATGGTGTCCTTTGATGCACAAACATTTTTAATTTTGATGAGATCCAGTTTATGTTTTTTTCTTTTGTCACTTGTGCTTTGGATGTTGTATCTAACAAGGCTTTCCCTAACCCAAGGTCACAAAGAGTACTTGTGTTTTCTTCTAAGAGTTTTATACTTTTAGCTATTATATTTAGGTGGATTTTTTTGGTTGGGTGTCCATTTTATGTTAATTTTTGTGTATTGTGTGAAGTAGGGGTCCATATCATCTTTTTGTGTATGGGGATGTAATTGAGTACAATTTATTGAAAAATTTATTTCTTTGCCATTGAATTTTCTGGAAGTCTGTGTCAAAAATCAATTGACTATAAATGTAAGACCTTATTTATTTACATTTTTCTCATATTCACCATTCCTGGTGCTCTTTATTTCTTCATGTAGATCCAGACTTATATCCGGTATCATTTTGTTCACCTATACGGTATTTTCACTTGGTATAGATTCTAGGTTGACATTTTTTCTTCCAGTATTTTAATAATATTGCTTCACTGTCTTCTGCTTATATTACTTCTCATGGGATGTTTGCAGTCATTCTGATTTTTGTTTCTCTGCATGTAATATGTTTTTTCTTTCTGGCTGTTTTTAGATTTTTCCTTTGGCTATAAGCAATTCCATTATTTTCTGCCTTGGTGTAGTTTTCTTCATTTTTCTCATGCTTGGATTTTTTTGAGATTCTTGGAATTGAGGGATTATAATTATCACAATACTTGGAATAATAAGATCACTGGTGCTCTACTAATTTTTATGTTTTTTTCCTCTGTGTTTCACTTTGGGTCATTTCTGTTGCTACATATTCAAGTCCATAAATCTTTTCTTTGCAGTGTCTAATCTGTTTTTAATTCCACCCAGTGTAATTTTCAACTCAGGCATTGTAATTTTCATCTCTAATATTTTGATTTGGGTCTTTCTTCTGTTTCCTGTGTCTTAATATGCTCGGTTTCCGCTCTATTTTCTTGAATTTATGGAATATGCTTATCATAAATCCTTTAATGTTCTTGTCTACTGATCCTGTATCTGTGTCATTTCTGGGTCTGTTTCCATTGATTGATTTTCTCCTCATTATGAGTCATTTTCCTGCTTATTTCCGTGCCTGATATATTTTCATTGGATGCCAGATATTGTGAATTTTACCTTGTTGGGTGCTGGATACTTTTGTATTTCTTTTCTGCACATATTGTTGAGCTTTATTTTGGGACATACTTACTTGGAAACGGTTTGATCATTTCACTGTTGTGTTTCAGTTTTATTAGACGGAAGGAAGTGATACTGAAGCTGAATTCTGAGCGTCCTCTCAGTCCTGCTGGTGTCCTGTCCATTGTGATATTTCCACTTGGACAGGTGTAAACTTCCAAGCCCCGTGTGACATTCTGGGATCTTTCCCTCTGCTATGTAGGGCAGTTCTCTTTGGGTGGTTTCCTCACAGGTGTGTCCTGGTCAGGACTTTGAGGAAGACTCAGGACCCCTCTGCAGAGCTCAGGGGCTCTCTCCTCATCCCTGACGCCCTCCCCTGCTTTAGTTGCCTCTGACTCCAGCTCCTCGCTCAGGGGGACCACCTTGACTCCCTTTATTTTAGCTGCTGCCTAGAAACCCTCTCAAGGCAGAAACCTCAGCAATTGGAGGCCTTGCCATTTAAATTTGCACACTCTCAAGGATCACTGTACTGCACTTCCTGATTTCCAGTGTCTGACAACCATTGTTTCATAAATGTTGGCTGGAGTTTTAGTTGTTTCAGAAGAGAAAGTAGTTGGCTCTTGTTCCTCCATCTTGGGCAGAAGAATAAATCCTTCATCTTGGTTTTTGAGGGATATTTTTGTTGTACACAGAATTTTGAATTGAGAGTTTTAATTTTTTATTTTCCCCAGCATACCTTACATTTTCGGTCCATTGAATTCTGGCCTCCATGTTTTTGGAAGGATGTTGGCATTTATATAATTTCCTCCTGTATATAAGATGTCATTTTTCCCCCTGGCTTCTTGTAAGATTTTCTCTTTATCTTTGATTATCTGCAATTTGACCATAGCGTGCATAGGTGTGGGTTTCTTTATATTTATCTTTTTTGGGATTCATTGAACGTATTGCACTTTTTTTTTAAGCTGAAGTATAGTTGATTCACAATGTTGTGTTAATTGAACTTATTGTACTTTTAGTTAATGTTTTTCATCAAATTTGGGAAACTTCTGGTCACCATTTCTTCAAAATATTTTTTAAAATCCTGTCCTTTCCTTTTGGGACTCATATTACACATATATTAATCCTCTTGATGCTGTTCCACAGTTTGCCTAGGCTCTGTTCATTGTTTTTCTACATTTTTTTCTTGTTTTCTCTTTAGAGTGGATATTTTCTATTATTCTATGTTCAAGTTCAGTAATCCTTGTTTTCTGCCTTCAATAGTTTGCTGATAAGCTCATCTAGTTAATTTTTCATGTCAGATATTGTATTTTTCAGTTCTAGAATGACCACTAAAAATTTCCATTTCTCAATTTATATTTTCCATCTGTTTACCCACTATGACCATCTTTCCTAGTTGTCCTTGAAAATTTTTATTGTAGTGCTTTAAAGTTTTTGTCTGCTAATTCCAATATCTGTATCATCTCAGGATTTTGTTTACTTCTTTTCCTGTTGATTACGGGTCACATTTTTCTCTGTCATTGAATATCTAGTAATTTTTTATTGTATGCTGGACATTGTGAATTATATGAGAAAGATTCTGGATTTTGTTATCTGGAGAATGTTATGTTTTTCTATCAGGCATTTCAGTTATTGGCTATTCACCTTAAACTTGGGGATGTTTGATTGTACATTCCCTTAGAGTGTATCTGTTTCAGTTTTTCTCTTAGATTGGGGCAAATCATAGTCAGGGCACGAAGTTTCTTTTCCTGAGGGATGGCCCTTGTGGGATTTCAGTTGGTGAGATTCAGTCTCCAAATACTGATTCTTCTGTGGTGAGCAGAAGTTAAAAGTTCTCAGCTTTTCCCAACTCCTTGGATATTGCTTTTACAAGGCTCCAGTGTTCTCTTCTGTACATGCTCTGTTCATGTTTGCTCAGCAAGTATTTAGGTGAGTTTACACAGATATTTGGAGTCTCTCCCATTGCTGGCTCCTCTTTTTCCTAGTGTGGACTTCCTCAATTTCCTACTAGGATAACAATATTAATCTTCATCCACTGGCGCTTGAAGCCACAGCACTGTGGTTTTCTGCTTGAGTTTTAGCTTCCTTGTGCTGCAGACATTGGAGGATGCTCTCAGGTGATAAACCATGTTATGATAGATTTCACCTTGTGCGGTTCACTTCTTTCAGGGACCAAATCACTTCATTTTTTTTTTTTTTTTTTTTGCCTGTTTCTGCTCACACTATTGTCCCTTCAAATTGTTGTTTTTAAAAAATAATATAGAGTCTATAGTTAGTATTAGTTGGATACATCCTATTAAACCATTAGTGGTACTGTTACTTCTCACAATGTTATTTCATTGTAATAATTGTTTGTCTAGAGTTAATTGTCTCAATTTTCCTTTGCTTTTTTTTACTCACTAACCATGAGCTCTTCTTCAAACACTGATATAGAATTGTAAAATTCCTCTCAATAAGGGCCAAACACATTTATTAATCTATCAGATATATATTTTTTCTCTCTTTATGTCTTCTCTTCTGGAGCCCTTCATCTTTCTGTTACCACATGAATCCATTTCTCTCTAGGCCAGCTAGACAGTTTTTATCATTTTCCTGAGAACTGTGATTAAATTTCTCCAATGTTGGATTCCTTGTTTACTCATTCCCATTTCTTACTCTAGGCTTCCTTCTTCAGTTGTGTGAGGCAAACCCTCTCCAGTAGTTTCATGAGAATGCGTGCATGATAGGTAGAATATTTGAAAACTTACATGTCTGAAAATATATTCTTCCTTCATTAGGGTTGGTAGTTTGGAGAGAGCTATAAAATTGTAATTTGGGAATACATTGTCTTCAGAATTTTGCACCATTGCATTGTCTTCTAAATTTTTTGTTTGTTTAGAAGTTGAAAAGATTCTTATTGTTGATCACTTTTTCCCTTGAGAATATTTGTAGGTTTTTCTTTTTTTTGGCCAAGATTCTGAAATTTTATGGCTGTGTGCTTTTGCACGTATTTTATTTATTTATTTATTTATTTATTTATTTATTTATTTACTGTGCTGAGAATGGTGAAATAAATAAATACCAGTTGGTCACAGTGTATAATTCTTTTTATACATTGCTGGATTTGATATGCTAATATATATTTTTTTCTCTTTTCACAACTTGTTGATTTTATCTTAATTATCACTGTTGGTGTCTTTAAGATGTGGTCTCTGTGAGGTTGACTCTCTTTTCAGTCTCCTCTGGAGATGCAGGAGACGTTTCTAGGTCCCCAGGGCTCACTATGCACAGGGTGTCACTCGCATTAGTAGAGTTCTCCAGGGTCTCTTGTTTCTGATCGTTTCCCATTCAGCATGTGGTAACAAACAAATATTCTTGGCCTATTTCTCTCTTACGCTTTCTTGAGTGAGTGGCAGATGTTTCAGATGATTTCCCCTGCCTATGCTGAAAGGGATATTTTTACTCTCATGGCTGTATTCTGTACCTCATCATGGTCCCTGGTCTGGCATTGACAGGGGGTCCCTTTCTCCTTCCTTTCTTGTGTGCTTGTGGTTGGTTATTCTGCTGTTAATATTTTGTTGAGGATTTTTGCATCTATGTTCATGAGAGATATTCGTCTGAAATTTTCCTTCCTTGTAATGTAATACCTTCCTTGAGCTGGTATTTGTGTTAAGGTAATGCTAGCCTCATAGAATGAGTTAGGAAGTATTTATTCCCTCTGCTTCCATTTTCTGGAAGAGATTGTAAAGAATTCGTATAATTTCTTCCTTAAGTGTTTGGTAGAACTGACCAGTGGGCCTGGTGCTTTCTGTTTTGGAAGGTTATTAATTATTGATTCAATTTCTTTAATAGATATAGGGTTATTAAGTTTATCTTTTTTCTTGTGCGAGTTTTGCTAGATCGTGTCTTTTAAGGTATTGGTCCATTTCATCTAGGTTATCAGATTTATGGGCACAGAGTTGCTCATTATATTCCTTTATTATTTTTTTATTTTATTTTTTAATTGAAGTATAATTGATTTACAATGTTGTGTTAGTTTCAAGTGCACAGCAAAGTGATTCTGTCTTATATATATATGAATAGAATATATATATATATATTCTTTTTCTGATTTTTCCCTTATATGTTATTAAAAATATTGAGTATAGTTCCACTCAGTATAGAGTATACTGCTATACAGTAGGTCCTTCTTAGTTATCTATTTTATATCTTTATTATCTTTTTAATGTCCGTAGAATCAGCAGTGGTGCCCTCTCTTTCATTTCTGATATTATAAATTTGTGTTTTCTCTCTCTTTTCTTAGTTTAGTTGGCTAGCAGTTCATCAGTTTTACTGATTTTTTTCAAGGATCCTAGCTTTTTGTTTCACAGATTTTTTTTGTTGATTTATTGTTTCTAATTTTATTTATTTCTGTATTAATTTCAATTATTTCTTTCTGCTTAACTGGATTTCATCTGCTTTTATTTTTCTAGTTTCCTAAGGTGGATGCTTAGATTATTGATTTTAGATTTTTCTTCTTTCCTAACATATGCATTCAATGTTATAAATTGCCCTCTAAGCACTGCTTTTGCTGCATCCCACAAATTTTGATAAACTGTATTTTCATTTTCATTTATTTCTAAGTATTTAAACATTTCTCTTGAGACTTCTTGCACTCATGTTATTTAGAAGTGTGTTGTTTTATCTCCAAGTATTTGGGGGTTTTCCAGCTTTATATCTATTATTGATTTTAGTTTCATTCTACTGTGGCCTGAGAGCATACACTGTATGATATCTGTTCTTTCAAGTTAAAGTGTGTTTTATGTCCCATAATGTGTAGTCTGTCTTGGAGAATGTTCCATGTGAGCTTGAGAAGCATGTGTATTCTCTTGTTGTTGGATGGGGTCGCCTCTAGATGTCAACCAGATGCAGTTAATTAATGGTGTTGTTCAGTTCAGTTGCCTCCCTAGTGATATTCTGCCTGCTGGGTCTGTGTATTATTGTTAGAGGGGTGCTGAAGTCTCCAACTAAAATAGTGGATTCACCTATCTCTCCTTGCAGTTCTATCAGTTTTTGAGACTTATATTTTAATGCTCTGTTGTTAGGCACATACTCATTAGGGATTATTATGTCTTCCTGGAGAATTGACCCCTTTATCATTATGTGATGCACCTCTTTATCTCCAGTAATTTTCTGTGTTCTCAAGTTGGCTTTGTCTGAAATTAATACAGTTGCTCTAATTTTCTTTCGATAAGTGTTAGCATGCTGTATCTTTCTCTCTCCCTGTGCTTTTAGTCTATCTTGTATTGCAGTGGGTTTCTGGTAGATAACATATAGTTGGGTCTTGGTTTTTTTAATCCACCTGACAGTCTTCCTCTTTTGAATGGTATTTAGACCGTCGCTTTAAAGTGATTAATAAAATATCTGGATCAATATCTACCATATTTGTTATTGTTTTCTATTTGTTGTCTTTGTTCTTTGTTTATTTGTTTCTCTTGGTTTCCCATTCTTTGACTCCCTTCTATGGTTTTAACGGTATATTTTGTAGAATTCCTGTGATTTTATTTTCTTTCCTCTCTTAGCATATCAATTATCCTTTTTTTCACTTTTAAACTTTATTGCCCTAGAGTTTGCAATATACATTTACAACTAATCCAAGTCCTCTTTCAAAGAACACTGATGATGGTAATTTCTCACAAAATGATGCCACTTTTTTAATCTTATTTTAAATGCCAGTAGCTAAATTCATTGAAAAGCTACTATGTGTTAGACATTGGGGCAAACCATTTACGTATATTATCCCATTTAAAACCCATCAAAGTCTTATGGAGTAGAGCTGTTATTACGCTGGCTTCACATATGAGGAAAAGGACGTTCAGAGAGGTCAAGCGTTGCACTCAGAGTCACACAGCTGGTAAGTGGAAAAGCCTTGATTTGAACCAGGCAACTTAGCTCCAGAGCCCAATACCCATGGGATACAGAACTCCAATGCTATAAAGTGCCGACGTTAATATTATTAAGCTTAATATAAAATAAAAATTAAAGTGAGGTAGAAAACCTTTGCATTTCATGCTCTTCTTATCTTTATCATGGAAATGTCATTCTTTCTCAGAAGTCAGAGTACTCTGTGTTTGCACAATGGGTCTCCTGTCAAAGTCTTTTAGGTATAGGGACCAAACTTCCAGTATTGATAATGGCAGACTATATATTTGGAACGATGCTACCGATGAACAAGACTAAAAATACCATATCAAATTTCTGCTTGAAGAAATCCGAGCATTTATCAGATAGTAAAATATGAGCCCCAATTCACACAGTAAATCAAGGGGTCAAGAGCAGCCTGAACTGTCAGATTCCAGAGCCCATGTTCTAGCTGCTTTACTGGAGAGCAACTAATATCTTGAGAGCGTATCAGCTTTCTGTTGTGAAGGACAAAGAAAAGACAAGAAGAAGAAAGTTTATCTCCCTTACCCGTCATGTGAAAGCTCTGGAACATAATTTTTGTCACGTGGCATTGGCTGTTGAAGAGTCTCTATCCGCACATTAGTTGGTGAATCACAGATGAATTATAGCAGGATGAGAAAAAGTTCTTGGTTCCGAACTACAAAGGAAGCCTCTGCTGTTGACCCTTTTGTGAAGGTGGTTGCCTGATGATGGAAGTGGGTACAGAGCCATATTGAGAAGCTGGTGTCGTGTTTTGGCTTAAATTGCGAAGACTTCTCCCTCTGAATTAGGCCTGGGCTGTGGCTCTTCCCGAAGCCCAGAGCGTGGAAAACTCCATCAAGGACCTATAGGACAGATGCACCTTCGTCGTCTTCTCAGTGGCTCCAGGGCCACGGCTCCTGTTCCAGTGAAGAGTTGGTCTGTACAAATGCACTTTCTTGCAGAAATCAAGACTTCTCTCTCTCTTTTTTGTCCTGAAGGTTACATTTCAGTGTGTTCAAATGTTTTGTTACATCAGTGAGAATGCAGCTGCTGGTGGACCACTGCAGGGAGAGCTGTCATTCCAAAAGATCCTTGATCTAAGAGAATAACTCCGTAGATCCTTTTGTCAGGTTTCCCTTATTGAACTGTGTGACTGATGTGAAGAAAATGAAATGCCTTTACTGGGCTTCGAAGCCTTCCATGTATTTATTCCTCCACCCAGTAAGAGATAAGGGAACAGCATCCCCCATTACATCATTCAACAAACCCGACTTACAGAATTCACACACACTTAGGATAAATGACGTGGTGGAATCGTCATATAAAGATGTTATGACTATTGACAACGACTCCATTCACTGGAAGTGCGGCCTTTCCTTCCTGAATAACTCGACTCTTCCATGTTTTGGCTAAACTTCTCATATTCTTTTCTGGTGGATGACTAGGTTCTAAGAGTTCATGAGTGAGGGCTCATCAGGGGAGAGCGTTCTTGCTTAGATGCCGGGTGGGGTGTGGCTTGAGAGCGGGCTGGCTGTAACACACCTGTAGGTCCCCTAGTGGATTTCACCTACTGGATGCCTGTCGGCCATCTGGGCTTCAGAGCATTCCTCCCTGAGTGGTTGCTCTGTGACTCTTTAATTTCCAGTGAACGCGGGGAAAGGAAAGGAGGCCTCCTACCTTCCTTGAAGCTTCTCACTGATGTAGTAAAATGGTCTTCCAGTTAAAAGGCTGAACCCCAAAAAGCAGGGAAGCCAGGAAAAAACAAGGTACGACCAGGTGTATTTAGGGGACACCCAGGAAAAACCCCTTGAAAAATGCAAATACAAACCACAGCTTTATCATCAAGCAAGTATGTGTGAAATCCTTTGAGTAGAGGGTAGGGGAGGACAGAACAGAACGGAAAAGAACAGAAAGACAGGGTTTCAGTGGTGAAAGAAAAGACATTTGCTTGGCCCGTGTCTCAGCAACAGAAAGAACGTGTAAGATTGATGTCGAACTGTGCTCACATCAGGGTCGTAACTTAACTGCCGCCTTTTCTTCGTGCATCACTGTCTTTTAAGTTCCTCCATCAACACCACCCCTCCACCACGAAGGCTCCCAGACTGGCTGTCTCTTCTGCCTGAAATGTTCTTTCCCACATTCTTTACGTTGTTTGGTTCCTTCTCAACTTTCTGACAGCAGATAGGCGGTTTCTCTGGTGCAGACAGGATTCTTCTGGCAACCACCCAGGGGAGGGCAGGGGCCCAGCTGGGACGTCTCTGGGCAACGCCTCCCCTGCTGCTGGCCGGTCAGCCTGCGGGATTCCGCTGTCCACGCACCAAGTGCCTGTCCTTGCTGTGTCTTCGGCTTTTTCCACACTTCCAGTCTGCTGGTGTCTTTCCCGGGGCTCAGATCACTCCATTGTGCCTCTGCTTGTCCTTGGGCGGCCAGGTTCCCTCCAGGGGTGGTGAGATGGGCCCTGAATTTCAGGAGGCTGAAGAAGGGCCTCCCAGAGCCTGGCCTGTGCCCGTCCTACCCATAGAGGTCTTTGATCAGCAGGGTGTTCAGTTGAAGTAATATTAGCCCTTTGTTTAAAAATCTTTGAGGAATATACTTGAGAAGTTTGAGAGAAATAAAGAAAATTTTAAAACATCCAGCTGATTGAACTTCTGGCACAAACATACCTTCTGGCTCTTGCCCTGAAAAGAGTGGTTTCATTCTGTATAATTTGGGCCCATTTTTACGCACCGGAAGCTTTTGCTGTTCAGTAATTTTCCTGAGATTAAACAGACAACTGCAAGCAAGCATGTTAACCTCAGTAGAATCTCTTTATTTACTTAATACTGGTGACATTTTTTTTTAATCCGTTCATCCAATTTTATGTACCTACCGGGCTCCAGTCACCCACGTTTGGGTGAGAACGACATATGGGTGGACTTCACGGCGTCCCCGCCCGTTACCCCCTGGACACGGGGAAACGCGTCTGTATCCAAGTTCACCCAGGTGGCTTCGGTCAGAGGTCCCACAGCGGGTGGTTGGAGAAATCTGCTGTGATTGGAAACAAGATGAGTTCCCTAGAAACTTGCCCGGGGAAGAGGCTTCAAGGAACGAATTCTGTAGCTGGATCACTTGGGTGTTTGGAAAGTTTGACGTAGGGTGGTTTGGGGTGAGGGCAGTAAGCAGGGCTTGGCAACGATTGGTCAGAATTTAGAAACCAGCGGATAGCTTCTTGGTTTGGTATGTGAAGCAAGGCTATTGCTGGAACCGAGGTTTATTTTTCTAGAACACAGTTGGAGGCAGCTATTGCTAGTGCAGGCAGAGCTTTAATGGTTTGTGTTTTAAGATGTGTTTTCTCTATAGTTTATCTGGTTTTGCCAGTTATGCTTTCTTTACAGTTTGTCTATTTGGCATGCTGTGGTTTTAAAAAAAATTCCATTCCTTGCTCCTGCCTTTTGGTTACCCTGAAGCCAGGACTGCGGGGTAGATGACATTCCCAGGGTGGTGACCATCTGACACCTGCACTGGTCAGAGCATCTGCGGCTATGCTGGAGGTCACTTGAGTTTCAACAAACTTTATACAGTTTTGTTTCTGTTGAATGGTCATTTGGTGAGACAGTGGCTAACAGCACTTTAGACGTGGGGGATCAAACATTTGAACAATGCAAAGCACGAAAATACTAAAAGAAGGATTGTGAGATCATCTGGGGTGCCAGGCAATTCTAATTGGAACATCACAAGGCACCAGATATGACATTTAAAGATTGGCAGGTGTGGTGATGCTAGAAGACGATGAACTTGTGTCTAAGTTATACATCTTCCTTAGAGGGTTTATAAAAATGAGTTACTTTCCGCTTGTACACCCATCTCTTGGTTCCTTGCTAAGTTCTATTCCTGTGAAAGTTTGGTTGTAAAAGCAGCTCCTACGAGAGCTGGAAACCTGTCTCACTACTTGTGATGTGATGAGGGGTTTTAGACTTTTGGCTGTCTTGCCTCTTGTGGCATTTACCGTACAAAATGTCACGGAGTGGTCGCGTCTGTCTAGGAAACTGATTCCTTTGAATGACTAGCAAGTACTGTGCGGTACTCAAGGGCAAATTTGCACCAGTGAAAAGAAAGTGGCTACAGCCCAAATGAAAGTGGGTCCAAACCCAACAGGTGACTCAATGGTATGTTTTAGATATATCCCAAGTGAGTGATGGCAAGTATTGTACTCGCGAAGGAGTGAGCAGGGGTGCAAATAACAGTGTTAAGGGTAGAGGCGTTATAAGTCCTATTGTTAAGAGATAACACACATCCATTAGAAACCCAGGATCTTGAACCTGCAGCGAGGAAAGACAATAGCACCAAGGAACAAAAGTATGTAAAGAAGTGCATGGCAACCAAAGGTTGCAGGCGTTTGAGGTCTTGTTCTGATGTTTCAGATGGAAGCTGTCTACTTGGCACTGCAGTGTCTGCTTGACCCAGGGGTCTTGGGTCAGCACTGGCCTTCAGAAGATCATATGCGTCTGGGGGATACTTACAGGTCTGGAGGCTTCGGGTGGGTGGGGTGACTTTCCAGTGGTCAAGGAAGGTTGGTTTCTCTTTAATTGGGAGATGCAAACCCAAGGATCAATAAATAACTTGTAATTAAGCCAGGGTGCTGTGGGTCTGCAGGACTTTTCATCAGGATTCAAGAGCTGCCGCCCTCTGGCGTCTTCCCCTAGAAGACGAGGTCCCTGGGTTTTCAGTCGTGTCGGGGTGGTTAGGAAGATACTGAGGAAAAGTCACCAATAAGATGGTCAGATGAAGTATGCAGTAGTCCCTTTAAATATTCAGCCAGACGAGTTTGTAACAGGAGGGAATATGAGATCTGGGTGACGTTCCCAGACTTTAGGGTTTCTGGTCATCAGCGCAGGAAGGGAGGGAGGGTCAGTTTCCTCCAGTTGGAATTCATCCCCGGTCAGTGAGGCAATGGCAGCAGCTCTGGTCGTGGAAGTTCAAGGGTCTCTGAGAATTTTGATAATTTTCCTTTTAAAATAATATTGGTCCTGTAGACGTCTCCTGAAGGCCAAAGATAACATGGACAGAATGGAGTTTTTGAGTGATTGGAACGATTTCTTGGAGTTTCATAACAACAGTTTCTGTAACGTGGGTCCCTTAATACTGGAGAGATGTGGAGTGGAATTCTCTACATAGGCTGACGGTGACTGTGACATCCACTGGGAGATGTCGGGGCAGGGCTGGGGTGGCGTCTGGTCTCTTGTCCACGCCTTTCCTTTACAGTTTACAGGATGGTGTTGGTGACAGATGGGAGGTGCACCAGGTACTCGCTAAGCAATTTTAGTGCAATTTCTCCACCAGAGTTAAGTACATCTTAGTCTGGTGGGTGATCTTATGCGAAGTGGTTTGCGCGGCTCCATTTTTGAAGTTCCCTGGCACCAGCGCGAGGCTGACGTAAGGGTGGGAGAAATTATCCTCCTGCAGCAAACAGACAGATGGTTACCGGAATCTTTTTGTCTGACTCTGGAGCCAACTTTTGACATCACATGACAGCCTCTTTGAACTTCTCCAAGCATTTGCTTCTGCGTGACATCGGAAGGCCTTGATTTTAAGGAGGACTGCTCACTTGGCCGAGTGGTCAGCCAGAGCACTTTTTTTTAGCATTAAAATCATGCTCTTTCGTATATGCTTCTATAACAGCGTCCTCTTTAGGGTGCATCAGGGTGTTAGGAGCTCTTTCCTCTGATGACCAGTTCAAACTGGGCTCCTCACTGATGTCAGTTCCTCCAGAGCACGCCCAAAGCACCCCCTCCCAACGGGTGTGCCCACTCTGGGTGAATATCCATCCTCTTATCCCGAGCCCACTGACGAGCTTTAATGAGCGCAGTTGAGCTCTGCCATTTGAAATGATTTTGCCTCCGGTAAGAGGCCATGACCTAGAGATGCGTTATGGCCTGGCCAACCCTGAGGTCCTGAACAAACTGGTGCCCTCACTGGTTTCTTCAAACAAGAATCCCATTAAGATGTGGTCCATAAACAACTGATACTAAGTGGGGATTTTCTATGAGAACCGCTAACAAATCTGTTTGAGGCATGAAGGTGTTAGCAACTGTGATTCTCCTTCCTCGTGTAGAGGGGTTCTGGGCATCACCAGGGCGGATAGAAGTGTGGACTTTGAACATAGCAGGCGCTCCCAGGAGGTGCTGCTGCTGCTGAGAAACGCTGACTTCTTCCAGTGAGTGACAGGGACTGGAGAGTATGAGGGACACTTATGCTCAAGGGGATCCTGGTCCGAGAAGGTGGACTCCTCCACATGCTTAGCTGGTTCCCCTGCTGCTCTGAAGGGCGGCCCTGCCTTTGCTGCTGGGGAAAAGCTGTACTAAGATATCGCTGTCTGTACTTCCAGGAGGCTGAGTCAGAGCTCAGAGGGCTTGTCTAGAATGTCTGTGCTCCAACAAGTGGACGGGTTATAATAATCAGGTAGCTTCAGCCTGGGAGGTTGTTAGAGGGGTAGTTTGAAATCACACAATGCCTGCTCTTGGTAAGTTTTCCAACGGGATACTAAGGGCTTAGTTAAGTCGTGTAGAAATGTGGTGACCTCAGAAAAATTAAGAACCCACTACTGTCTGCAGTAGCTGATTTGAGATTTAAAGGCCCTTCAGATCTTGGTTAAGGATTTATGAAAAGGGATAAAAGTCTTCTGTGAAAGAACAAACAAAACCCAAAGTTAGTAGAAGGAAAGAAATCATAAAGATCAGAGCAGAAGTAAATGAAATAGAAACAAAGAAAACAATAGCAAAGATCAATAAAACTATAAAAGCTGGTTCTTTGAGAAGATAAACAAAATTGATAAACCTTTAGCCAGACTCATTAAGAAAAACAGGGAGAGGACTCAAATCAATAAAATTAGAAAGGAAAAAGGAGAAGTTACAATGGACACCACAGAAATACAAAGCATCATAAGAGACTACTACAAGCAACGCTATGCCAATAAAATGGACAACCTGGAAGCAATGGACAAATTCTTAGAAAGGTATAACCTTCCAAGACTGAACCAGGAAGAAATAGAAAATAGGAACAGACCAATCACAAGTAATGAAATTGAAACTGTGATTAAAAATCTTCCAACAAACAAAAGTTCAGGACCAGATGGCTTCACAGGTGAATTCTATCAAACATTTAGAGAAGAGCTAACACCCATCCTTCTCAAACTCTTCCAAAAACTTGCAGAGGAAGGAACACTTCCAAACTCATTCTACGAGGCCACCATCACCCTGATCCCAAAACCAGACAAAGATACTACAAAAAAAGAAAATTACAGACCAATATCACTGATGAATATAGATGCAAAAATCCTCAACAAAATACCAGCAAACAGAATCCAACAACACATTAAAAGGATCATACACCATGATCAAGTGGGATTTAGTCCAGGGATACAGGGATTCTTCAATATACGCAAATCAATCAATGTGATACACCATATTAACAAATTGATGAATAAAAACCATATGATCATCTCAATAGACGCAGAAAAAGCTTTTGACAAAATTCAACACCGATTTATGATAAAAACTCTCCAGAAAGTGGGCATAGAGGGAACCTACCTCAACGTAATAAAGGCCATATACAACAAACCCACAGAAAACATCATTCTCAGTGGTGAAAAACTGAAAGCATTTCCTCTAAGATCAGGAACAAGACAAGGATGTCCACTCTCGCCACTATTATTCAACATAGTTTTGGAAGTCCTAGCCGTGGCAATCAGAGAAGAAAAAGAAATACAAATTGGAAAAGAAGAAGTAAAACTGTCACTGTTTGCAGATGATATGATACTATACATGGAGAATCCTAAAGAGGCCACCAGAAAACTACTAGAGCTAATCAATGAATTTGGTAAAGTTGCAGGATACAAAATTAATGCACAGAAGTCTCTTGCATT
The DNA here is from genome assembly GCF_028021215.1 of Eschrichtius robustus. NCBI lineage: Eukaryota > Metazoa > Chordata > Mammalia > Artiodactyla > Eschrichtiidae > Eschrichtius > Eschrichtius robustus. Next base: position 29,637,848 of record NC_090837.1, read on the forward strand.
CCTATACACTAACAACGAAAGATCAGAAAGAGAAATTAAGGAAACAATCCCATTCACCATTGCAACAAAAAGAATAAAATACCTAGGAATAAACCTACTTAAGGAGGTAAAAGACCTGTACTCAGAAAACTATAAGACACTGATGAAAGAAATCAAAGATGACACAAACAGATGGAGAGATATACCATGTTCTTGGATTGGAAGAATCAATATTGTGAAAATGACTATACTACCCAAAGCAATCTACAGATTCAGTGCAATCCCTATCAAATTACCAGTGGCATTTTTTACAGAACTAGGAACAGTTCAAAGAATCTTAAAATTTGTATGGAGACACAAAAGACCCCGAATGGCCAAAGCAGTCTTGAGGGAACAAAACGGAGCTGGAGGAATCAGACTCCCTGACTTCAGCCTGTACTACAAAGCCACAGTAATCAAGACAATATGGTACTGGCACAAAAACAGAAATATAGATCAGTGGAACAGGATAGAAAGCCCAGAGATAAACCCATGCACCTATGGTTAACTAATCTATGCCAAAGCAGGCAAAGGATATACAATGGAGAAAAGACAGTCTCTTCAATAAGTGGTGCCGGGAAAACTGGACAGCTACATGTAAAAGATGGAAATTAGAACACTCCCTAACACCATACACAAAAATAAACTCAAAATGGATGAGAGACCTAAATGTAAGACTGGCCACTATAAAACTCTTAGAGGAAAACATAGGAAGAACACTCTTTGACATGAATCACAGCAAGATCTTTTTTGATCCACCTCCTGGAGTAATGGAAATAAAAACAAACAAATGGGACCCAATGAAACTTAAAACCTTCTGCAAAGAAAAGGAAACTACAAACAAAATGAAAAAACCCTCAGAATAGGAGAAAATATTTGCAAACGAATCAACAGACAAAGGATTAATCTCCAAAATATATAAACAGCTCATGCAGCTCAATATTAAAAAAAACAAACAACCCACTCAAAAAATGGGCAGAAGACCTAAATAGACATTTCTCCAAAGAAGACATACAGATGGCCAAGAAGCACGTGCAAAGCTGCTCAACATCACTAAATATTAGAGAAATGCAAATCAAAACTACATTGCGGTATCAGCTCACACCAGTCAGAATGGACATCATCAGAAAATCTACAAACAACAAATGCTGGAGAGGGTGTGGAGAAAAGGGAACCCTCTTGCACTGTTGGTGGGAATGTAAATTGATACAGCCACTATGGAGAACAGTATGGAGGTTCCCTAAAAAACTAAAAATAGAGTTACCATATGATCCAGCAATCCCACTACTGGGCATATACCCAGAGAAAACCATAATTCAAAAAGACACATGCACCCGAATGTTCATTGCAGCACTATTTACAATAGCCAGGTCATGGAAGCAACCTAAATGCCCATCGACAGAGGAATGGATAAACAAGATGTGGTACATATACACAGTGGAATATTACTCAGCCATAAAAAGGAACGAAATTGGGTCATTTGTAGAGACGTGGATGGATCTAGAGACTGTCATACAGAGTGAAGTAAGTCAGAAAGAGAAAAACAAACATCGTATATTAACGCATATATGTGGAACCTAGAAAAATGGTACAGATGAACCAGTTTGCAGGGCAGAAACAAGAGACACAGATGTAGAGAACAAACGTATGGACACCAAGGGGGGAAAGTGGGGGGGGGGGGGCGTGGTGGTGGTGTGATGAATTGGGAGATTGGGATTGACATATATACACTAATGTGTATAAAATAGATAACTAATAACCTGCTGTATATTAAAAAAAAGAAAAAAAAGTCTTCTATGAAATTCCGAGGCACAATGCATGTCCGGGTGTAAAGTTGGCCTTTCCAGAAAAAAATGAAGAGGTGTTGTCCTGACTTAGCGGAATCTGGAGAAAGCAGAGCACAGATGTGAAAAGGGAGGACTTGGGTGGCACCCAGGATGGGATGATGTTGGAGTTCGGCTCCACAGGAGACAGAGGTCAGGCTATTTTACTTACAGCTCTGGGTCCAGGCTGAGTGACTTCTTATCTGCTGGATGCCACACCCACCAGGAAGGAGCATGGAATGACTTCTTTCCAGCCCATGTCTGTGTTTTCCAGTCTCTGTGTAGATTTTGGTTTTAATGTTTTCTGGGAGTGTTTGAGAGAGAGGGCCTAATCTGATCCATAATGGGTTTGGTTCCAGTACTTCCCCTCGGGAGCTCCGGGGTCCCCTCCCCCACCACGCACCCTGGGAGCCGACTCCGACGTGCCCACATGGACCACCTCATTCACTGCCCAGTGGGCCCCAGGAAGCCCCCCTTCATGAATTTTACAGAAGTGGGAACGGAAGCCTGGAGGTGCCCAAGGTCACACCGTGGTCAGCTGATACTCTGGGGACACATCCCGGTCAATCCTTTTAGCAGGTTGGAAAACTATGAAACCATTGATTTGAGACATCTTCCTAAATATCTTTGCCTCATAACGTCCCTGCTCAGGGTAGCCAGAGTTCTCCCATTTTTGTTAACCTGCCCTGATTTCAGTGGCTGCATGGCTCACCCCTGGCCGGTCCCCGCGGTCACCAGTGATGACCACACCTCCGCCCGTTCCCATCGGGGCTTCTTCCTGGGGCCTCCGCGCGCTCCTGCTCTGTGTCCAGCAGGCTGTGCGGGGGTCTGTTAAAGGTCAAAGCAAATGGGAATGTGACGTGAAGTAGAAAACCCAAATCTCAGTTAACAACAAAAATGCCATGTCCGTTTCATAGCACAAGAGGGCGCTGTGGGCTAAGAAAAGGGGAGGTTTTGGTTTGCTCGCATCCTTTCAGCCTTCCCAGCGCTCCCTAAACCTGAGAGTCCGCGGCATCCTCTCCAGGCATCGTCAGACTCGGGAGCCTGTCCGCCGTGTGCTCTGTCCTCTGCGGCTGTGACCGAGGAGCCGGTCTGGACCACAGAGTATCCTGCTGGGGTACAGAGCAATGGTCCCGGAGAATCACCGGGAGGTGGAAAGAGCGAGAAATCGGTTCTGTGCGAGTTTGTTTCTTCTCACTCCAAGCGCCCTGTGCTGTGTTTCTGGCGAGCGGGCGGCCTTCCCCATGTTGGTCCGGGACTCAGGTCCCTTCCTGAGAGGTCCAGCCCGCTGGCCCCTCCGTCAGCAGACGGGGGTGGCGGGGGGAGCATCGCACGCCACCCCACCACTCCATCCTGCTCCCGCCCACCAGGCTTTCCCCGCAGACACCCTGCAGTTACTCTTTGCTCACGCTTCACAGCAAAATGGGCTCATTTCTGTTACATTTGTCGATGTGGAGGAAGAAGGCTTTGTTACTGTGACTGTCACTTTACAGTAGGCAGGTCCCAGCCATGGTACATGACGGTGGTTGTCCACGAATGCGGGCATCTGAAAGCTGCACCCCAGATGTCATCAGGGGCAGGTCTGGGTGGGCCCGGAGCTCTCATCACACGCCAGACGGCATAGGGGGTGGCCTCACCGTGAGACCAGGGAGACCACCAGCCGCTGAGACCCTCGGCATCTCCAGGTTGGCAGATTCCGTGGTTGCGTGGCCATGAGACAGCAGTGCTGGTCAGAGGTGACTGGGTCGCCGAAGTGTTTAAAATGGGGATTTTACTTGAATAAAACACACTGCACAGCAGTCTCAATTCAGGACAGTAGTGAGTCAGGAGGCAGGTGGGCTCCAGGGTGGGCCTTTACAACCAGCCTCCCATTTGCACTTCGAGATAGAAAAAAAAAAAACAACAGAAACGGTAAATAGTGGGACTTTTGTCTCCTGAGGACACTTTAGGATAACAGTCATGGCAGGGACAGAAGGGGACTAAACCCTGTTTGAGTAAAGGATCAAGAGGTCACATATCTCCCATCCTTGGGGCAAGGGAGACACTGCACATGCGCAGAAAGGCTCCTCAGGGGTCAAAAAGGAGGGGGCGCCACCCCATAATAGGTGATGCCAAGGCCCCCCATAGGCCTCTGGGCTGTAATCCATCTTGGAAAAACGTTGCACACGCATGTTGGGGAGGGCCCTAGGGCAGGTCAGGTGTGGAAAAAGAAACCAGATAATTGGCCAAAGGTAAACCAAGACCCAGAAGAACTGCCCTGTATAAGTGACTTAACCGCCACTTTACTGGGCTCCTCCTCATTAGGGGGGGCGCCCACACCCTTTGTCTCCGGTGTGCATCTGTGCCTTGCTTCTGTCTTAACAAACTGTTTCTCTGTGTGCTCTCCCACCTGTTGTTGTGCTATGTCTTTAATAAGTAGCTTTGTACCTGTTTTTATAGGTTTTACCTCCTTGAAACATTCTTGCTTTTGAACAGGGGTGGGGCAAGAGCCAGGGGAACCTTGTTTCTAGCCTCTAGCCCCTGATGGACTTGCGGCTAGGATTCCTGGTTTTCATCCAGGCTACCCAGGTCCAATTCCTGGGCAGGGGACTAAGATCTCACTTCAAGCTACCGCTCACTGCTGTCTCCCCAAGATCAGTAGCAGTTATTATAATCCTGTCGTATTATAATATGACGCTCCGTTTATTGGAAATTTTATTATATTGCAAAGGCTGTCTGGGTTCAAAATGCTATCAGGGAAAAGAGCCACTTTTAAGGAGTTGTTTGTTTTTACTAAATCCTCTGAAATCTATCCCATTTTAGATAACGTGTTTTATCTGAAAGCTCTCCTCTCAGACTTGGAATTTGGTCTGAACAGAAAAATAATAAATAGCATAATTATACCTGTACAGTAGATTGGAAACAGAATCTAACTTATGTATTAGCTTTGCCTAGTTAGCATGGAAACACCAATTCTATTTGCATATAAAGGAACACTAATTGCTAAAACCAGAGTTGAAAATTGCATTTTCCTATATATTTAACAAGCTGAATTTCTCCTTCATGTCAATGAAAACGGATGTTTCTCCCAAGCAGGGCTTTTCTGAGAGCGGTCCTTGGTACAAGCATAGTTGTGTCTGCAGAAGATCTCTTGGGGGGTTTTAATACCAAAGTTTGTTTCTGAGGTCAAGTCGTGCAAAACAATGGAAAGTCCAGGTGAAAATTGAATTAGGTTCCCGTGGCTGCTGTAATAAATTACCACAAACTTGGTGGCTTAAAAAACATTTTTAACAGTTCTGGAGGCCAGACGTCCAAAATCAACGTTACTGGGCAGAAATCAAGGGGTTGGCAGGGCCACGCTTTCTCTGGAGGTTCTGGGGGAGAACCCTCCTGCTTCATCAGCCTCTGGTGGCTGCTGGTGCTCCTTGGCTTGGGGCCGCATCCCTCCCGACCCTGCCTCCCTCCCCACAGAGGAAGTTTTCTGCATCAAACTTCCCTCTGCCACCCGGTTAGGACACTGACTGCATTGAGAGCTCACCTGAATGATCAAGAATAATCTCCCCTCTCAAGATTCTTAATTAAATCACACCCACAAAGTTCTTTTTGCCATTTGAGGTTCTAGAGATCAGGGCGTGGGTATCTTTTGGGGGCATGTTCAGCCTTCTACCAAAGTCAGAGCTGACTGTCTGGTACAGGTTAAAGCCAGGGGGAAGGTGTGCCCAGGTGAATGCAATGCTTTAGGAGCTCTGAAGCCTTGATGTAGGGATCCCTATAGAATTCCAGCAGATTAGAGCAGACGCTCAGGTAACCCACTGATGTCTGGAAGGGGGTCTTGCCCCGTGCTGGAGGTAAGTACATCCTTGAGAAGAGCTGTCTTGTGAATGTCCTTGGGGCATCTCAGGGAGCTCTGATACACTGTTCCAGGAGCCCGAGATTCAAACCCTGGGTGAAATTTCCTCAGGTGGTTATGTTGAATCAGGTGTCATTTTTTTTGCAGGGGTTGCTTGTCACTGTCAGACCCCACAGGTTCAGGGCTCAGTCCTACAAGATTGTCCCCACTTCAGACGCCAGCCAATCCCAAATTCAGGTGCTTCTGACTGACTGGCTGTAGATCAGAGGGTCCCACGACTCCCTCCTCGGGCTTGACTGATTTCCCACAGCGGCTCACAGACCTCAAACAGTTTACTCACCAGATTACCAGTTTTTAAAAATTTTATTTGTTTTTTATTGAAGTATAGTTATGTATATATTATATAAGTTTCAGGCGTACAATATAGTGATTCACACTATTTATAGTTATTATAAAATATTTGCTATATTCCCCATGTTGTACAATATATCCTTGTAGCTTATTTTATACCTAAATAAGCTATTTAGGTATTAGCTTATTTAGGCATAAATAAGCCCTCCACATCCCCACTCCCCCCAGAATGAAATTTTGCCATTTGCAGCAACATGGATGGACTTGGAGGATATTATCTCAGTGAAATAAGTCAAACAGAGAAAGGCAAATACTGTATGATATCACTTATATGTGGAATCTAAAAAATACAACAAACTAGTGAATATAACGAAAAAGATTACCAGTTTATTTTAAAGGATAAAACTTGGGAACAGCCAGAAGAGATGCCCAGGGCAAGGTGTGTGGGAGGGGGGGTGGAGCTTCCATGCCCTCCAGGTGCCGCCCAGTCTCCACGTGTTCACCAACCTGGAAGCTCTCCAATCCAGTCTTTTGGGGTTTTATGGAGGCTTCACTACTTAGGCACGAGGGATGGAATCATTAGCCATTGGTGATTATCTCAATCTCCAGCCCCTCTCCCCCTGGAGGTCAGGGGATAGAGGCTGAAAGTTCCAACCCTCTAATCACTCCCTTGGTTACCCTGGCAACCAGCCTCCATCCTTAGGGGACTTTCCAAAAACCACTCCATTAACTTAAACTCTAGTGTAGTTGAAAAGAGCTCGTGATGAATAACAGAAGACACCTTTATGGCTCTTATCACTTAGGAAATTCCAAGGGTTTTAGGAGCTCTGTGCCAGGAACTAGGAGGGAGACCAAATATATATTTAATCACAATATCACAGGTGAATAATATTTCATACCTCACAGAACTGTTATGAGGGTGAAATGAGATATGTCAAACACATAGCCCAGGGACTGGGATCATGCAAGCTCTCAACAAGCCTTAACTCTTGTTACGATGGAGGTTCTTTCTTTTGGGGACTTCAATCCCTCCTGGTGAAATGAATTTGAGCCCTCAGCCCCTGTGCAGGGCAATGCATAACCAAAGGAAAACCCCCCAGCTGTAAATCGGTCACTTTTTTTGTTGATGTGGTCTTTTTAGATATTTAAATATTCATGCATTTGGCAGATGCATTAGGGCCGGAGTGATAAATCTGAAACATATAGATGGTGATCCGAGACATTAAAGGGAGACAGATGGTCTTCTGGGCATCAGAGATTGACCAAGTTTGCATTAGGAATTCAGACTGTTACATGTCATTAAGTTTTCCTCCTGTATCTAGATGCTGCAGCACTGGGTGCCCTGTATTGACAAACAAAGCAGAAAGTGACCGATATGATCAGCTTTAAAGGGAACTGGGAGTGCAGAGGATGTATACCTTGAAACATCGGATTTTTCTTTTAATGTGAATAGCTTTATTATTTTTATTTTGTCTGTATAGGTCAGCAGACATGGTTTCTATTTTCTTAAAACACGTTAAAAATTATACAAGCAATTTAATTTTGTGGGGAAAATCTTTGGAATATAGTGTTAAAAGAAGACAACAGGCCCCAAATGGAGTTGCTTATGCTAAGCCCCACGTGCAAACTGAGACTTAATTACGGTTGTGGCTTTACCAGAAATGGAATCCTCACCAGACACCTGCTGGATAGGCCCCCACCATCCCCTAAGGGAAAGTAATAACCAACCCGCCTTCCTGCCTGGGATAACTTCTTTGTCCTGCTCCCTTCTGCCTGAAAAAGTCTTTCACTTTGTACAGTTAGCTCCTCAGACCTCCCTTCTATCAGCTGGATTGGATGCTGTCTGGTCCGAATCGATTTTTGCTCAAATAAACTCTTAAAAATGTTAATACGCCTCAGTTTGTCTTTTAAAAAAAAATTTATTTATTTATTTTGGCTGCGCTGGGTCTTAGTTGCGGCACGCGGGATCTTTGTTGTGGCATGTGGGATCTTTAGTTGCGGCATGCATGTGGTGTCTAGTTCTCTGAGCGGGGATCGAACCCAGGGCCCCTGCATTGGGAGCGTGGAGTCTTACCCACTGGATCACCAGGGAAGTCCCCTCAGTTTATCTTTTAACAGCAGAGAAAATAAGAAAAAACTTCCCACCGTCTTTCCACTCCAAGACACCACTGAAAATATTTGGCTGGGGATCTCCCTGGCAGTCCAGTGGTTAGGACTCCGTGCTCTCACTGCCAAGAGGCCAGGTTCAATCCCTGGTCGGGGAACTAAGATCCCACAAGCCAGAAAAAAAAAAAAAAGAAAAAAAGAAAATATTTGGCTGCATTTTTCCAACATAAAATTTCTTCCATACATAAGGTTTTCTGTGCTTTGATATGGTGATATCATATGCATTATTTATTTTCTAATTCTCTTCTTTTTCACCCATCATTATTATGTCATAAGTATTTGAAACCCATTTTAATGCTAATGAATAATAATTCTGATAGCTGACATTTAATGAGTGCATACCATGTACCAGGCCCTATTTAACCAATGACGTGAATTAATAATCTACTCTTCACAACAATCCTACCAGGTAGACACTATTACTATTGCACTATTACTATTACTATTGCATGGTATTACTATTACCATGTTGCAGATAAGAGAATGGGACCCAGAGACGTTTCTAGAACTTTCCAAATCACAGATGGCAGCAAGTGACAGAGCCAGGGTTGCAGGCAGCCTGGATGCAGAGTCTGACTCATAACAACCGCTTCAGATCGTTCTCCATCAAATCACTGGTAAGTTAGGAGGTGATATTTATTTGAAGCAGGGGCACTGGCAGTTTTCACAGGTCTAACCACGTCATATTCATGTTTCTATTGATATATCCATCCCCAGGTAATGCACCTCTGTACATGTCTTTTGAATGAAAGGATGGATTTCTAGTTTGGGTACCAGGCATTGGTGAAGTTCTGTGGTAGATCAGTGTGTCAGTCAGCAGTGAGCTGGAACGGTGCGCAGACCGTGGACGGGGAAGGCACAACCAGGTGACTGGCCCCTGCAACATCATGGCCACAGTCAGGGCTAAGGATTTGTTGAGTGGACATTTTTGAATGACCCCAAGGCCAGAATAATAGGGAATCAGGACTCAGGGAGCAGTCTGGGTTGGCTGTCTGTGGTCAAATTCTTTCACATCTGAACTGGGTTCACCCCTTTTGTAACCTTTCAACTAAGCATAGGTGAGAGTGATCACAAGTCCCTCCTGTGAGGGGACGTGGGACAGGCAGCCTCCGCTATAATGCATGTCACCCAGGTGTGTTATGAGTGAAACATTGTTCACAGACTGGCTTGAAAAATCAACCATTTCTAATTGGGTTTCTATGGGGTAATGTGACTGTGTTCCTAAATAACCCATGAAAAATGAAATTTTGGGATATTCTTGTTTGTATTACATTAGAAACTGCTCTACTTGAGGCAGGAAAGTAGAATAATTCCAGAAAGATTTCCAGCAGCAGAAACAACATAGGCTTCTGGTCAACCAGCTGGCTTGGCCTGAGATTTGTAACAAATACTACAAGGGGTAGAGAATTAAGGTTGCATGTTGGAAAAACATGTTTATTTTCTCCTTTGTCAGAGATGATATTTGGAAAAGGTCCTAACAGAGCAAGTAGTAAAAACAATGACAGAAATTTGGGCATATGTCCAAAATCGGGAGAGTTAGGCTGTGAATTGAGGGATATTGATACAGTGAAATACACAATTTAGCACTAGGGCTTTGAACTTGGGCGCAGAGCGTGTGTGATGAGCGTCCAGCCGTATATCTTTCACAGACAAGCGCTTCTTCCTAAAGTTTTCACTAAGACAAGCTTAGCTTTGAAAAGAAGCCTCTTGAAATGCTATTTTTTTCTTGAATCCTTTCATCTATTTCAACTTACTCGTTTAAAAATTGGTCAAAAATATCACTAAAGTACACAGGGCATTTATGAACTGTCCTGGATTTTAAAGAAACATTGTTTTTTATGGGGACATTTTAATATAAAAAAAATTTTTAGCCCTATTCAGAATGCCAAAAAGTGAGCATTCCAAAGGTGTTTCAGCTTCAGACATGAATAAATATATGCTTTGAATTGGTCTCTTTGTACCTGGTCCAATATTGAGAACAAATTGCCAAGTTAGCAGTCTAGCAGGAAGAAAAATACTAACTTTTCTGCAGATTTTTGGATAAGTTGAAGAGAGTTTTAAAAACTCAGTGTTTGAGCCTGGGAAGCAAACTGCTAGAAACATATAAGTGCAGGTTTAATTTATAACTCCTGGTGGATGGCCGAGGGTAGTGGCAACCTGCAAAGGCAATGGCGGCCGGTCCTATGGGGCCCTGGGTGGGACTGTGGGAGTTCGGGGGGGGGGGGGAGGAAATGGGTCTGCTTAAATTGTTTAGCTGGGGCCCATGAGGACTCTTGTCCTCTTCTCATGTAGATACTTGTTGAAAACACTAATTAGGGAGTAAAATATTTTAGATCATCTGCCGGGGATCAGTCTGCTGGGGAGTCTGGGTAGCAGTATGAGATACACATTTCTATATAATTTGCCACAATTTGGGCCACTGTCTCATTGGAGTGAGGCTGGAAGGTCAGGTCAGATGGTCTGATCATCAGGGTTACACGCGGGCTGGGCCGCCTCCCTGGCTGGTGAGCATAGCCGCTCTTGAACTTCCCAAGCTTCCTTTCCACTACTCATCAGACCGAGAGCATTCCTGTCCCAAAGCGTTGTTGTAACCACCTGTGATGATACAGGTCAGAGAGCACAGCATCCCTGCTGGGCCTCCTGATCGATGCCCCCAAATGTTAGTGTGTCTGAATTTATTCAATGAAATACTGCATGTTTAGCACTTAGCGTAATGCACCTAAGGCTTGGCATTTACTGAAGAATCAATACTTTTCTCCTGAAAATTCGAAAAACGAAGTTTTCTCTCTGGTCTGTGTGTTGGGTGGTATGGTGCTTTTACAACAGAAAAGTCGATAACGCGGTCTCCTTACTCTGCACTTGTTAGCAAAGCGGGATTTTTTTTTTTTTTTTTTTTTACGAACTCTACACTTCACTCATAAAAAATAATTTTCAACCAATATTAATCCTGCAACAGTTACATTCTAGACCCTGTGTTGGATGGTAGGCGTACAATGCTGAGCAAAACAAGCTCAACCCCTCTTCCTAGGACCCCCGCATCAGTGTGCACTTACCAACCGTGACGAGCTCCAGGCAGAGAAGTCGCTGGGAGGGTCCAGGAGGGTGGCGGGAAGGACATTTATAGGGGATGATTCTGGAGCTGAGACCTGACGGTTGAGCAGCAGCTAACAAGAGAAATCGAGTGGGAAGAAGGCAGGATCGAGGGGCACGGACAGGCAGTGCGTCAGAAACAGGAAGGGAGAGTCACACGCGGCCACACTAGGCATGCAGGTCACATGAGGGGGTCCAGCCGGAGAACACGTGGGTCAGCAGCACCAGGGTTTGGAGGGCAAGGGTGGATCTGGGCGGACGTAGGGGGTTGCCCACGTGGGTGACAGTTGTAGCTTGGACTGGGGAGGGGGCTGTGCAGGTGGAGAAAATGAGGGGCGTCTGGAGATGTTTAGGGATTTAAATTGACAGCATCTGGTGATGAGTTGACTGTGTCAGGTGGGGAAGAGGGAGTTTCTAATGATTACACCCCAGTTTCTAGGTTGTCCCTCTGGAAGGATGGCTGTGCTCTTCCCGGGTGCAGGAGGCACATGTGATCCCACAAAGACCTGGTTCCCTTTGGCCACGTGGAGTTGGAGGTGCTTCTGAGACCCCCACCTGCTGGGCCTTGAGTTGGGGATTCCGTGTAAAGGCCTGGCCTGGAGATGGGGATTTGGGAGCGATGGTCCCCAGGGGGGTATGGATGCGATGTGAGGGAAGCGGGGGCTGGGGCTGGACCTCGGGGAACCCCCCATTTGAGTCTTTGGGGCTCAGGCCCCAGGAGCCTGGTCAGGAGTGTCATGGACAATCCACCTCCTGAGTTTCTTAGGGTAAAAAATTCCCAAGTGACTGGACACCACTTACGGCTGCTTGTCTAGAGGTGGAAGGGGACCCAGAGGTGGGAACTCTCCCCTCACGGTTCTTGGGGTGCAGGGTGGGGGTGAGGGGGATGCTCTGTGCCTTTTGGGACGGAAGGAGAGAGTCAGAATAAAATACTAACGTGAGTGCATTGCTGATATTCTTCGTCTTCGTTGCCTGCCCTGCAGTCCACACACACACAGACGTTTACACCCGGTCGTGGTGGCGTGTGGAATCAGGGTGAAGGAAAAGCATTGATTTAAGTGTCATTGGTTTCTTTCTCAGAAGGCCTCTTGATGAAAACTGCAAACAGACACGTGCAATTACACACGCACACACACACACACACAGATAACTAGACGGATGCCCATGTTAGTTTACACATTTTGAAAGGTAGCTCAGGAAAATGAAGGAAAATGGTTCTAATTATTTTTCTGTTGGGGACAGAAAATAGAAGGAAGCCAAGCTGCTTGCTTATGAGTCTCTCATTTACATAATTAAGAAAAACAGAGAAAAGATTCTCAGTCAGAAATTGCTGAGTCACGTGTGTAATGACTGCTGGAAACGCTGGCAGCCTCAAAATGCTGGGTCAAAAAGGAGCAGGTGTGACATGGGTGCATCCTGACCTCACCTCAAGCGATGACTTTTGATTTTTTTTTTCTTAAAGAAAATTGCTTAAAAAGATCCAAAGCCAAAAAAAAAGAAAATAATCTGTGATAAGCTATAAATATAGGCATACTAATTGGAATGTACATATATAAAAATACTGTGTTGCAATATTTGTAGCTAAAAAAGCATTGTATAAGAACTAATGTTAAATGGTATAAAAAGGTGGGAAACCTCGTATATAGACTACAGACCACAGGAAAAGGAAAGGATTGCTCACAGCAGTAAGAGAGCAGCAGAGAACGACTAAAATTAGGATTTTCCCAATTATGCATCTTTTTGCTGAGGACTTAAAATGGCATCACACAGTCACTGTAGAAGCAACAGAGATGTGGGACATGGTTTTCGACCTCAAGTTCTGATGGGAAAGGTATGTAGATAAACGTTAGAAAATGAAGCTAGCTTCTCCTCTACCTGATATACCATGTTTCTATTTCCTGAAAATTGTATAGTTTGCTAAAAATTCTCCTATTTTATCTCCCTTTTCTCTCTTACCTTGTGGAATTTTAGGATACATGTTGTCTATAGCTTTAAAAAGACATTTTAGAATTTTAGAATGGTTAAAAACGATCTTTTTTTTTTTTTTTTTTCAGGAGAAAAAAATACTTCACTGCCCGGTGTTTTTAAAAAAACTATTTGTTTAATAAAAAAATACACAGGAATTTAAACATAGGTTTAAGCTTTAAATAAATAAATTACAACAAACTGTGAATATAGGAATCTAAATGGGAGTTCTAAAATAATTTTCATGTTAAAAAATTGAATTTACCTTTGTGAAAAGAAAAACAAATTTAGGGGCTATTTAATGGTAAAGTAGTAGTTCAGAACTGGTAGAAAGGAAATAAGGTATTTGTTTAAATGAAAGGCATTTTTTTGTTGCTGAAGACATGCTCTGTTGCTACCGAGATTTGAGGCGATTTTAGCCCGTTTCAAATTTGGTTTTATTATTTCCACAACCAGGGACAGCCTCATAGTCTCCAAATCTGGTTGCTGGCCAGATTACTGCCCTGCCCCCGGGGGTAGTGGGGCAGGGAAGGGGCGTATCCACGTGGTGCTTTGCTTACGTACTTGCCTGTTGATTTGTCCTTTCCTAGAGCTCCTCATTGATGAATTTTCGGTGGTATTGTGTGTGCATTTTTCAACAGTGCAGTTCTGGGCTACAATGAGCCATAGCTTTCCTATTCCTAATGGGGGTGGAATCCCCCCAGAATGTTAAGGCCCCAATGAACTTTCACAAAATGCCACTAGAGGGCGCTCACCAGCCAGCAGTGGGGCCAGAATCTCCTCCAGCCTCTTTGCCTGACCCTGCAAAACAGACCCTGAAATAGTTCAGACACAGTTAAAAGGCTTTCTGCGTTCCTTCCCATACTGTGCTCTCAGGTAGTGACAGTAACAGTTAACAGTGGCAGAGTCCCTTTTTCTTTGATGCTTTGCATTAACGCTTTGCAATCCTTACAATATGAATTCGGAAAGATTAATTAAGAGAATAAAAACAAATGGCACCTAAATATTCTTTTGGCTTTTGGACATTACATTTCTGGATTTTCCTCATGTTTGGATTTTATGAAATCTGTTTTGAATCAGTGTGATTTAATGGGAAGTCTACTTAGTAGTATATGACCTTGGACAAATGTAATGAGATTCTGTTTTCCCGTCTGTAAAATGGACTCATCTGCCCATTTCACAAGGGTTCTGTGATGATTTAAGTCAGGATGTTTGTGAAGGAATCTGGCCCATAAGAATTGCTAAAGAATTTACTAAATCAGAATTAAATGCTTTAATATTTTAATGCTTTTCTCTATCTTTCAGCATTCTGTGTTATGTATGTCTTGAGTAAATCATTTATATAAAAGTTTATAAACAGAAAGAAATTTCTTTTTCTGGAAAGTTAAAATTTCCTGCTCATCAATAACCAAGATGTTCTTATCCAACATTCCATCTCCATTGGAATTAAACGTAAGACAGAAAGCAGAATATATTTTCTGACATAGGGTGTTTATAGCTTTGGTCTTAGGGCCAATAATGATTGAAAAGTGTTTCTAACATCCAACGCTATAAACTCTGCATTCCTGTCCAGTGGGTCAGCTTCACCAGTTCAAGAAAAACACTATTAATCGTGATAACTTTAACATTAAATACACTCTTTTATTAACAAGAAAACTAAAAGCTTTGTAAATCTTATGTTACCCTTTGTTCCCATGAAAGTTTTAATTTTGGTAGGAAATCAAGTCTCTGTTTTTAGCACAGGAGGACACTGCCAGGCCCCCGGTGCTGATCTGAAAATTCACTCCAGAGCTTTTGGACCAGCCGAGCTCCTTTCAGGCATGGATGATTTGACGGATGATTAATTAGGGGATTTAAATCTTGCTCCAGAAAAGAAACTTAAGTTGCCAAATCTCAGCGTGCCCTTCATCCAAAGTTAGAATATATGCAGGCGCCCCCTTTAACACCGAAAATGGGGAGGTGTCGTGGCACAAACAGGCAGAGGGTGGAGCAGCCCCCAAGGAACCTCCTCCAGGCCTCCGTGTCCCTTCCTGTGAGTGAAGTGGTCACGCTGAGCCCACGCCAGGACCAACGGGCAGCTCATGGCCCAGGAGATGCTCTCCTCCAAACTTCTTGTTTAAAGCGACTGGCTCCTCAGCGCCCACCCAGGTACACCCCCGGTGCCCACGGATCAATCTGACCCCGCCAAGGCCAACGGCGGTCAGATGAGATGAAAGAGGACGCGTTTCTTTTCTGTCTGTCTCCCGCGGGAAGGGCACCCGGGCTGCCGTCCTTGCAGGGACCCCCCACGTCTGCAGCACCAAAAGCAGAGGGAGAGGTAAAGCCTGGGACAGGTGGGCGGCTTTAATCAAGTAGAAGCCGACCAGGCGGCCTGGTGCCAGCCTCTCGGCCAGCGGCTGGCCAGAGGCAGCATCTTCGGTTTGGCAGGCTGTGTGTTTTCTGCCACCACCCCACTCGGTCCCTGTACGTGACAGCCACCCTGGACAGTAGGTAAGGGAAGGAGGGGGCTCACGTTCCCAATAAAACTATTCGTAAAAATAGATGGTGGACACAGTGGGCTGAAGCATCCCTGAGAGATGGCCCCAGAGAAACGGCCAGTGAAGCCCCGTCTGACAACGAGACTGGGAGGAAGAGAGAGCAGACTCTTCTTCGCTCTCCTGAATCCTCCCTCGGGCTGTTGTTGCCTCTGAAGGCCTCCCAGGGCAGGCGCGAGGAAAGCCTGCGTCTGGGACAAGCCGGGAGCCTCCTGGTCTCTCCGTCGTGCGCGTCTGTAGACCCGCGTCTTGTCCACCGCGGGGGCCTGTGGGCCGTGTGCGTCTTCACACAACAGGCCTTTGCCCCCAGAATATCCGCAGGAGAGACACTGGGTTTTTTCCTCCCTCCCTAACGGCCCTGCAAAATATGCTCCGTGGAAAATTCTCCAACTCACACTTTATCAAGTGGCCCAACAGGCCACTTTCCCTCCCAGCTGGCGTCCCGCTTGGAAGGTAACCACAGGCACCGCGCCGGGGAGTCCCGGGCTCAGAAGTGGGTTGGGAGTCTTCCTGTGCTGCCCCGGGGTCAGCGGGGGACGTCCCGGGGCGTCTGTTGCCTGACGACCACGGTCACCTGCTGAGAATCCCGGCCCTCACTGGTATGAGCACACGTTTTCTTCCAAGAAGCTGAATCTGCCTTGGAGATGTGATTTCAATAATCTTTGCTCTCCTTCTTTTGAATGCTGAATTATGTGGCCTAGAAGAGCAGCACAAATTTTGAAAATTATTTCGATATTATTGTTTCTCTTTTTTTTTGAGGAATGTTTGTTTTTCATAAATTACAGTTTTCATGAGCAACCTGTAATATACCTGTCATTTTTTTTTTTTTTTACAAATTTATAAATTTACTTATTTATTTTTGGCTGCATTGGGTCTTCGTTGCTGCGCGCGGGCTTTCTCTAATTGCGGCGAGCGGGGGCTCCTCTTCGTTGCGGTGTGCGGGCTTCTCATTGTGGTGGCTTCTCTTGTTGTGGAGCACGGGCTCTAGGAGCACGGGCTCTAGGCGCGCGGGCTTCAGTAGTTGTGGCTCACGGGCTCAGTTGCTCCGCGGTATGTGGGATCTTCCTGGACCAGGGCTCGAACCCATGTCCCCTGCGTTGGCAGGTGGATTCTTAACCTCTGCGCCACCAGGGAAGTCCCCTGTCATTTCTTTTATATTAAAATAATAGACTTATTTCTTTCCAACACCCCCGCCCCGCTCGCTTAACCCAAATTTTGCTTTCTTTTGCCCCTTTGGTCCCACTTCTTTAGTCCATTTCCGATGAAGTTGAGGAGGAGACAGCAGCCTGCGCCTCACGTCTAGACCCCGGTTCTCTCCCTACCTACCCCACTGTCTGTTCAAATAGTTTAAAAATGCAGATGGTAAAACATAAATCTGCTCCCACCGCAGGCTCCCAGCACCCCCGCCCCCCTCCTCTGGGGCAACCACAGCCGACGTTCGCTGCGTACCGTTCAGAGCCAGCTACCCCATCCCGGGGGCCCCTGGTCCCCACGGCCCTCCGCTTCCTCGCCTACGCGTACGGTCGGGCTGCTAGTCTCTCGTCCTCGGGGGCGGGGTCCATCCCTGCTCTGACATCACGTGTTCCCTCCCCGCTCGCTCGATGCTTTAGTCCAGCGCATCCTGCAGGGCCTCGCGCACCCGTCCCTTCCTGAAGTCTCCAGAGGCCCTGCTCTCGGGGGACCTGCGGGGCTGAGGCGCCCCGCCTAGTTAGGGCTTACATGCTCCTCTGTTTCCCTCTGACGGAGCCCAAAGCCCCTCCGGCAGCGGCTCCCACCCTTGCTGGTCCTCACCGCCCAGCGCAGCCCCGAGAACTGACCTCGTCTGATTCTCCCTCAGAGGGTCGGCCATGCCCACCTGTTTCCCTTTTCCACTGTGAGCGCTTTTAGGGTAGGGGCTCTGGCCTGCTTTGGAGGTTGCTCAGACCCCAGTGAGTAACCCTGGCGGTCACCCCAACAGCAGAGGACAGGCCTAAGTTGCACTGATCTCTAAGTTTATTTATTTGAAGTTAAGGTGGAGCTGGAAGCTGTGGTTTTATGCTACTCTCTGTGTTGTGATTTTCCCAGGTTGCTTATAAAACTCCAACGTTTGCATCAGCAAACCCTGCATCAGACATAGGCGTTTCCAAATGTGTTGAAAGATACACCATGAGCAAATCTAAAGTAATTCAACTAACAGGATTTTAGGGGAAGAGGAGGCCTCGGCAGCCTTGTCTTAAGAGAACAGGCGCTGCGCACCTGCAGCCCACTGAGCGAATCCACGGGTGAGACGGAGGTGGCTCCCCCATAACCAGGGCCATGTGGTGTGGGAACTTGCTGCAGATCACCCCCAAACATCCCTCGGGACCCCTTCAGTTGCCCTCTGAAAGTTCTGTCTCTTGGGACAATTTTCTTGATGTCATGTATCTATAGAGAGTCTTTTAGTCCCTGGGAAACAACTGCTGGGAGGCTATAGCTTACCCAAGTGATAAAGAGCCGGCACATTTAAAATAAATTAATGTGTCATCTGCACTTAAGCTAAGCCCTTTCCAGTCTCCTTTACCTCCTCAGTGGTGCTGGAGGATTTGTAATCATTCTCATATTAAGAAAGAGTTGTTTGGGACTTCCCTGGTGGCGCAGTGGTTAAGAATCCGCCTGCCAATGCAGGGGACATGAGTTCGAGCCCTGGTCCGGGAAGATCCCACATGCCACGGAGCACCTAAGCCCGTGTGCCACAACTACTGAAGCCCGCGTGCCTAGAGCCCGTGCACCACAATGAAGAGTAGCCCCCTCTCGCCGCAGCTAGAGAAAGCCTGTGCACAGCAACAAAGACCCAACACAGCCAAAATAAATAAAGTCATTAATTTTAAAAAAAGAGTTGTTTTTCCATGCCACTTTATTTTCCAACTTTTAAAGACAAAAAAAAAAAAAACTCTGAAAAAAGTGATATGATATTTTTTGGCAGACAAGGCTCCACTGAGGTATAAATTCAAGTGTTAAGACTAAGGAAAGATTAAGGATGTAAATTAGGTGATCAGCGCAGGTAGACAGTGCCTGGCAGATGAGATACGGGGAAAAGATGAAAGAAAATGAGAAATGTGTCTGGAAAGGCAGAGGTAATAAACACACCTATTATATACTCATCAGTGTGCTCACAAAGTGGATTAGAGAAACAAAGCACAGTACAACAAACATCACGAACAGTTTCAAAGGACAATGTCAACTAATCTGCACCCCATAAGTCCATGGTCGGAGTTCAGTAAGGGTGTGCTCACCCTCGTCTAGAAAGTGGGAAACAAACTTTTCCTAGATGTAGAATATCAGATGTTTCAGAATCCCTATGGTTTCACTCATCTTTTACTTTTTATAATATGGCTTCTTATGTACTATAAAATTCACATGTAAGCATAAACTCATAGACACAAATAATAAACATCATAATACGAGTTGTTTTTTACAGCTTGAAAGGTCATTCTAGTTTTCCTTTAAATGAGCCAATGAATCTTTTTCTCACCTTCTGAGATGAGAAGTCTTGGCCTTTCTCACCTTCTGAGATGGCCCACACGCTGTCTGCGGCGTGTGTTTCTCTCTAAGTAAATCCACTTCTTACCTATCACTTTGTCTCTCATTGAATTCTTTCTGCGATGAGACCGCAAGAACCTGAGCTTCATTAAGTCCTGGAACCAGGTAATGCATCCAAGAAAGAGTCATCCACTGAGTTTTTTTCCCTCATTCATCTCCCTTCCTCCAAGCTGAGGAAAAGACAGCCACCTGGCAAAAGTCTAGTCCAAGGTGCCTTTGAAATATTCTGCTGAAGCACCTCTGGTTCCCCAGCATTCCTGTTAGAAGATAAGCCGTCTCCTGGCCAAGGAAGTTATAAAACCCAGAATAGGACTCTAGTGAGATTATTCTATTGAAGCTCTAATCTGAAATCTCCTTCTCAACATATTCATCCAGGCAGCCACTACGAATTCATTAGAGTTGGCATGAAAGATGGAATCTATTTGATGTTCCTGTTACAATGTGCCTTATTGTGACATGGTGGCAGGGACACTGAACTTGAAGTCCAGTGACCTGAATTTAAATCTAGACTCTGCCATGACATGGGGCAATCATTAAACCTCTCTGTTCTTCAATTTGCTTCATCTGTAAATAAAGCAATTGGAGGAGATAAATGCTAAAAAAAAAAAACAAAACAAAAAACAAAGGAGCCAGTCTTGAGATATTAAGGGAAATAGTGTCTAGAGAGGGTTGGGGGAAGAATACTAAAACTAATTTATTCTCTTGTTTAGAAATGGAGATTGCAGGTAATTTGTGTCCAAATTGCAGACTGATATTTAAGGTGCCTCAACTCTACCTAAGGGGGATCAAGTTTTGGGAGGCTGTGTGACCAAAGAGGACATGGATTCCATCAATGAAGCCACTGGCTTTTGCCCTTTGTTGAAATTGGACTTCTTAACACGCCATATGCTTATAACAAAGGTCTAATATTCTAAATGGCCTGGCTCTCATTGCTTTCAGAGGATGGATTCAGCTGGAGTTAATGCTGCTGTTGAAAATATAACACCCCAAAGTTGGATTATCTTGCTATAATAACATGGTTGCCATCCAGGCCCAGGTAGATCTCGGATGAACACTGATAGCCACCGGCTGATCATAAAAAAATGGGAAGCCTTGCCTTCTAGATCACAGACCTGCACTTCCCTCCTTCTCTTTCCAGTGATCCCACCCCATCTTCTTATTCTTTTTTTTTTTTAATAAATTTTTAAATTTATTTTTGGCTGCGTTGGGTCTTCGTTGCTGTGCACAGGCTTCCTCTAGTTGCGGCGAGCGGGGGCTACTCTTCATTGTGGTGCGCGGGCTTCTCACTGTGGTGGGTTCTCTTGTTGTGGAGCATGGGCTCTAGGCATGCGGGCTTCAGTGGTTGTGGCACATGGGCTCAGTAGTTGTGACTCACGGGCTCTAGAGCACAGGCTCAGTAGTTGTGGCGCACGGGCTTAGTTGCTCTGCAGCATGTGGGATCTTCCCGGACCAGGGCTCGAACCCGTGTCCCCTGCTTTGGCAGCCGGATTCTTAACCACTGTGCCACCAGGGAAGTCCCCCCCCCCCCCTTCTCCATTCTGTGGGATGAGGGAACTTATCTCTCCTCCAGAGTGAGCACACTTTAGGGAACATGGTAAATGCAGTTCAGCAAGGAGCTTGGCACAGATGTGGAACATGAAGCAAAGCTTTGGGACTGGTGCCCTCATACCGCACACCCTGTTCTCATCCAGTGGTGGCTGTAGCCATGGGGACAGGTGAAAGCCCAACATCTATCAACAGGGAGGTGGTAGGTGACTTCAGAATTTAGAAGCTGGTGTGATTAGCCGTGTGCCTCAGGCTAGAGCAACCGTACAGTGATGAAAGGGGGCTTCGTTGCACTGCACTTTTCCTGGGGAACCTGCCTGGAGTCAGGAGTGTGATATATTACCTGCTCATTTACTTTAGACAAAATGGTCAGTGAGAAAGGGGGGATGCACCGCTCTAGGAATTATCTAAGTGAAATCAAATGCAACGGCGAGGAACACTTGGACTTGGTTGTTTCCAGAGCCTGTTCTTCCTTCTGTGGAATGAAGTCAGCCCACCCTGCTGTCTGGAACGGAATGAGGTTTGGGAGGGTGCTCTGCCCTTGACAGTGTGTTAGGAGAGAGTGTTTCTAGGCCAGCCCTTGGAAGGTGTGTCCTGGGTTTTACAAGCCTGGTTCCTTTCTCGGTAAGGAAAATCGATAAAGAAAAGCTACTTGTCATGGACTTGCCACATGTGCATTTGGACTGTCTGGGCTTCCGGCGCCTGGCTGGGGACGTGTTGTGATGGCCTCAGGCTCTTGGTCATTCGTGGCCCAGTCCACTCCTCTAGTGGTTTCAATGGGATACGCAGGCCCAGAGAAACAGTGCTGAGAGCCTTGATTCTGCAGCCTGAGTCAGGCAGGCCTTCCTAATACAAGTAGAGATGGGAGGTCAGGAGCCAGGGTTTCATTAAAAATGTTAAAGAAAAAATAGTTCTATGGAAATAGAAAATTTTAGAAAAAACAAAAATGCAAAAAGTAGCTTTTTTTTTTTTTAAAGATTTATTGATTGATTGATTGATTGCTATGTTGGGTCTTCGTTTCTGTGCTAGGGCTTTCTCTAGTTGTGGCAAGCGGGGGCCACTCTTCATCGCGGTGCGCGGGCCTCTCACTATCGCGGCCTCTCTTGTTGCGGAGTACAGGCTCCAGACGCGCAGGCTCAGTAGTTGTGGCTCACGGGCCTAGTTGCTCCGCGGCATGTGGGATCTTCCCAGACCAGGGCTTGAACCCGCGTCCCCTGCATTAGCAGGCAGATTCTCAACCACTGCGCCACCAGGGAAGCCCAAAAAGTAGCTTTTTTACAGTACTTCACTCTTCTGGTTTTGAAGTGTATGAATTAAGTGACACTCTCCTCTGCCCTCTGGCTGCCCCCTGGAGTAACCACGGCTGACAGCTTGGCCATCACACTGCACTGTCTTCTGTGCCCCTCTGACCACATGCATGTGACATACATGGTTTTGTGGTATTTTTACTATACTGGATCGCACCGTACACATCGTTCGACAGCATCTCTTTTTGCTTAACAGCATTTGACATGGATATTTTTTTCAAATCAGTTCATATAAATGTACTTCATTTTAAAAAGTTATTACATAGAACTATAGCACATGAATATACTATAATTTGCTAAATCTTTCCAATTTTGTTGGATCTGTAGGTTAGTTTTCAGAGAAGCACATTACAAATAACCAACATTTAGATCATGGAGATTGCCTGGTAAAATTTCTCTTTTTGTAAGTGAGAACGTTGAAACCCCGAAAAGGCTGAATGATTAGCATAATTAATAGAGAAACACGTATAGAATACCTATTTCTGTATTTTTCCTGTCAGCTCAGAGTTTAGGCACGAGGACTCATTCTGTGTTAACAGAGGATGTGGGAGAGAGACATGGGTGGCAGAGAGACAAAGAAGCCTTCATTCATTCATTCATTCATTCATTCCTCATTCAGGTTCTCTTCCGGTTGCTATGGACTCGTCAGTAAGAAAACAGAGGTCACGGTGAGCCTTCAGGAAGCTCACGGTGTAGTGAGATGGCTGGGAAGAGACAGTAAATACGATATAAAAAAATAAATTATGCTAGATTGGGAAGTGAGAAATCTATGGAGAAGGATTTAGGAGGAGATTGAGGAGGAGAGCAGGGTGGAGTGCCGGGGGCCATAATACAATTTTAAGTGAGAGGGTCAGAGGCAGAGAAGCCCTCGCTGATAAGGTGGACTTTTATAAGAAAAATAGCTTTATTGAGGTGTGATTGACATACACTAAACCACACATACTTGGGCACTTTAAGTTTTGACATATATAGTCTACACCCAGGAAGCCATTACCACAACCAGGATAATGAACACATCCACTCTCAAGTTTCAGCACACCCTGCTGTGATCCCTCCCTCCTGCCCCACTCGCCCCCCGCCCCCCAGCAATCATTACCATGTGTCTTGTCACTATATTATATTGACATTAGTTGGGATTAATATATATATTGTGTATGAGTTGGGATTTTCTAGATATTGATGTAAATGGAATCATATGGCATGTACTGTTTTTGGGGTGTTGGCTTCTTTTACTCAGCTTAATTATTTTGAGAGTCCTCTATCTTGTTGAGTGTGTAGATGGTTCACTCCTTTCATTGCTGAGAACTAGTTCATTGTTTACCTGTTGACCATTTGATGGACGTGTGGCTCGTCTACAGCAGCACTGCTAAACTCTCCTGAAGTTCTTATAGGTTTTGAGATTCCATAGGATTTCTACGTAGACAATCATACTGTCTGTGAATAAAGAATGGTTTCCTTTTTCTTTTCAGTCTACGTGAATTTTACTTCTTTGCCTTGCCTTATTTCACAGGTTAGAAATTCCAGTACAAAGTTGAATAGAAGTGGTGACAATGTAACACCACTTACATTGGAAACATTGTAAGTTACATTGGAAAGAGCCAATCCTGTGTCCATCTTGGATCTGTTTCTTTTACTTTAACCTTTGCTTCCTGCTGCTTTTGTTCACTAAAAGGATACTGTGGATACATAATGGCCTGCCTCCGGGAACCCTGCCCCCGCTGCCTGAATGTTAAACCAAAGTGCCTTTGTACATCCTGACCCTGTCCACCTGTGGATGGCTGCAAGAAAGAAGAAATTAACACATCCCCTCCCCAAGGCTGGCCATTCCAGGGGATATTTGCGAAACTTAATGGCCTTTTTACTTTACTTCCTCATCTCCTCCCCCTCTCTGTTCTATGAAAGAAACTGGCATCCAAACCCCGATAAGATGGTTTTTCGGACGCACTAGCCTGTCATCTTCTCGGTCTGCCGGCTGTCCGAATAAAGCCGTATTCCTTGCCTCAATACCTCGTCTCCCAATTTACTGGCCTGTTGCGCGGCGAGCAGAGCGAGCTTGGACTCGGTGACAACAATGGACGTTCTTGCCTTTTCCTGATCTTAATGGGAAAGCGTACAGTTTTCTACCATTAAATATCACGTTTAAGGATTGTGTTAGCTGTAGGTTTTTTAAAAAGACTTAATTTTTTAAGAGCCATTTTAGGTTCACGGCAAAATTAAGAGGAAGGTACAGAGATTTCCCATACGCCCCCGGCCCCGCCCCCCCCAGCCTCCCCCACTGTCCACATCTGCCTCCCACCAGATGGTGCGCTGGTTACAATTGATGAACCTACATTGAAACATGACCATCACCCAAAAGTCCATAGTTTACATTATAGTTCACTTTCGGTGGTGTACATTCTATGGGTTTGGACAGATGTCTAATGACATGTATCCGCCATTAGCGTATCACAGTGTTTTCATTGCTCTAAGCTGCAGGTTTTTTATAAACGCTCTTCATCAGGTTAAGAAAGTTCCTTTCTACTTCTTATTTGACAAGACTTTTAATTAATAAGAGGTTTTGGATTTTTTTCAAATGTTTTTCTGCACCTAGTGACATAATCATATGGTTTTTCTATTTTAGTCTGTTAATATGGTGGATTATATTGATTTTTTTTTTTTTAATGTTAAAGCAACCTGGCGTTCCTGGGGTAAAGCCCACTTGGTCATGATATATTATCCTTCTCATGTATCATTGGACTTGATTTGCTGAAATTTTGTTTCTAATTTTTGTATCTTTATCCATGAGGCATATTGGTCTGTAGTTTTATCATAAAATCATTGTCTGGGTTTGATACTGGAGTCATGCTGGCCTCAGTGAATGAGTTGACAAGTATCCCTGACTTTGCAGTTTTCTGGAAAGGTTTGTGTTCGTTGGTATTACTTCTTCTTTAAATGTTTAGCAGTCGTTGTGGGGAGGTTTTGAACTCCAATTAATTTTGTCAAGTAGATAGAGGGCTTTCCATGTTATCTGTTTTTTTTTTCAGAGAATTTTGGTAGCTTTGTTCCTCGACAAATTTGGCCACTTTATGTGAGTCATCAAATCCATCCTCAGTCTTGGTGGGGACGACATGGAATGAAAACATCGTGTTTTTCGTGAACTGAGCATGTGGCTCGCCCATGTCCCCCTTCAGCTTTCCCTGAGTGTGAGAGTGGCGACGTTAACAACTTCCACCAGGGTGTGTCATTTTCCCAACCCTCTGCTGTGTGTGTGCGGTGGTTCCTTTCCGAGGCTTCTCTACGGTGAACGTGTAGGCCCAATTGTCCTTTCTGCCTTCATCCAGCATGAGCGGGGCCATTTCAACCTGCTGGTGGGGTCCAGGGCCGGCTCCAGGGCCAGCTGTAAAGGGGTTTCTCAGCCCGCCTTTCCCTTTTCTGACAAATCCATCCTATCCAGCTCCTGCTATTCTCACGTCACCCAGGCTCCTCCAGTCAGGAGGAAAATATCTGAAAAAATAACTATAACCTTGGTGCGAGTTACTTAAGGCCTTTAGCCTCACAGGAGTGTTTTAAAAGAGAACCCCAGATGGAGGAGCCTGGAGAAAGGACAAGTAGGGCCGCGTGGCACCGGGCGGGGACGGTGTCAGCGATGGGGCCTGGGGCGCGGCCTCACACAGCGACCTGCAGACTCATTTTAAAATTAGCATTAGCAAAGCAAAGTAGAACCAGCTGCCAAAAGTTCATTTACGACATCAGGAGGTGAAGTGGAAATAAATGGTTTCCTATTACTTTTTGTTTCATCGAAGCCACAGGGCCACACCAGTCATACCGCTTCTGTTCCCGCAAACACATATCTAAACCGCGGCAAAGCCACACTGCTGAGGTCCTCCCGTTCCTGCGGTCCTCACTTTCCTCTTGGAACTGGATTCACCCCTTGCGAACTGGGGGGGGAGGGGGGGGTCTTTGGCGTGGGGGAGGGGAGGGATGGAGGGAGGAGGGGGGAAGGGAAGGGAGGAGGGGAGGGGGTGGCCCTGGTGGGAGCCCCACTTAATCACGCAGCCCCCTGGGTACAGTTGCAGCCCCTTTGGATTAAGTTGGGCTCCTTCAGGGCCTGAGTTTTGTCATCTTTAAAACAAGGCGCTGAAGGGGGGATGGCCAAATCTCCTTTGTCCCAACCTCCTCCTGTTTTGTGGATGGACCGCCCCCAGCGTGGAGCTGCTGAGCGCCGTCCTGGCTAAAGCTGGAGTTTGAAGTGGTCTTGAGCCTCTTCTAACCTCGACGAGAGACCGACAGGGTGACAGGTGCTTCTTGGTGCAGATGCCGGTCTGGGCGCCTGCAGCCAGCGTGTCTGTGTGTCCTGATGTGAGCTGCCCGTCACCACAAGGAGTAGCAGGTTGTAGCTGGTTATTAGTAGAGTTCAAATTCTATTATAAAAATGTCTTGGATTGAAAAATGACATGCCTTAACTTATACCAGATGTAATGTGTTTTCTTAAAAGGAGATAAAATGTCAGAGTTGGTTTCCTGTCACTCCTTTTCTGCCCCAGCAAAGGCAAATGCTTACAAGTGACTTTAATTTCCCCTGGGAATCCGGGGTGGCCTGGTCCTGTCCTCCCACTGTCTCACCCCAGGGTGGGGTCTCGGCACTGGTTCCTCTAAGCTGGTGCCTTCTCCATCCCGTGAAACCTAAACTCGCAGATGCTTGTGATCGTCCGGGAAACCTGGAGGTCGACACAGCCAGCCTGGATATCAGTGTGATGTGCCTACTTTGTCTTGGAGAGGGGACCCCGACATCCCTCTCTTTGTCCCTTTCCTTGGTAGAGATGCCCCTCCAACCCTCAGGCCCAGCAGGTCAAGGGGGGCTTGTGTGCAGGGGTCTCTGGGAATGTATGACTTTGGTAGACCCCAGTTCTACCTCGGACTGTGGAGGAAGGTTTCCTTCAAATTGTTTCTGGCGTGAGTAAGCAGGTGAA
Organism: Eschrichtius robustus; assembly: GCF_028021215.1. Lineage (NCBI taxonomy): Eukaryota > Metazoa > Chordata > Mammalia > Artiodactyla > Eschrichtiidae > Eschrichtius > Eschrichtius robustus. The sequence goes on from NC_090837.1 coordinate 29,664,982, forward strand.
AGAAGCTAGGTGACAGAGTCCTTAGTGCTGTCCCCAAACGATAACGAAGCATTGTTCCCTCCCTTGGAAATGCGGCCATATGAGTTACACGTCAGGGTTGTTGTTGCAGATGGAAAACGCAGGTGTCTGTCCAGTCACTGCTGCCACCTTGGGGACTTCTGTTTTTGTCGCTTTAGGTTCTTTGGAGAAGGGGTCCTGTGTAGTTCTGAGAACTAGAGGGGCTTGGTGCAGTCTCCTCCCAGTGTCCTTGGCTTTTAATGGTGCTAATAATGCCTAATTCATACGTGAAGATTAAATACTCCTTGTAGACCATTCTGCAAATATAAGATAGAATTACTTAACTAGTGCAGAAATAGTTAGTGCAGAACTGGTTAGCGCAACGTGAGAGCCAGGTGGAGAAGTTCGGTTTTATTGGTTTTTGGTTTCTGTTATTTTCCTCTCTGTTATCCTGAATGTCCCAGAAGCCCAGCTTCCTGGACTGTGTGCAATGTCTCCCGTGCAGTGAGTGACCAGTTAGCCCAGAGCAGAGATTCCTACTGTTTGTAGATTTGAGGTCTCTATCACAAAATTGTGAGCAGATGACCTTTTCTCACAGCATAGACTTTCTGTCCAAATAAGACATTATTTTGAAAATTGGCCTTGTGTCTGGAAAGGGCACGTGGAAGTTTGCCCCGTCTCCTCTTTTGCACGCCTGGATCATGGCTCCCTAAATCCTGGAGGAGGTGGTGGGAGGGGTGTCTGCCCCCTTGGGCTAAGGGGCTTCATTTTAGAGTCTTCTCTGCATTTCTGAGGTTCCAGTTATGGTACTGAGTGTCTCTGAAATTACTGTTACTTACAGATGGAAAATTCTGGGAAAAAGAGATATCAACTATTGAAGGAGAAAAAAGAGCTAAGGAGGTGGCCCCTGCATGGTGTGGCCTGGAGCCCCTGCAGATCCTGGAAATACTCCTGCAAGAATTGATTCCACACATGGAATCGCTGGCTGGATAGGTGAGTCATTGCTGCAGCGTGGCAACAGGCTCAGGGAGCCTGAAGCCCCAGATGCCGCTGGAAGGTGGGAGCCTGCTGGGTTTCCAGCACAGCCTTGCTGGGTTCGGGGCACAGGTCAGCCCGCGCCCACCCAGGGTGTGATTGCGCTTTGTGTTTCTGAGGCGAGCGACCAGGAGGTATCATCGCTTACCAGCCTCTGCGATCTTCCTGAGAGCATCCCCTCCCCCTCCCAAGGGAGCATCTACATTTTGGCCAAACATTAGGAATTTAATATTTAATGTTAAAAGAGAAACTGTTTAGAAAGTCTAGGGACCTCTCGTGTGCCTCGTGGCAATTACGAGATCCCTGGGCCCCCCTTAAACAAAGAGCTTTGTTCTTCTAAAGCAATTACCAGAAGTAAAAAAGCAATAGTGCCAGTACAACTTTTTAAAGGCACCTCTGCAGAAAGACGATTTGAGTTCAGGCTGTCTGTGGGTAGCTGGATGACTGGTCGTGGCCCTGGAAGAGCCTGTGGTCGGGAGTGTCCCTACAGCCATCGTTCCTTCGAAAGCCCGGCTATGGGCCACGTTCACAGCGGCTGGCAGGGTCACCTGGTGGGATGGAAGGCATTGCAGCAATGACACAGCCTGTGAGAGCGAGGCTGCCTCTGGACAGGGTCTGCCGGCCAGCCGGCCAGCATCTTCAGAAGCAAGTTGCAATTAGATTAGCCAAGTGATGGAATCGACTAAAAATGGCTTAGCCTCATGAAATCACTTTGCTTGTGAATTGCCCTTGGCTTATGATAAAGGACGCTTGGGTCCTGGCCTTCACACTGTCATCCGGTCCCCACGTTGCCTCTCCCGCTGCACCTGCCCCAGGTGCCTCCAGGGAGCCATGCCCACTGGAAGCTCCACCCACCTCCCTCCCCGTGGGTCCTTCAGCCTGGCCCCTCCCTCGCTGCACCTGTGGAGTCACTGCGCACCAGTGACTTTGCTGAGCTGTTCAAGGGACCCTGGGACGAAGGGCGGTGGGGAGGTCAACGGAGGGCGGTGGGTCCTTGTCTCGGGAGACCGTCCGACTCTCCTCCAAGAGGGACCTGCTTCCAGGACCTGTTTCCTCCTTCCCGCATCCTCACTGCTCAAGGCTCGCCCCTGCCTCACTTCCCATCCTCCAGAATAACTGCAAATCATCCCTCTTTGAAGTTTCTTTTTCTCCCTTTTTCCTTTTTTCACTGTAAGACATATTCTGACCTTCCCTGTGGACCGGGCTGGACTCACCCCCTCTTCCAAGCATCCCTTTTGGATAAGACCAGGACGCCTCTCCTTCTCTCTTCATTTTTACTAACGTGATCAGATTTATGCACGTGTGTGATGGGAGAGGAGGAGCTGTTTTAATGTCTATTAAAATTATACAAGTCCCCTGCAAATTTATTTTCACCTACTGAATACATGAATCATTTACCTAAAAAAATGAGATAACACCCCACTTATGTTTCTGTATTTTTCTGTCTTCAGAGAAAACATTATATTTAAAGATCTTTCCATGTTAGGACATAGAGATTAACATTCTCTTCAACTTTTGCGTATAATGCTATACTATGAATTTATTGCTGTATATAACCATTTCCCTACTGATGGAAATATTGAGGCTTAAGTGTCCATCTCTAGCAACAATATTTAAAAACATATCTAAAGTTAGATTTAAAAAACACTTTCTGTAGAAAATAAAAATCTTATTTTTTAGGAGCTCTGCCATTTAAAGGATGTTAGTCCCAGGAAGATATGAAGTAGCTTTGTTGGATAAAAAGAATTCAGTCTCATTTCCTGTGTGCTTTTATTGTTTCGACTGAACGAAAACTGTGTGTCCTGCTCTGTGTCAGGCCCTGGGGACACAGGTGAATGAGTCCCGGCCCCAAGGGACACCTACACCTGGACCACTGGTTGATCCAAGGCAAGAGAAACAAGGTCTGCTGTTTCTACAAAAGGGATTATTGGCCTTGGCTGGGGGACCAGGCGCAGGGGCAGGGCTGTGTCTCTCCCTGCCTGTCTGACGGGAGGCGGCAGGGTTTGGTGCTAGTTTGATAACCTGAGTACTCAGTCACATTCTGCCTTCTCTGAGAAGGAGATTGTGACACTTCCGGGTGTGTTTTATTGATAGAAAAGAGTGTTGTCTTACAACATGTAAACAGAACTGAATTTACTACAAATCGAAGGAGTGATGAATTTTGGTTTTCCAGTTCTCAGGTCTGCTGCACAGTAGAGAGATGTTTCCTATTCCGACAGCTTCCTGGTGTTTCTCTGTTTACTAATTGACCCACTGAAGGCTTCAAAGAGCCTCATTCAAAGTGAATGTCTGATTTACAATATGAACAGCTCTGTTGTTCTATTGTCAGATCACTTGGCCATTAAAGAAAAGCTGCATAAACAAACCCTAGGAAAAAACCCATTGGTTTGCCTGGTGGCTTTTGTTGGCTTCTCAGAACGAACGTCCATATTACGCTGAGTTTATCATTCCTGGAGGGCAGCTCGAACCCAACCGAGAGAGAGATTTCACTGCCCAGATTGTGGTAGACGGTGCTGGACTGGAATGCCGAGTGTTTGCTTCAGTTCCTGAGGCCCGTTTTCCAAACACAAGAGGGTGAAAATAAGGTTGTACAGTTTGTTTTTCCAGAAGGCTCTGGGCATATAGTATATAAAATAGAGTCTTTGGTTTCAGGTCTTCATATTTCTGAAGGTGGCTCAGTTATCTCCTAATAACGTCAGCAGATTTCACAAACTGGCTGTTTGATGTGTGGGGCTTAAGGTCTTCTGGTTTGGGGGTGGAAAGAAAAAAAACAGATTGGAAACACAGCTGCTACCTGAGGTGCTCTGACCCTCTCTAGGAACGCGGGAGACAGAGTGTAGTCTAGAGAGGTCAGGGTCAAGTTCTTGAAGGGTGAATGAAGGTCACAGTGGCCCAGTCATGTCCGTGGGACACTGAAAGTTAAGATCAGCATCGTGAGAAATATTGTGACTCAGGAGAGCTGGTAGGACACAAATGTGAAGTTCTTTTAAGTTGACGTGGATGAAAGTGGCACTCAGGAAGGTGCTAGGCTGGAACACTCGGCACCTTTGGAACGTCAGGGAAAACCAATCACAAACAGGGACGCCCTGAAGACATTGCTTCCCGGGGAGGCCAAGTGGACTTTGGAATTAGGTACATCGGCTGCACTAACAGTGATTCTCCAAACCACCTGCAGTGCTTGTCAAAACATTGATTCCTGGGTTCTCACCCAGACCTAGTGAATCAGGATTTCAGGACGAAGGTCCTGGATAACTTAATTTTTAGCAGGCTGTCCAGGTGATTTTTAAAACATGGTTAAATCTTTCAAAAACATACCATGCACCAGATCCTGTGCAAAGTGCTTTATGTCACGTGGGAGGTGACACAGCTCAGCGAGCTCTGTATGATTATCTCATCTTGTAGCCTAGAAGCCAAGGCTTAGAGCCCCTGGACATGCCCCGCCCCCTGCCCCCCCACCCCCGCAGTGAGGGATGGAGCAGGGGTGCCCTGTGCTGTCTGACTTGAGAATCCGTGCTCCTCAGCATCACGCAGCCTTTTATGTCCTTTGCACCTTTAGAACCACTTAACTAACTCCCTGAGTGTCAATTTCCTCATCTGTAAAAGGGGGATAAGCACATCTAAAGTGTGAGATCTATGCTGTTCAATCCTGATAACGAAGAGAAGCTTAGCTGCTCCACTTTCCTAGGCTATGAAGAACGTCTGTGTTCCTGCAATATTCCAAATTTGTTGTTTGCATTTACAAACTTCAAATATTAGAATGATTGTGATAATATTATTTTATATTTTTGTATAGCATGCTTTCTTTTTCCTAGCTTTATTGGGGTATAATTGACAAATAAAATTGTATACGTTTGAGGTGTCCAATGTGCTGATTTGACACACATGTATATTGTGGAATGATTACCGCGATGAAGTTAGTCAACCCACCCATCACCTCACATAGTTACCATGTTCTTTTTTTTGCAGTGAGAACATTTAAGATCTACTCTCTTGGCAAATTTCAAGTATACAACACAGAATTTTTAGCTAAAGTCACCACGCTGTACATTAGACCCCAGAACTTATTCCTCTTATAACTGAAAGTTTGTACCCTTTGACCAGCATCTCCCCATGTTCCCCACCCCCAGCCCCTGGCAGCCACCACTCTACTCTCTGTTTCCATGGATTTGACTTTTTAAGATTCATAGAGTATTTCTTTTTCTCTGTCTGACCTATTTCACTTAGCATAATGCCCTCAAGTTTCACCCACGTTCTTGCAAATGGCAAGATTTCCTGTTCACTGCAGCGTTATTCACAACAGCCAAGACGTGGAAACTACGTAAGTGTCCATGGATAGAGGAATGTATAAAGGACATGGGGGTCTATCCACACAATGGAATATTATTCAGCCATGAAATATAAGGCACTGCTGCCATTTGCAGCAGCACAGATGGACCTTGAGGGCATACGTCAGGGAGTAAGTCAAATAGAGGAAAGCAAATACAGTAGGCCTGCTTTCTGAGACGGCGCCCATGCTGAGTGATTTCACTGTGGCTGAAAGATCTGGATCCCTTCCTATCTGAAATTTTCTTTTTTCTTAAAATTTTTTTCCCTCTTTTTAAAGATTTTATCCTGATAGAGATGGAATGTTCTCTTCCTGAGGTCAAGTATTTAGAGGTCACCCAGTTGAAACACAAGTGTCTGTATAACCAACAATAATGGAACCATCTCTTTGTCTGTAGTGAGGCACTCTGACTAGTGACGCCAAAAATCTTGGCTCTCTGTGCACGGATGCTGAAAAGAAATACAGAGACAGAGTTTTGGAGGAAAGAGAAAAATGGCTTTAATCTTTGCCTGGCAAAGGAGAAAACACAGCAGGCTAGCGCCTCAAGAACTGTGCTCCCCTTCCCTGGGGAATAGGGAAAGGTGCTATAGCCCGGGGCTCGTGGTCGGGGGTGGGTGATAAGGCTCAAAGTAATTAAGGTCTTGCATTTCTTTTCTTCTGCAAATTCATGGCCAAAGCTTGCGTCAGTTGGCTCAGCAACCGGGTCTGGTGTCCCTGAAGTTATTGGCCATGACCTTCCTTCTGAAATGAAAAGTGCTACAAGGGAGTGCAGGGGGGAGAAGAAATGCCAGGTGCAAAGGGTAATTCATATGGAGTCAGAGAGTAATCAGCTTTGTGAAGGACAAGTCCAGCTACAAGTGTTTGTTAGTAGTAACAGCTAAAGAATAACCAAGATGGCTTAGCTCTTTCAGGCCTGTTTATGCTGTTTCCCCAACCTGTTCATTGTTTCCTTATTTTCCTTGTTTATCAGAAAAGTCTCATTTCTATTTTTGCTGCAACACTAGTGTGACGCCACCCCCCCCCATCCCCCCGCCCCCTGAATGTACATATTGCTCACAGATCCTTCTTTGCTGTCCCGGCAAAGATAACTCTCCAGGAGTCAGGTGTCCTAACTTTTCCCTTTGCAGAGGATAAAGAGAATAGTTTGTTTTTAAAATTAAAAAAAATTTTAAGGTGACTAAGTATCTTTTTAAATTTAAGA